>NW_011494808.1:4574495-4580403 GCF_000754665.1 Bison bison bison
TTACTAGGTCACTGGAATTGGATTCTTTTTGTGTTTTGCCTTGTAGTCACCCATCAAGCTTTTTTAAGCCTGAGTTCACAGGGCGTTTCCCAGTCTTGAGGGTCCGGAGCTCCACAGTGGAGCTTCTTGGGGGCCCAGCTGGGGCTCAGCGGTCGGGGGAGCCCGCTTCCTCAGCTGCAGCAGCGGTCAGCCCTGCTCTGCTCGCTTTTCAACCAACAGAGTCTTTGCAGTTGATGCATTAGTGCTGTTAAGTGGGAACCAGAGGGTCAGCGAGGACTGGCTCCGCGTCGAGCCTAGCTGATGACGAGGGTGGCCAGGCCTCAACCAGCACCCGGTTTTCTTCATGGAGCGCCTGAGTTCCTTTGACAGAAGATCAGTCCACGTTGTAAGGAGCTGGGCCTTCGTGCCTTCCCGGTTCCAAGGCTCTCTGGCTGGCTGTCTCCTGGGCCAGCAGTCCACCCCGGCAGTCACCCCCGGAGGACCTCTGAGATGAGCGGCTCACACTGTGGAATAACCCCACGGCCGTGAGGGGGCTCTGCCCCGCCTCTGCTCTCTCACCCGTGTCTCACTCTCCAAGGACTGAGGTCCAGAGCCATTGCTGTTTTCCTCCTGTGCCCAGAGCACCCACAGCCCAAGTGGGCCGCCTCTGCCTGGGACTGCGAGCGGCCAGTGCCTAGGGAGGGCATCCTCAGAGAGAGTCAAGAAAGACGTGGCCCTTCAGGGCAGGCTGTGGGCTTGACTGCAATGGCCTGGTCATTCCACACTGCAGGTCAAGTAGTTGTATATACGGTAGGCTTCCCAGGTCTCTTTGGCTCACCCTCTGTGATTTACCTGCACATCTGTGATGTCGCAGGCTTTTGGAGAATGTTTATATTAATAGTATGTCAGACATCAACGAGTATGCTTCCTGTCTCCTGCCGGTGTTGTAATCGTGGGTATTTGTAGTTGTGTGCACCTCTATGTGTCAGCGTGTAGACTGTACGTCAGTATACAGTGTGCGTACATCAGATTTATTTTTGTCCTTAACCAGTGTGGTATGACAAGCAAGTAAAACCTCATAGGATTGAATATAATGCAGTTTTTTGAGAGTCTATATAGTGGTACTGTTTTATTAAACTTAAATTCAAATGATATTTTGATTAATTTTTTTTAATAATAAGATTTTATGCTAGGAAACTTCATCTTTGAGCTTTGACTCACCAGAGCAAAAAGGACTCTGAACTGACTTTGTTAAACTATTTCGGTGTACTGTGTACAATGCTGGGGTGGGGGTAGCTCATTATAATTTGAAATATACAGAAAGAAAGAAAAAAAAAAAAAAAAAACCACAGGCAACCTGTGCAGTCTTAGCAACTTCAGTATTAAGAGCACTTAAAGTCAAACTGACAATTTGGGGCTTATTACAAAATGTGATGCTCTAGAGCACACGTTCTTTATTGTTGTAATTAGTCCGGAAAAATAGAGCTTTCAGAAGAATCAGCTAAGTGCCCGGCATATCATTTACGTACCTGTGACTATTTTACAGCAGTTCACACCACCCTCCCAGCCCTGCGTCCTCACCCTCTTCACCTTGAAGAACATCACCAACCCCTGCAGTAGGTCAGGCTCCCCGAGACCCAGGACTGCCCTCCGGGTCTACGGCTGCACCAGCTAAGCGTCAAGTCACAGGTAAAAGAATGTCAGGACAGACTGTGGACCAGGTGAAAACTTTAATATTTTTATACTTAGGTCTCTTTTCCTGCCTCTCCCCAAAGAAGAGCCGCTGGCCTTAGTTGTCTGAGCTTACTGCTTATCTTAACGGTATATAAATAGATCACTAGAGAGTAAAACTTTATTACCCAGCATGTTGGTGTGATTTAAAGCAAAACTGAGTGTGTGTGAGTGAGTGGTTGAGTGCAGTGCGTCTGTCTACACACGCCTGCCTGTCTGTCGTCCCGCGGATCCGATTCAGAGCGTGGGAGCCGTGGGCTAAAGAGCTCAGCCTCGGCCCCTGACTGCGGTGGTGGTGGTTGCACTTGAGTCGTTTTCTTAATTACCTGGAGTCTCAAACTATTGTTGCAGTTGTATCCCATTTCCTCATCTGTCCTTGACGTGCAGGGCACTGGCCCTGCTTCCCTGCGGGGTCTCTTTTCCACTAGCGTGTTTCCTCCTGAGAACCACAGCAATTTGCAGAAGCATCCCTTTAATTCAGAAACCACATACAAAAAGGGGTAACAAACTTTAAAATTTTAATGTGGGGTCTTAGTCATTTGGACCGTTGGGACTTTTAATGTAAAGTCAAGTAACCCTTTGGCCTGGATAATAATATCTCCTGCGTGGAGAGTACGTATGCACATTGACTCTAACGCCCTTAGGATACTTCTGAGTTGTAGGAACAAGAGTTAAAGGGGAAGGTGTGAGTCGCGGCCTCTGCCCGGGGGAAGCCCGCTGTGGCCTGTCCTCTGCCCTGAGGGCTCTGGTACATGGGGCCTCTGGCATGTGTACACACGCTTGCACACGTATACACAGTGAGTGCCCCGAGTCATGTAAACTCAAGACGCAGAGCGCTGGAGCGCTGCTTCGGGTATGGACCAAGGTGGCCGCGGCCTGCAGGCCCCCGGGGCAGGCAGGACCTGGAGAGACACTGCGCGGGGAGGGGCTGGCTGGCAGGTGGGGGCCCTCCGCTCCCCAGCATCCTGGGAGGGGGCAGCTTCTCGGTTGCAGGTTCCTTTGTGAGGGGGTCACGGGGAGGAACACAGCCCTCCGCGGCCCGAGCTGGGCGGAGCCTGGCTGTGACGGGTTTCCCTTTGCAGGCTGGAGGCTCAGCTTTCACCAACAGTGTTATAAAAGAAAAAGCACCTTAGTGTCAATTCTTGGGAAATGTTGGTTACTAGGGAGAATTCTGGAGGTGCCCTCCGGGAGCCCCAGGCACAAGCTCGGTTCAGGTCCCACTGGGGCCTGGACTCCTGCTCGGACCCCGCGGAGGCTGGCAGGTGACTCTCCGCAAAGAGGGGCTCCTCGGAGCCCAGGGCTGGTCCACGGGCACCTTCCGGGGCTGCAGGGACCCAGCTGTCCACCCGGCCGACCCTGCCGAGGGTGCCCGCGTCCCCGCGGTGACACGTGACTGAAACCAAGACCACGTCCTTTGTCTTGGCGAGAAACAAGGTGGCCCTCTGGCCTGTAACCAGGGACAGATGATATCTTTTCCTTTGCACCCGTGTTTCTGGAAGCGGATAAGGTTTCATTTCCGTGGAGGGGTCAGGGGAGGCAGCCGTCTTGGGCGAGGTCCCACCGGGGCCCTGTCAGAGCTGCTGGGCAAAGGCCCCGGCACGGTCCTCCGGCGTTCTCTTCTCCTGGGGTTCTCAGAGGCTGTTTCCAGAGCGGAATTGACACAAACGGAGAGCTGGTACCGCAGCCCCACTTCCCGTAGGACAGGCGGAAGGGCAGTGGTGTGCAGCCTTTACCACATAAAACGAGCCTTGAACTTGGCCGGCCTATGAACCGGGTTACGTTTACTAGGGCTCAGATCCTCCCTTCACCGTCAGGGTTTCCTCCCCAGTCCCTTCCGCTTCGTCGCGGTCCTGGTGCCACAGGTCCCTGCACATTGTGAAAAGTAGTGATCAAATGGCAGCCTGCTCCTTTTCAGTGGCCAGACCGTCACACTGGCAGCCTTGGGCGAGCTCGTGGTCCCGACCCCTGTAGGAAACCTGTTCCTGGTTGGCCACCAGACTCGAGAAACGCCATCTCCCCGAGGAGCGCGGCGGTTGTGGTGGTCACCTTTTGAGGGGAACAGTGATTTCTGTGGATATTGTTAAAGTGTTGGAAGAATATTTTGAAAATTAAGTTTACATTTTACAATTGCTTTATTTTTTATTAAAATAGTTGTATATAAATATTGCCCTATTTCACTGTTGTTGAGGTAAAGCTAAACCATGCAGTCACCTGATGTGTATAGAAGCTGTGATGTATAGAGTACATTTCTCTCCTGTGTAAATGTTCATGAATATAACTGTTCCTGTGTTTTTATAAGTTGGAGATAATTTGTTGTTTTACAACAACAGAATTTATTGCATTTAAATGGTTTTTATGTAATAGAAATCATGCAAAATAGTGAAGGATTTAAAATATGTATATGATATATGTAAATGTACAAACTTTAGAAAGAAATAAATCCAACCGATTTCAGTCATTTTGGAGGAATGTTATTTGCTTGTTTAGTAAGCGGCTAGAATCATAACTCTAAGAAGTAACACAACACACCCCGTGACATGAAAAGCCAGCCACAACGCCACAGCCAGAGCTTTGGCCTGGGCAGCTGGCTGGAGGGGTGAGACACTCAGACTGTTCACCCTGCCACACCCCCGCTGGGCTCTGTGAAAGTGTGCTGAGAAGCCTTCATCAGGGGCTCTGGGGACGGAAGGATGAAGCTGTTTGAAGTAATTGCAAGAATGCGCATGTTCCTGCTCACTCTAGCACTTCTCATCAAGGCCGAGGGGCCAGGAGGTGACTGCCGCCCTCCCAGGCAAGAGGCTCAGATGTGCATGCGGGCCCTGGGAACCTAACTCAATGCCCAACATAACATCTGTTGACTTGGAAAACGAGAAAAATAAAATTCCACCCCAATCACTTAACTGCTGAATATTAGAGATCTAGAAGGACTGAATCTCACAGGGGGGGTGGCTGGGGGCGGGGGAGGGCCTTGGCTGCCACCAAAATTCCTCCAAATGTGGATCCTCCTGTATGAATACTGAGTCATATCGTACACATGAAAGTAACGCATTTATGTTGATGAGATCTTGATTTTAAAAATTCAAAAACAAGGCAAGAGCCCTCATTGCCCAGTTGGATGTCTTCTGGAGGTGGGGGTTTTGTGTATCTTGTCATATTCTGGTTATTGCACAATTAATATTAGAACCAAAGGAACTAGAGATCATTTCTGAAAGCTGAACGTATATGAGAGGAAACTAAAACGCAGGGCCAATTAAGATATTTTAATGAAAACAGCAACAACTCTAAAACCATCTCTGGACTAAGTCTCTTCTGCACTGTGGGCGTGTCCAGAGAGACTGCTGAGTCAGGCTTTATTGAGCACCTGTGAGCAGCAGCAAGTCTGGGAGGCAGGCCCAGACCCGTCTCCTGCTGGAGCCCGGCTGAGCTCCGGGTGCCCTGCGCAGCCAGCTTGCCTTTAATTCCGGCCTCGGCTTCAGAGTGATAAGGAAGCAGCAGTGCTTGGATGCCGACAGGGTTTGCCAAGAACAAACCTCTTCAGACACACTGATTTCGGATTTTGTATTAATAAGACTAGGCAGATTAGAAGACTACAGTAGGCAGAATATCTGAGCCCTAATAAAGAATTTAACAGGGTCTTTAATGAAATATGTCTGGGCAAAATGGAGAAGTCCTTAGTACAGCTGGTGGGGTGTCGCCACTTGAATGGTGCTAATTAAAGGCACAGTAGCACCTAGACGATCCTGCTGCAAAGCTTGCCTTTTGGCCCCATCTGTTCAGCATTTTAATGAATAACTTGACTAAAGCTACAAAAGGCAAGTTTATTAAAAATGTGTGTGTCCTAAGGCTGAGAAAGAATGATTATACTAAATGACAGAATTTTAAAAATCTAAACAGGCAGAAAAATGGGGCAGATGAACTATGTAAGATTGTAAGATCTTACACTGCAGTTATTAAAAAAAAATGTGCAAGGTCAAGATAGACCCTGGTGCTGCCTCGTGTAGCAAACACCGGGGAAAGAAAGCCTGCGGCCCCCGTCCCAGCAAACTGGGTGCCAGAGCTTGGGCCTGGGGGTCTTGGGGTCCCGTCTCCCCAGCAGCCTGTGTGGAGACAGCGTGGTTCCTAAGACGCTGCCCTAACCTGGAGGCAGCCCGGCAGAAACTGCCCTGAGACTTGGGAGCTGACAGAAAAAACGGTGTAA
>NW_011494808.1:4580664-4580901 GCF_000754665.1 Bison bison bison
AATGCAGCAGGTGGGAGGGCAGAAACATGAGCGGTGAAGCGAGAGGAGCCAGGGGCGCCGATGAGCAGGGGGCGGCCGCCCCGCAGACCAGGCCGCTGGTTTAGAGCCTTTCAGTGAGTCGCACCTAGGAGAGAACGGGAACCAGGCTGTAGCAACCCAAGGAGAGCGGTGTCCAGGGTGGTGAGTGAGCCTCCAGGAGGAGACACAACAGCGCACCCAGAGCTTTCCAGGCAAAGC
>NW_011494808.1:4581114-4583924 GCF_000754665.1 Bison bison bison
CCCGAGAAGGGAAAGGTGTGCCGGCGGCCAGGGGGGTGGGCCCTCGGAGGTGAACGAAGGCCCTTCTCAGCGCTGGGGGCCTCAGACCTGAGCCGGGCCTCCCTGTCCCTCCGTCAGGCCCCTTTCCCACTCGCCCCGTGAGGACCACGGGCCCCTCCTGCATCGACTAGAGTTACCTCCACCCCAGCCAGGACGGGGTTCTGCCACGCCAGCAGCATCCTTGGGAGGCGTGTGGCCTGGAAGAGGGCTTCGTCGGGGGACCCTTCATCTCCCCGGGGTGCGATAGATTAGAGAATGCCCAATTATATCCGACTTGCAGATAAATAACAATAGGGGTGTAAGCAAGTCCCATGAGGTATTTGGGACATACTTAAGCTGTAAAATGTTTTGATTGTTTACCAGAAGTTGAAATTGGAAAAGACCCTGATGCTGGGAAGGACTGAGGGCAGACGGAGAAGGGGCGGGGGCAGAGGATGAGATGGTCTGGTAGCATCAGTGACTCGGTGGACATGAATCTGAGCAAACTCCAGGAGACAGTGGAGGACAGAGGAGCCTGGAGTGCTGCAGTCCACGAGCTCACAGAGTCGGACGCGGCTGAGCTACTGAGCAACAGCAAACACACCCGAGCATCCTGTTTTGTATCTGACACCCCTATCCAGGGAGTCCCTCGGGGTAGCATTTCCTCATGGAATTTACCCTTCCTTGGCCCAAAGCAGGATCTTGCCAATATCTTTGAGTTAATCAGACTTGTGGAAACTCATCCACGCTGACCAAGCTCGTGAAGGTCAGAAGCGTAAAGCCGAGTGCTTAGCACTGCGTGAATGAAGATGAATCCCATGGCTGGAAATGTCGCTGGAGTAGAGACAGGGCTTCCTCACTCTCGGATTATAACCTTCATTGCACTTTGCTCCTCTGGGGCAGCAAGCTGTACCTTGCTCAGCTGCCTGCCAGGTGCTGGCCATGAACCTGGATCTCGAGCAGCTGTTTAATGAGTAACTACATGTCAGATGGACTCAGAGAGAGGCAGTGAGTGCCATTAGGTGTTCTCAGCCATGGGCTCCGGCCCAGATCATTTTCAGCACTTCTCCCCGCTGAGGGGTCATCTTGCCAGCAGAACCACAGGGTCTAAGGTGGACGCTACCCTGGGCAGTGCTCACTGTACATGGCCTCACAAGGCCCCTGCTCTTAAACAGATACGAACAGGGATTCTGAGATCCAGAGGAGCTTTAACTCCCTATGTTGTTGTTGTTTAGTCATTAAGTCATGTCTGACTTTTGCAACCCATGGACTATACAGCCCACCAGGCTCCTCTGTCCATGGGATTCTCCAGGCAAAAATACTGGAGTGGAAAAATCCTTCTCCAGGGGATTTTTCTGACCCAGGGATCGAATCCACATCTCCTGCACTGCAGGCAGGTTCTTTAGCACTGAGCCTCCTGGGAAGTCCCTTGAATACCCTACTCTGCCCCTCACTGGTTGTGTGACCTTGAGAGACTGGCCCAGGAACAGTCACACTTTAGCATATATCTCGGTTCCTCCACTGGGTGCTGATTTTGACTTGTGATTCTTAGGAGAATTTTAGCGAGGGCCGCTTAGACAGCCTCCAGCCTGCATGTAGAGGCCAGCAAGTGTCATCTAGCATGCCTGCGTTATGTCTCCATCCTTTAGAACAGTGGCTGCTGATGTGGTGGCCACTAATCACACGTGACCGTTTAAACTCAAATTAAATGCAATGAGAAATCCTGTTTCTTAGCTGCATGACACACGTCTCAACATTTCCGTCATCTGTTGGACAGCACTGCTCTAGACTCATATTAAGTTGAGATTTTTCCACACATTCACACAGCACATGTTAGCGGATCAATGAAAACTCATCTACAGGTCAAGTCTCCAGCACACCAACCACCCAGAAATGATTCACTTACCCAATAAATATGTTTTCTTCTGACAGTAATAGCACTTCTCTGGTGGCTCAGCTGGTAAAGAATCCTCCTGCAATGCAGGAGACCCTGGTTTGATTCCTGGGTCAGGAAGATCCACTGGAGAAAGGATAGGCTACCCACTCCAGTATTCTTGGGCTTCCTTTGTGGCTTAGCTGGTAGAGAATCTTTCTGCACTGTGGGAGACCTGGGTTTGATCCCTGGCTTGGGAGGATCCCCTGGAGAAGGGAAAGGCTACCCACTCCAGTATCCTGGCCTGGAGAATTTCATGGACTGTATAGTCCTTGGGGTCACAAAGAGTCGGACACGACTGAGTGACTTTCACTTTCACTACCAATAATACCCGCAAACAATATAGCCAGGGATTACTTCAACCTGTATATGTAAGACAGTACTGCTGAATAGCTTCAGAGAAAAATTCCAATAAAAATACTAAAAAGTATGACAGGGAGCTAACTGAAAGTTAAGAATTAATGAAAAGAGTGTATCAGATCAGATCAGTCGCTCAGTCATGTCCGACTCTTTTCAACCCCATGAATCGCAGCACGCCAGGCCTCCCTGTCCATCACCAACTCCCGGAGTTCACTCAGACTCACGTCCATCAAGTCAGTGATGCCATCCAGCCATCTCATCCTCTGTCGTCCCCTTCTCCTCTTGCCCCCAATCCCTCCCAGCATCAGAGTCTTTTCCAATGAGTCAACTCTTTGCATGAGGTGGCCAAAGTACTGGAGTTTTAGCTTTAGCATCATTCCTTCCAAAGAAATCCCAGGGCTGATCTCCTTCAGAATGGACTGGTTGGATGTCCTTGCAGTCCAAGGGACTCTCAAGAGTCTTCTCCAACACCACAGTTCAAAAGCATCAATTCTTCAGC
>NW_011494808.1:4584024-4590608 GCF_000754665.1 Bison bison bison
AGCCTTGACTAGATGGACCTTTGTTGGCAAAGTAATGTCTCTGCTTTTGAATATGCTATCTATGTTGGTCATAACTTTCCTTCCAAGGAGTAAGCGTCTTTTAATTTCATGGCTGAAGTCACCATCTGTAGTGATTTTGGAGCCCAGAAAAATAGTGTATGGTTCAACCCAAAGAGCAAGACTGTGCTGAATTTTTGTTTTGGCTTCTTCCTTTGAAATCAGGATCTTAATTCCTCTCCCTGCTCCCCTAGAGCTGTTAAAAGCAAGGTGATAGGATGGCAGCCTGGGTCTCCTTCCTGCTTGTCCCCTGGGAGACCTGGAAGCAATCTGCCCCCTGCATCCCTGTTTTAGAGTTTACCCCATGGAGAGGTTGGCTGCTGGGCAATCTGTAGCTGGCCGATGACAACCTGTAGATGACCCCAAGATTTCCAAACAGGTTCTACCCCCATAATAAGGGATATGCCCATGGGCAGGAGGCTTCCCCAGTGGCTCAGTGGTAAAGAATCCACCTGCAATGCAAGAGACGTGGTAGACTCTGGTTCCATCCCTGGGTTGGGAAGATCCCCTAGAGGAGGAAATGGCAATCTACTCCAGTATTCTTGCCTGGTGGGCTACAGTCCATGCAGTCACAAAGAGTCGGGCACGACTGAGCAACTGAACTGAACTGAAAGCATCCACAGCCCACCTTCCAGGCAGCGTATTCTCTTCAAAACCCTACTCAATTCTAGAACTAGACAGTTGTATCTGCCTGGATGCCCATTTACCTAAGAGGTGCTTTCAGTCTCGACTTTTGAGGCTCAGTAAGCTGGTTGGATAAAATAATGGTGCAAGTAACAATGGTGAAAACTAGTGTTTGCTGGAGCAATCTGTGCCAAACATTCAGATGCATTATTTCATTTAACCCTGAGAAATGACTTGCCCCAGGTCGCACTTAAGGGATGGAGCCAGATTGTGAACCCAAGGTCCATGCCCAGAGCCACAAGGCTAATTATTGTATCAGTCAGGGTTCAATCAGGAGAGAAAGCACATAGTAATTCCATCAGGGAGAATGTAGATTAAAAATGACTCACTGTAACAGAAGGTTGGAATAACATGGAAAAGGTAACGAAAGCACAAAAGAAAATAGAAGTAGCAGAGGGAACATGCAGCCACTACCCTAAGGCTGAGGAAGGGGAGTTCTTCTCTCCCCCAGGGTTTAAATTCAGGCCTTAGGGAGATACAGTGGTCTGCTCTGTGCCCGTGGAAACTCCTGGACTTGCGTCTCTAGAATGTGCTGGACAGCTGTCCTTTGGGCGAGCCAAGCAGAGTGTCTCATGGGGCAAACGGCCCAAGGGGATTCTTGAAGAAGCTGCTGCCCACTGCGTGCTGTGACCACCGTGGGCTGTAGGAGCCGACACTGAGGAGCCACCCGTCCTGCCCCGATGCAGCCACCCCGGAGCCAGGCATCCGCGGAACGGGGAGCTGGCGGGGATTCAGGCCCTACGAGGCTGACGCTGGGCCAGCACGTGGCCCGGCCTGAGGAAGGAGCTCGTGGATCCAGGAAGGGTTCTCGCTCATCTTCCTCCGGCTCCTCCACGGATGAAGCTTCGCGCCACCTGGCAAGGAAAGCTGCTTCACAGAGCGGGCGGTGAAGGTGCACTCCGAGCTGGAGGCCATGCGCGATGCCTCCCGCACTGCTGGGTCAGACGCCGTCTCCCCCCAGAGCGAGGAGTGACACGGCGTGGGGGTCAATGGCTTGAGCTCGGAGCCCGAGAGACCCCGGCGAATGCCGCCTCTGCTGTTCTCTGTACCCGCTCTGTGACTCTGGACAGAGCGCTTTCCTATTGCTTCAGATTCTTTTTTTCTCCCGACATTTTTTTCTGCTATGAAAACTTATATCTTTGAAAAATTTGAAAAATAAATACAGTGAACCCCTATCATTTCTTCTCCAGTTTTTATGCTTCTAATCGTTTTCTCTTGCCTTATTTCATTGGTTAATATCTACGGTTGCCAAGACTGAGCAAAGAAAAATATAGGATGCATAATTAAATTTCAGGTAGCAGATAGTTTCTCAGTGTGAGCAGGTCCCATGCAACGTTTGGAGAATTCTAATCGGAGTGGGTATCTGGTATTTTATCTGGCAGCTCTCCTTCCTAGAACACAGTAACGCTGTCCGTGGGCACCTTCGACTTTCCCCTCACAAATGTTCCCACAATAACTCAGACTTCGACTTCAGTACCAAGGTGTGTGTTTTCTATCATGTTAAAGTTTCTGCAGTTCCTATCTTATTAAGTCTTCTTATCAGCAAGAAATTTTGTTGTAAAGCCTTTTGTGTAGCCATGGAGATAATCATAGAATTTTCCTCCTTAACTTTATTTACATGTTGTATTATGCAGACAGATTTCCTAATTTGTAATCATTTTGTATTTCTAGGACAAACCTAGATAACTTGGTCACAATTCATTCTTTTTAAATAAGTTGTTAGTTTCTATCTGCTAATTAAAAAAATAATTTGATCAATGTTTATAAGTGAAATTGGTTTGACTTTCTGTGTTTATTCATTAGTGTTATGCTTGGTTCACAAAAATAATTCGAAAATTCCTTTTTCAAATATTTTAGAATATTAGAATTATCTGGACTTTGAAAAATTCCTGATAGAACTATTTGGTTCAATACTTCTTGTAGAATAGGTCTTTAACAAATTCCTCTGTTTCTTTTAAGGACACTGGTTACATACAGTGTTGGGGTCAATGTCAATAAATCATATATTCCTAGGAAATTATATATTCTGTCTGCACTGAAAATTTTATTTGCATAAAATTGTACAAATTAAGTTCTTACAGTTTTCATTTACTGTCTTTAATGGCTTTTTCCCCTTTAACACTTCTTATTTTATTTGCGCATTTTCCCAGGTCTCCCTTGATTAGGTTAGATACTGGTTTTTATATTTCATTGCTCTTTTCAAAGAATTTGTGACTTGATGTATGTTTTTATGTTTATTTCTTCTTTAATTTTTTATTACCATCTTTCTTTTGCTTTCTTTAGTGAATTTTTCATTTTCTACTGCTTGAGCTAGAAATCTAATTACTTTTATTCACAAGTATTTACCTTTATTAAGTATTTAATGTTATTACTTTTTCCTCCTGTCACTATTTTAAGTGTGAAATACAGTGATATATAGCATTTCCATTATCATAATTTAAAAGACATTTTGCAGTTATGACTTCCATATCTGCTCTAACCAAAGACTTATTTACCATCAGTATTTTTAATGATTGAAGGGCCTGTTGAGTGACTGAAATGCTTGGTGTCGGTGTCCTGCTTCTGCCTATTGAACCCCTGTGACCATGTGAGCAGTCTCCACGGCGGTTCCATGTGCTCCTGAGAAGAAGGGATTTTTCTCTATTTTAGGGTATACATTTTTTAAAATATTTTAATTTGAATACTGTTGATTTGCAAATTTAAGTTAGTTTCAGGTGTCCAGCAATGCAATTCAGTTTTGTATGTATTTTTTCAGATTCTTTTCCATTATAGGTTATTACAAGATATTGAATATAGCTGTCTGTGCTATTCAGTAGGTCCCTGTTGCTTATCTAGTTCATATATAGCGGTTAGAATCTGCTAATCCTATTCTTAAATTTATTCCTCACCCTCCCTCCCCCTTTGTTAGCCACAAGTAACTCCACACCTGTGAGTCTGTTTCTGCTTCATAGACATGTTCATTTGTGTTGAATTTTAGATCACACATAAGAGTGATATCATACGGTGTTTGTGTTTCTTTGTCGGACTGACTTCACTTAGTATAATGATCTCTAGGTCCCTCCACATGGCGTTCTTTTTTATGGCCAAGTAATATTCCATTCTGTAGGTATCACACCTTCTTTATCCATTCCTGCAACAATGTACACTTAGGTTGCTTCCATGTCTTGACTATTGTAAATAGTGCTGCCATGAACATATGCTATTTTTAGTTTTTTATTAGGGTGTAAATTTTGATATATAGCTATGCCTTCTACCTGATTGATTGTGGCTTGTTTTGTTTTAGTTCTTCTGAATTTTTAAATGTTTTCCACTCATGATCTGTCTTGGACTATGAGCAGCGTATTAAAATCACCGATCAATGTAGCTTCTGCTTTGTGAAGGTAGTGCTGTTTTACTGATATAGTTACTGATAACCATGTCACCTGTGCATATCGTAGCATTGGGTTTGTTTTGTAAGCCACATGGAGACCCTTTTCCTTTTAACAGATGAGCCCACTCCATTTATATTGGATGTGACTAATATGGTTATATAGTTGATGTGACTAATATATCTTTGGTGTCAAATCTGTCGTATTATTTTAGGTTCTATTTTTTGTGTGTATGACATTATGTATTTACTGTTTTGATGCGATCTGTTTCTTTGATCATTTTAGCATTTACTTTACAGGTGCTTTTAAAAATCGAGCTAAAACTCACATAATACAAGCTCAGCCACTGGAAAGTGATGGTTGGGTGGCATTCAGTGCCTCCACCACCTCTGCCCAGTCCCAGGAGCTTCCTCCCCAAAGGAAGCCCTGAGCTCAACCAAGCGCTGAGTCCCCACCCTGCTCTCTCTCATGTCCCTGGCAACCTCCAACCCAGTTTCTGTCTGGACTTTAAGTTGCTTCTGTAAGTTCCTGGTAAAATTCCTATCAGCAGAAAAGCTGCCATTGTAATGGCTTTAGGTGTACGGTTCAGTGGCATTCGTTGTGAACAGCATTGTGCAGCCCTCCCCACTATTTCTGAAGTTTTCTGAAGCCCCAGACGAACTCTGTGCCCTTGAGGCATGGCTCCGCTTTCCCCTCTGCCCCAGCGCCCACTGACCTCTGCTCTGCCTCCGTCTCCGTGAGCGTGCCCATCTGAGCGTTTGTGTGCGTGAGTCACAGTGTCCGTGCTCTGTGTCTGATTTATCTCAGCATGACGACTTCAGGCTTCAGCCTGCTGTCTGTGTCAGAACTCCATTCCTTTTTATGGCTGAAGACTGTTCGATTGCATACATTCACCGTGTTTTGTTTATCATTCATTTCTTGATGGACACTTGGGGTTTTCCCACTTCTGGGCTGTGATTCACTGCCATGAACATTTGCATATGAATATGTTTCAGTCATTTAGTCGTTTTCAATTTATTTGGACTTCCCTGGTGGTTCAGATGGTGAAGAATCTGCCTGCAATGCAGAAGACCCAGGTTCAATCCCTGGGTTGGGAAGATCCCCTGGAGAAGGGAATGGCAGCCCTCTCCAGTATTCTTGCCTGGAGAATTCCATGGACAGAGGACCGTGGCAGGCTACAGTCCATAGGGTCACAAAGAGTCGGACGTGACTGAGTGATTACACTACTTTACTACTGCTAACTACTATGGTAATTCTGTGTTCAGCTTTTTGAGGAACCAACAATTTCTACGGAGGCTGAATTGTTTTTATATTCCTGTGCTTAGTCTCTCAGTCATGTCTGACTCTTTTCAACCCCATGGACTGGAACCCAGCAGATGCCTCTGTTCATGGGATTCTCTGGGCAAAAATATGGGAATGGGTAGACATTCCCTTCTCCAGGGGATCTTCCTGACCCAGAGATCGAACCCAGCTCTCCTGCACTGCAGGCAGATTCTTTACCATATGAGCCACTAGGGAAGCTTTTGTTTCTATAGGATCCTTCATATAGAAAAATCCTTTAACAGAAAGATCCCTTAATAGAAAGCTTTGTTTTGATGGGATCCTTAATTTCTACCTCTTGCTTCATCCTCCCCCGTCACAGCCAAGTTCCTCCCCCTCTGCTAGAAAGTGCTTTCCCCAGATTTCTGTCTCTCCTTTCCTGTCCCTTTAAGCCAGTGCTCAGCTCCACCAGGTCTCTGAGCGGTTCTCAGAATTTCTTCCACCAGGTGGGCCCCTCTCTCGGGTCCTGGTCTTTGCCGTGGTCCCCGACAACTAGCCCATACCCCACTCCTCTCCTCTGTTCCTGTGCAGTTTCTGATTCTCCCCTTCAGCAGGGATTCTAGAGCTATCTCACATTTGTTCTGATACTTCTTTTCCTACTCAATGTGCAATTTAAAGTTTCAGATCTCTCTTCTCCTTTCAAGGACAACATGCTGTATCATGCTTTTAAGGGTCGTTTCCCTTGAACTCGTTATTTGAATGGTTTTGTAGGATGTGTGGATATACTCTTATCTGGACGGCTGACATTATCCCATGAGAACCAGGAAGGCTGTCTTCTCTTTATCTTAGAGCAAGGATGCTCAGAACTTAGCTCTCAGTGTTATTTCAGGGTCAAATGAGGTAATAGAAGAGACAGTGTTCCTAGCCTAGTACACAGCACATGAAGTGCTCAGCAAGTTTTCGTTGCTGTTTTCATTGTTGTTGTTATTATTCTGATTCACTGCGTGAGTCGTCCTCCCCAGAAAGGATGCTTTCTCAGGACCCTCATGCGTCAAGGATCCCGGAAGAAGGAAAGTCTGAGTTTTAGTTCTTGATTCTCTCTTACTAGCCCATGTTTTCCTTCCTGATTCAATTTGAGCTCGGCAAACATCTACCATTTCTAGAAATGTATTTTTTAATATTCTGATATTTTTTCTAGTGAGGCTAAACGCTTCT
>NW_011494808.1:4590708-4591065 GCF_000754665.1 Bison bison bison
CCGCAAGCGTTGAAGGAGCAGCAGCGTTGATTATCGCATCACCCCTCAGGCTGTGACACGCGATATGTCAGGAGCCGCCGTGGCCGCAGAGAAATCAATACCCAGTTGTTATGGCCCAGGAATCCATGGAAATCGCTCCGGTCAACCTGCTGACTTCAGAGCAGGAGGGTCGCACTTTCTGCAGGATCAGAGGAGGGGGGCGCACGGCCTGAGTCCCTGGAAACGTGGGAGCTAAGTCAGGGCCTCTGAGATGCCCCTACCTAGTCCTGGGACCTGTGAGTGTTGTCTTACACGTCAGAGGAGGTTACTGCAGGTGTGATTAGGGGTCTGGAGACGAGATTATCCTGGCAAAGATGG
>NW_011494808.1:4591219-4591853 GCF_000754665.1 Bison bison bison
CTGCTGCTGCCAAGTCGTGTCAGTCGTGTCCGACTCTGTGCGACCCCATAGACAGCAGCCCACCAGGCTCCCCCGTCCCTGGGATTCTCCAGGCAAGAACACTGGAGTGGGTTGCCGTTTCCTTCTCCAGTGCATGAAGGTGAAAAGCAGTTAACCGTAAAAGCAGATGGCGGGGGCGGGGGGCGGGGTGGGGAGGTGATGGACACGAGCGCCAGTGGGCGGGGGGAGTCGGGGACCCGCCCTCTGTCTGCCTGAGCTGCCTGCACGTGGTCCCCAGCCCTCCGTTGTTTGGTAAGATTCTCTTTTCCAAACCGAGCAGTTTCTCCGGTCTTCCTCCTCGCCTCCGTCCCTCCCGTCTCCCGATGCCCCCTCCTTTCCTTTCTGTCTCTCCCGTTCTTGCTCTCTCCCCCACACAGGGGACTGCTGCAGCGCATCGCTTGCGTGAACAGCTTATATTTAGAACATCCCTCCTCCCAGACTGGAGTTAACATGGCCCCTCTCGCTCGGCTTCCACCTCGCTTTCCAGCTGCCTTCGCTGACCCCGGGTGTGCTCTATAGGACACACGACGCCTGCTGGCCAAAGGCCCGGCTCAGGGTGGGCCCCGGAAACGCTGGTCCTGGACCGCAAGCCTTG
>NW_011494808.1:4591953-4609671 GCF_000754665.1 Bison bison bison
TGAGGGTTGGTTCCTCCAGAAGCCAGAAAAGCAAGGATACCGGTTCTCCCCAAGGGATTCTGGAAGGAACCAACCCTCAGTTCAGTTCAGTTCAGTCGCTCAGTCATGTCCGACTCGTTGTGACCCCATGGACTGCAGCACACCAGGCTTCCCTGTCCATCACCGACTCCCAGAGTTTACTCAAGCTCAAGTGCATTGAGTCGGTGATACCATCCAACTGTCTCATCCTCCTGCCTTCAATCTTTCCCAGCATCAGGGTCTTTTCAAATGAGTCAGCTCTTCACATCAGGTGGCCAAAGGATTGGAGTTTCAGCTTCAGCATCAGTCCTTCCAAGGACTGGTTGGATCCCCTTATAGTCCAAGGGACTCTGAAGAGTCTTCTCCAACACCACAGTTCAAAAGCATCAATTCTTCAGCACTCAGCTTTCTTCACAGTACAACTCTCACATCCATACATGACTACTGGAAAAACCATAGCTTTGACTAGGTGGACCTTTGTTGGCAAAGTAATGTCTTTGCTTTTTAATATGCTGTCTAGGTTGGTTATAACTTTTCTTCCAAGGAGTAAGCGTCTTTTAATTTCATGGCTGCACTCACCATCTGCAGTTTAGCCCAGAGAGACTGGTTTGGGACCTTCCAGACCTCCCAACCTCAGACCTGTAGGGATGCATCTGTGTTCTTGAAAGCCACTAAATTTTTGCGGATTCATTGCAGTAACAACTGGAAAAAAATATCGTCAGTGCTAATTCTTTCTTCACAAAATGTATTTACTCTACACTTAACATTTCACCCCGGTAGTTAGGGGACTCACCCAAGTTCACAGGGATGGTTTCAGGCAAAGTGCTGATTAGAACTAGGGTGACCGTATATGTCTGTTGGCTTCTGATGCATAACCGATAATCCCGAACTTACTGCTTTCAAACAATGAGCCTCTGTTCAGCTAACAACCCTACTCAGCAACCATAGCTGCCTCACCTGGGTGGGACCTCTGGTGTTGGTTGGACTGAACCACAAGTCTCCCCGCCGCCAGGTGAGGGGTTGGTGGGCTGGGAGGGGTCCCCTCTGCGCCACCTGCACCTTCAGCCTCCGTCAGACCGTCCTCAGGGCAGCTGGGCGGGGCCCCAAGAGAAGCCCTGAAAATACAGGCGGTGGGCTAAAGCCTGGGCTTGGAATGCACACGCCACTCCCACAGGAAGGGGCTTCCCTGGTGGCTCAGACGGTAAAGCGTCTGCCTGCAATGCGGGAGACCCGGGTTCCATCCCTGGGTCAGGAAGATTCCCCAGGAGAAGGAAATGGCAACCCACTCCAGTACTCTTGCCTGGAAAATTCCATGGACGGAGGAGCCTTGTAGGCTACAGTCCATGGGGTCACAAAGAGTCAGACACGACTGAGTGACTTCACTTCACTTCTTCATTTCACTCCCACTGCAGCTTATCGGCCTAAGCCTGGATGTATGAAGAGTCCAGACTGGAGAAGGGGAAGAAGTTTCCTCATTTTGTGCAGAAGCTGCAAAGTCGCGCTGGAGAGGACAGGGGCAGACCGGGAAGGGCGGGGGTTTTTGCAGAGTATCTCTTGGTATAATTCACATCTTAAAACTTTGAAAATAAAAGGGGGTGACTTTAGGAATTCCCTGGAAACAGCAGATGGAAACCAGGGCTGTGCCTGGTGTCAGGCTGCTAGGGGCCTCACCCTCCCTGTCACTCCCACCCCAGGCAGGGTTCTCTCCTCCCACACACGGTTAAGATTAACATGCTGCTTCGCTGACCGCGTTGGGGAGGGGTATAGTGCAGAGGTCAGACCTGGGATCTGAGTCCAGGCCAAGATGAGCACGATTGCTGTTCCTGGCGTCCAAGGAAGCACCCCCAGAGACGTCGTCTGCCCACTTCTCCCTGTAACCAGGGGTGGGTGTCTTCTTCTCCCCCGGGACCCCCATGTCCACGTGGTCATGAGAGTCACCGTCAGCGCCCTAGGTCGCCGTTGTCACATTCTGTGCCGGCTGCTCCTGTGAGTGTGTGCACCCTGCAACTGTACATTTATAAAGAAAAACAATTTACAGAGTCCCCGCTGGAAGCTTTTCCTGGAGGCTTGAATGTAGCAAGCTCACCTCGGGGACTTGGAACCTCGTCACAGATTTCTGTTGACCTGGCCTATGAGGGATCTGACCTCTTTTTTTTTTTTTCTAATCCTGCCAGCCTTTTCAAAGCTTATTTCAAAAGCCCATTTTATGGCTTGATTTATAAAAAGCTCTATTTTCCCTTCAAATAATATAATATCTTTGAAACATGAAGACTTTCTCCATCAAGTTTAGAAATGTTTGTCCTATGGTTTGAAGTCAGGAGCTGGAGTGTTTGGGAATGTATTTAGAAAGTTAGCAATCCCAATATGTGGGAGGTGGCTTTTTAATAACCTCCCAGCAAGCAAACCATTCTTGGAGGTCATTCAGCTGATAGCAACTGATTGGTCTGCTTCCGTCTTTAATAGTCTTTTTAAAACCTTTCTCTCTTTGGCTGTGCTGAGTCTTGGCTGCCGCACAGGCTCTCCTCTAGTTGTGGCGAGCAGGGCCTTCTCCCTGAAGTGGCTCCTCTTGTTGCAGAGTTTCTTGCAGGGCTCTAGAACACAGACTCAGCGGTTGTGGCCCACAGGATTCATTGCTCCTTGGTGTGTGGGATCTTCCCAGATCGGGGATGGAACCCGTGTCTCCAGCACTGAGCCACCAGGGAAGCTCTGTATGGTTCCCTCTTAACGTCCCCAGATTGGGTTTCTGGAAGCACTCCCCTCCCTCTTGGTGAAGTCTAGAGCCCCCTGTTTGGCTTTGCAGCGCCTGTCTTCACAGCCCACGCCTGCAGCGGGCAGGGGGCTTCACTTTGCCCACAGGCTGCACTGGCCTTGGCGTGTCTGGGCCCCTCAGCTGTTGCCTTCCCTCTGGTTCCTGCCAAGCCATCGTCCCTACCCATTCCTCAAATGTTTGTCTTCACACCCTCTAACGTGCAATCTGGGCTGCCCTGGTGGCTCAGCTGGTAAAGAAACCACCGACAATGCAGGAGACCCCGGATCAATTCCTGGGTCAGGAAGATCCCCTGGAGAAGGGATGGGATACCCACTCCAGTATTCATGGGCTTCCCTGGTGGCTCAGATGGTAAAGAATCTGCCTGCAAGGCAGGAGACCCAGGTTGATCCCTGGGTCAGGAAGCCCCCCTGGAGGAGGGCATGGCAACCCCCTCCAGTATTCTTGCCTGGAGAACCCCATGAACAGAGGAGCATGGTGGGCTACAGTCCATGGGGTCACAAAGAGTCATACATGACTGAGCGACTACGCGCACACACACTGAGTAAGCCATGTACAAGCATACAGACATCATAAATGATGCCCCTTCCCAGGTAAGCAGCACCCGGATTCAGAGACAGACTCTCGCCGGAGCCTGACGCCCCCTCACACTCCTTTCCAACCTCTCCCCTCGCCTCCAAAACTAACTCCTCTGCTGGTTTCTGTGCTTCTGTCTGTTTTCCTCCTTGGCATCGTACATCCTGTGCTCTTTTTGTGGCTTGGCTTCTCCTGTCGTGGTCATGGGTGTGGGCTGTTCATCCCTTCCCCGCAGGATGTTCCTTTCTGTAAGTGCACCGCAGTATGGGCTCTTTCTGTGCATGGCCTTCCCCATGTGGGGGCTTTAGGGCCGGTGTTGCAGGGAGCTTCTGTGTGGTGGTGATGGGCGTGTATGTGCATTTCTGGTGGGTGCAGGCCTGCGGGGCTGCAGGGTCACCTGGGCTGCATGGGTGCAGTTTTATCAGATTCTGCCAACAGTTTTCCAGGGCGGTGCTACCCATTAGGTGGCGGGGCTGGGCTCTGTGTGGCCCACATTCTATTGATACTGGGCATTTTCTCTTTATTACAACCACCCTGAAGGATATGAGTGGCATGACATAGTGGTTCTAGTTTTCATTTCTCTGTTGACCTAGGAAGTTGGGCAAATTGAGCTCTGGTGGGCCCAGAGCTTGCCAACTCTCTGTCATGTTGGGGCAGCCCCATGGGAGTGGAGGGGCCAGTCATCCAGCCTGAGCTGTGGTTGGGAAAAGTGAAAGTGTTAGTCGCTCAGTCGTCTCCAACTCTTTGCAACTCTGTGGACTGTAGCCCGCCAGGCTCTTTTGTCCATGGAATTTTCCAGGCAAGAGTATTGGAATGGGTTGCCATTTCCTTCTCCAGGGGATTTTCCTGGTCCAGGGATCGAACCCAGGTTTCCTGCATTGCAGGCAGATTCTGTACCACCTGTGCCACTAGACAAGCACTCATCCCAACTCTAGGACCCAGAGCACTTCAGACAGCCCTGGAATCTGAGGGAAGAGCCAAGTCTGATTCCATGATGGATCTGTTTCTTTGACTTTAACTTTTGCTTTTCATTGCTTTTGTTATTATAATCATACATAATGACCTGCTTCAGGGAACCCTGCTCGTCTGTCTGAAGAGATTAACACAAATCCTCCTTAAGGTTGGGGCTTCCCTGGATGTTCAGATGGCAAAGAATCTGCCTGCAATGCAGGAGACCAAGGCTCGATCCTTGGGTCAGGAAGACTCCCTAGGGAAGGAAATGACTACCCACTCAAGTTTTCTTGATTGGAGAATCCCATGGACTCAGGAGCCTTGTGGTCTACAGTCCGTGGGATCACAAAGAGTCAGAATGGCTAATGCTTTCACTTTTTTCCCTGAGGTTTGCCATTCCAGGAGATATTTGCAAGATAAGGTCTTTCCTTCCTCAGCTCCTCCCCTTCTTTGTCCTATAAAAGATCCTGGCATTCAGACCCTGACAAGATGGTTATTTTGAGACATTGGTCTGCCATCTTCTCGGTCAGCCAGTTTTCCAAATAAAGTTGTATTCCTTGCCTCGACACCTCTTCTCTAGGCTAAATGGCCTGTCCGTGCAGCAAAAAGACCGAGCTTGGACTCAGTAAGAGCAGGGGCAGCAGGCCAGAAAGACCAGAGGCCATTCCAGACAGATACTGGGGCTACAGGGCAGGGTCCCTGTCAAGCTGTCTACCCTCCCAGAGAGCCTTTGGGTTAGACGGAGATGGCTGCTAACCGAGACATCGTCAGAGCAAGCTCCACTGCCCCTGGAAACATCTAGTTCATCCTCTGACCTCCGTCCTAAGGCTCCCCCGTGGGGTGCCCTGAGATAAATTTCCTAACAGTCTTCCTCATTTTGCAGAGGAAGAGACCCAGCTCAGAGGACTGACTCCATTTGGCTCTCAATGGCCCCGTGAAGTAGGTGCTGTTGTCGTTAAGTACCTGGCAGACACAGCTCCATCAGAGTAATTGCTACCATTCCAGCAAGCCTGCCATGCTCAAAACCCCGTCAGGCTCCTCCTTTGAAGATGGATGAGCAAACTGGATAATCATCTTTGCAAGAGAAACTTGAAGTGCTGAGCTTGTTTTTTTTGGATGGGCCAAAAAGAGCCCCCCAAACTCTTCCTTTTCCATGTTCTAACTGCCTCCCCCCACCACCACCCTCCATTTCCATTGCTCTGGAGAGTGACTCTCTTGTGGCTGTTTAATGTCCGTATGTCCTTAGAAAGGTGTCAGGCTCCCCCATTCTGGGTAAATCGTCTTGTCTGGAAGCGGAGTCAGCACCTCCCTGCCAGACACCTCACGTGGCTGCCTTGTCCTCCTGTAGGTCAGACCTGAGCCCTTGATTGTTCAGAAAGCCCTCTCGATCTTCCCTTTTCCTTGAGGATTCAAATGGAACAGTTTAGTTCCCAATGGCCTTCTGTCCTGAGCACGCGCCCCTTTGATTTCTGGTATTTGTCTTTTTACAGCCAACAACGAGATTATGAGCCCTTGAGGGCTGGAGCATAGCACTCGGCCACATGCCCGCATGGGTCAGGGAATAGAGAACCCTTCCTACTGATTATTTCAGCTGTGTCCTCAATCTTATGAGTCAGAACATTTAGCTTTTACAATGTTCTGTTCCTTTGGCATGATCATTTGTGTGTGTGTGCACTAACCATTTCCCTTATGTAAAATCTTTTTCTCTGGGTCTCAGGGAAGGGGGTGCATCCTTGGGAAAGGGGGTGTCTACCGTAGTTCATTGTGATCTGTATTTTTCCTTTAACTCTGGACACAGCTCTAATTCTTCCCCTTGTTTCTGGGTGTCTTCCACGCTGATGGTTCAAAGTCCTGAAAGCAGAACTTCGTATCTATTCTGCAGATCTTCAGCTACTCTGTGGGTTCTGAGGAATAACACGTTTACACCAGTTGGAGTCAATTCACAGAACTGTCAGAATCCACGGTGCTCTTGAAAGCAAACGCTCTTCCCCAGCTCTCCAGGCCCTCAGTCTGAACGGCTGACATTTGACTGATGTGCCCTGTGCCTGGCTGTTCACCGCCACGAGCAACGAATTCCCCCAGACGTAGGAAGAACCAGGACCAGAGGCAAGGTCTGGACCATCCAGCCCAGCCCCTGGCTCCTAGATATTTGAAAGCTAATTTCTCTGCCTCTCTTTGGTTCAGTTCAGTCGCTCAGTCATGTCTGACTCTTTGCACCCCCATGGTCTGCAGCACACCAGGCCTCCTTGTCTATTGCCAACTCCCTGAGTTTACTCAAATTCATGTCCATTGAGTCGGTGATGCCATCCAACCATCTCATCCTCTGTCATCCCCTTCTCCTCCCACCTTCAGTCTTTCCCAGCATCAGGGTCTTTTCCAATGAGTCAGCTCTTCGCATCAGGTGGCCAAAGGATTGGAGTTTCAGCTTCAGCATCAGTCCCTCCAATGAACACTCAGGACTGATTTCCTTTAGGGTGGACTGTCTACCTCTCTACTTTCTCTACCTCTCTCTTTCCCATTAACCGTAGTGGATGTTGTCATTTTTCAGACGTGTACGCCTAGATGGCCCATGGCAGTTGATGACAGTTCTGTCTCCTGAGCACCTGCCTCAGGAGGGGAGCCCTGGGACTGGGCCCCCAGACGGCTCGTCTCTTCCCACCCAGCTCTGGAGCCCACGTCACTTCTCTTCCATTGGTCCTTTGGCTTTTCGCTTCGTTATAAATTTCAGTTTTCTTTGCACTGACTTTAACAGTCATGTTGACACACCAAGCTTTCCCAATAATTACATTTCCTTCTGCCGTGGAAGAGGCTGGCCTCAAAGTCACTCTGACCTTGAATAATCGCCACGCAATAGTTATTTGATTCTGATTGCATGTGGTGATCTCTGTTCTTCACAGACACAGTAGCTTTTTCCCCTGATTATGTTTTCCTTGGGCTGATATTAATGTAAGTGGGGAAATGTTTAGATGTTCTCATCTAAGAAGAGGCCAGTTCTGTAGAATGAAAGCTTGCTACATCAGACCCCCCCCCCACCCCGCTTCATCTCTCTCTACTCCTCCCCAAGCAGCTTGCAGGGAGAGAAAGGGGTCTGAGCAAACTCAGTGCCTGGCCTTTGCTTTCTGAGGGCAGTGTGGCAGCTGGAGCAAGAGTGGAATGACTTTGGGGGTGATCAGAGGGGAAAAAATTCCATTAAATTGTTAAAACGAAGTCAGACTACCACTTGTGAAAGATGGCAATGCAGACTTTACTTGGCCATCACCATGGATATCGAGGTCACTGTAATGGGACTTTATGGTGGGGAGACAATGGGTTCCCAGGGAAAGCACGTGGTCAGTTTACAGCCGAGGAGCAAAGGTCAGTGGATGGAGAATTCCTAAGGGGAAGCAGCCGGAATCGGGGGGATTCTGGCCAGAAGTCAGGGTGGTCAGAGATGAGGGTGGTCAGATACTGAGGGAGGCGTTCCATAAATGCCTGGCAGAGTTGGGCGCTTTGGGAAGCAAATAGTTTAGTGCTGGGTATGACTTCAGGGTGGGCACAGAGCCTGAGGCGAGTTTGGGTAAACTGCCTCCCGCATGCAGGGAGGGAGCACAGTGGGAGCTAGCCTGCCACAAGCGCCTTGCTGTCCGTGAGTATCACCCGCGGGGGATTTCGAGTCCCCTCCCTGTGGCTGGGGTGCGATGTGGGGTCTGAAGGGCCCCCCGAGGAAAGGGTGCTCGAGCTGGGCTGGTCTTTGCTCACCCAACATGAATCGCCCGTTTCTGGCTGAGCCTCAATGGCTGGATTTGGTTGATGTGACTTTCCTGCCACTCGCTTTGTAACTGTTCTACATGCACTGGCCAAATGAAAGGGGAAAAATTCCAGGGCAGCGCTGTCCAGTGAGCTGTGACCTGGATTCCAGTCTCACATGCGCCGAGCACCTGAAACTCAACAGTGAGAGCCTGGGGGGCGGGAGGGGGGTGCTGATGCGCATTTCTGGAGAAGCAAGTATGGGTGGCATGACCCTTAAGTCCAGGCTCAGAGCAGCCTGGCACCCTGTCACGTTTCCACCTTCCATCAGGCAACACAAGTCAGACCCACGGGGTGGGGCTCAGCCTCCCACCTTGATGGGAGGCGGGGCAGTCACCTGGCCAAACACGTGGCTCAGGAAGTGCTGAGAAACGGGGCCACTGAGCGGGGGAGCTGCTGGAAGGCCCAGGCACCACAGTGATCTCAGCCAACGGGATCATCAGGATTAGCCCGACATATCTCAGGGGTCCAGAGCCTCTCAGAGGCTCCTTGATGTCAATAAGGGGAGCTAAGCTTATGGGGTGAGCTGGATTCTGTCCCCAAGACTCCTAGGGTATGTAACGCCAGAGTTCAGCAACAGCACCTCTGTCTGACATTTTACCTGTAGCCCTGAGGTGAACACTGTTTTAATTGCTCAATAATTTAGCCCTCTCTTGATTAAAACATTCCAGGTAGAGCTGGCACCTTCTGGTGATGAGCCAGCCTCGCGGGAGCTTCCATGGGCAGCACTGCAGCCTGTTGCACGCCCCAAGGGTCAGGCTGTATGGTGTCAGGACCCAACTGAAGGTGGCAAATAGTTCCCTCGTTTTTCCCCATAGCTGGAGTAATACAATTATAATCATTGATTTTATATAGAACCAGATGTTGCCTACTCATCATCTTATCACAGAATCAGTCATATATTTGGTAATGCGAGAAAGAGCAATCTTGTAAAACAGTATACAAGTTGCACAGCTAGTAGCATTAGTAAGGTCAGAATTTGTACGATTTTAAGCCAAGAGCTTCTATTAGGTGTGGCCCGGTATGTTCCCAGGTCATCTGCCCCAGTCTGTCCCATACCAATCCCTGTCTTTAAGGGAAAGGATATATAGGCATTGTTCATAACAAACCCAGTCCTATTTCCTGGTTTTAGTAGGCTGATTATCCTTAGTATGGTTTAATTGTTCCCAACATAAGGAGGGTGAGGTTAAATTGAAATGACGGTAGCCTGGTGTTAACCATATAAATTCATCCCATGACTGACAGAGGTTATAGTCTTTGACTAAAACTTAACACATTGCTCTGATTGAGCTTGAGTAAGTTTAAAACAAAATTCGCATTTATAGACATGATCAGAGCAAGTGCGATTAATTAGCCAAGTGAAGGAGTCCCATCCAGTACTATCGATAGTGGCCCAAACAGAACTGTAACTTATTTCTTCCAAAATAAATTTCCTAAGGGCATCCAATTAGAGCTTTTGAGAGGAGAAATCCACTAAGGTAACCCAGAAGTAATGAAAGTAGGTACTTGATCATAAACCCAACGGTTGGATTAATTTTTATACTCTGCATGGGATTGTGCTCATGATAGAAAAAATACTAGATTCATATGCAAAAGTTCGAGAAATTAAGAAAACACTATTAACTATCATCTGGGTCAAGTCCCGCTTCTTGGGATTGCTCTCCACTCTTGACGCTGTCTTCTCGCTCAGGTGTGTGTGTGCAGTTTCTATGCTGTCTGAGCATCGTTTTATGGTAATTTTGATGTCAACAGCCCTTTCTAGATACCAGTCTAGTGCAGTCTAGCTTTCTCAGTGGGAAACGTGAGCCCAAGGGTCAACTCCCTTCAGTTTTGTTGTGCATAAGCTAGTTAACAGTACCTGGTCAGGGTCCTTCTGTGTAGTCTGGAGATAGTCTTTAAATGATGTCTTTTTCAGTATCCTGGTTACAGGCCATGGGACATCTAATCTTCATCCACAGATTACTGGGATAAGCTTAAGAAACAACCTTACAGTGTCTTTTAATAACTCAAGCTTTACCATGATGTAATAGCAGCAAGGAGCCATCTAAGAAGTGGGTCTTAGACAAAAGACACTAGAATTTAATGTCCACAAAGATATATTGCTGAAACATAATTCTTTATCTCTAAAATTGCCCTGATTTTTACCAAATATCACCAAATTAAGACTAATTTGTTTGTGAAGTAAGTCTGACTTCAAGAAATGCCTGATTATTTACATGAGTGTAACTGAGCATTTATTGTTGTTCAGTCTCGTAAGTCGTATCTGACTCTGAGACCCCATGGACTGCAGCACTCCAGACTTCCCTGTCCTTCACTGTCTCCTGGAGTTTGCTTGAACTCATGTCCGTTGAGTCGGTAATACCATCCAACCATCTTATCCTCTGTCTCCCCTTCTCATCCTGCCCTCAATCTTTCCCAGCATCAGGTCTTTTCCAAAAAAGTCGGCTCTTCGTACCAGGAGGCCAATGCATTGGAGCTTCAGCTTCAGCATCAGTTCTTCCAATGAATATTCAGGGTTGATTTCCTTTAGGATGGACTGGTTTGGTAAATAAAGCCTTAAAAGAGATTTAAGTCATGTGCTTCTGAAGCCAAACCAACTCCCAAAGTGACCACCAAGATTAAGAAATGAAACATTTAAGGTAGAAATCTGATTTTTTTTTATGTGTCATTAAATGCACAATATTAGAGGATTCTTCCAGTATGAAAATGCAGGATTCAGTCTGAGTTATAATACAGGTGCCTCCTTGAGATGCTGTCAGGGTTTCGAGGGCCATGTGACTTTGTAACGCAGCTCTCTTCGTCAGAGACCTCAGAATCCAGTAGGCTAATAGCCTGCTTACTATCATTTAAGGTCTTTTGGGTGAATTCTGTTAAGGCTTCAGTGTGGGCATGGATACATCCATGTAGACACAGACAGCAGTCTCACAGGTTTAAGTTTAAAATTTAGTCATGAAGCGGGTGTTACAATATAAAACTCACTAGTTTATAAATAACAGTTTGAGTAAGTTAGGTTTACATGCTTGAGTTTAAATTAAAAGCCACTCCCCAACCCCAGCCCTGCTTTCCCCCATCAGTCTGAGGTATCAGGTTGGCCCTCTTCCACAAAGTCGCGTATATGCTGATCTCCCCTTTTATCCCTTGGCAGCAGCTCCCAGGCCTCTCTGAGAGGCCATCGCCTGCACCTCAGTCAGACCCCAGTAAAACTGAAACTCATAGCTCTCAGTGTGGCTTTTTTTTTCTCAGTATTGATTGTTCACTGTGTTCCAAGAGAAAATCAACAGAGAATGTCCCACATATGGTCATACTGTGGTGAAATCTTTCCAGTGTCATATCAAACAAAAAATCCTGTAAGGATTTAGGCAGGAAAGATAGTTTTTTAACATACGATCAAATCAGACTAGTTTCAGACATCTTTAGAACATTTAGCACCTGAAAAAATTATAGTAATTGATAGTTTAAGAAGAAACAATACTTATCTGAGAATTTATTCCTTAGTCATGTGATGTGTGAAGGCAATTAAAAGATGGACATGAAAGCATCTTTTATTTTAAAGATGTAAAGCAGTTTTCCTCCAATTAAAAAATAAATTAAAAAAATGAGCATAAGAATATATATACCAAGAAGAAAAAAAAAAAAAACAAGAAAAACAAAAATTGCTTGGAGACACACCACTTAAGGAATAGTTCAAAATTAGCTCAAGAACAGGAACGCATGTCTAAAAGACTCATGGTCTTCTCTTCTCCAGTTCAAATTAAAGCTTAGTGGATCATGTTGTCAGGGTGAATTCTCCTACACTGCTTCTTCTGGGATTTTCTTTGATTGATTGTTTTGTTTTGCCATCTCTGCTTTCTTACTACAAGTAAATTTCTTTCTTGATCACCGCATTCAATTGGAATTTCCCCCTCATATTTGATTACTATTTGAAACATTAAATGCTAAATGACACTAGGGCAATCGTTCCAGATTGTGCTTAAAACTAACCCTACAAGCTTGAAATGTTTTGCAAGAGGAATCACTAATCAGGAAGATTAACAATTTGATTTTTTGCAATATCAGAGTTTTCCACAACAGTTTAATTTAACCTTGGGATAGGCCAACATTTCTTAATACCCAAAGAACGCTTAACATAAAGGAAATGATCAATACACTGGACAACATTTAAAATCAAGAACCTGTTTTCATTGAAAAACACCATGAAAGGAATTAAAAGACAAGTCACAGAGTAGGGGGAGAGTTTTACAACACAAATAACTGACAATGGGCACACATCCAGAATATACAGAGATTTTATTTCAAATTAATAAGTAGGAAATTGCCTAATGCAAAAATGGTCAAGAAAGGTGAACTGGACACTTCACAAGAAAATAACCAAATGGCCAGTACATATATGAAAAAAATGCTCTCCTTTATTAGTAACAAAGGAAATGGAAATTAGAACCACAATGAACACCACCGCAGATTCGCAAGTACAGCAGCAACTGAAGACGACCTTGGTGAAAGTCTCCCACCTGAGAAGTGTGTGGAATCATGGGGCACTCACGTCCTGCTGAGAGTGTGGAAACTGTTAGTATTTGCTGAAGATGAAAATGCAGATACTCTGTGGCTGACACTTTCACTTCTAAGTTATTGTGCTGATACTTTTGGGTGAGGGATGCCAAAGACGTAAGAATGATAGTCTGATTCCATTCACATAAAATCAGAAGACCAGAGTTCAAGTCAGGGCGGGGTGGAGGTAGGAGTTGCCTTGGAGGAGGGTGTTGTGGGAGGGTTGGGAGAAGCTCCAAATACTGTTAATAATATTTTCTTTCTTAAACTCGATGGTAGGTACAAGCTTGTGTTCATTGAGTTCTACACTTGGGATTTGTAGACTTTAATTTATAGGTATACTTCAATAAAGAAGCCAAAGAGGAAAACCCAAATATGCCTAGAAAAAGCTGTCCATTTTCTTCTTCATCTCTTACATAAACATCACACTGGCGTCCGCAATGGCACTCCTGTAGGCGTCATCTTTGAGAAGCACAATTCTAACCTCAGGGTCTCACTGCTCATCTGCCTTCAGGGACCCCCATGGCTCAGGGTCCTGGGGGTGGCCAACTAGGCCCTCCTCACGCTGACGCCACAGTGATGTACTCAGCTCCTCCCCCTTCACACTCCAGGGAGCCCTAACACCTTGCCAGGAGTGTTCCACGGTGCAAGGCCTAGTGGAAGCTTTGTCATGCACATGGAACAGCTCAGTTCAGTCGCTCAGTCGTGTCCAACTCTTTGAGACCCCGTGGACTGCAGCGCGCCAGGCTTCCCTGTCCATCACCATCTCCCAGAGCTCGCTCAAACTCACATCCATTGAGTCGGTGATGCCATCCAACCATCTCATCCTCTGTCATCCCCTTCTCCTCCTGCCTTCAATCTTTCCCAGCCTCAGGGTCTTTTCCAGTGAGTCAGTTCTTTACATCAGGTGGCCAAAGGATTGGAGTTTCAGCTTCAGCATCAGTCCTTCCAACGAATATTTAGGACTGATTTGCTTTAGGATGGACTGGTTGGATCTCCTTGCAGTCCAAGGGACTCTCAAGAGTCTTCTCCAACACCACAGTTCAAAAGCATCAATTCTTTGGTGCTCATCTTTCTTTATAGTCCAGCTCTCACATCCATACATGACCACTGGAAAAACCATAGGCTTAACTAAACAGACCTTTGTCAGCAAAGTAGTTAGCGTCTCTGCTTTTTAATATGCTGTCTAGGTTTGTCATAGCTTTTCTCCCAAGGAGCAAGTGTCTTTGGAGCCCAAGAAAATAAAGTCTCTCACTGTTTCCATTGTTTCCCCATCTATTTGCCATGAAGTGATGGGACTGGATGTCATAATCATAGTTTTTTGAATGTTATGTTTTAAGCTAGCTTTTTCACTCTCCTCTTTGACTTTCATCAAGAGGCTCTGTAGTTCCTCTTCACTTTCTGCCATAAGGGGGGCAGGTTATTGATCTGAGGTTATTGATATTTCTCCCGGCAATCTTGATTCCAGCTTGTGCTTCATCCAGTCTGACATTTCTCATGATGTGTTCTGCATATAAGTTAAATAAGCAGAGTGACAATATACAGCCTTGATGTACTCTTTCCCAATTTGGAACCAGTCCATTGTTCAAGAAGCAACAGTTAGAACCGGACATGGAACAATGGACTGGTTCCAAATTGGGAAAGGCTCACGTGAAACAGCTTCTGATAGACTGGGTAGGTGCAAGTAATGTCTTTCAAAGTGTTTGTCTTTCTGGTTTCATAACACTTGGTACCTGTTTCATGGTTTTCATCATGTTCTACAGTTACATTTTACTTTTTATTATTTTTAATTGAAGTGTAGTTGATTTACAACATTTACGTTAGTTTCAGGTGTACAGCGTATGTTTATTGTTTATTCTGATTATATGATTATTTTATTATAGTCCATTATATATTATGACAAGATAATGAAATAATTCCCAGTGCTAGAAAGTGGATCCTTGTTGCTTATCTATGTTATGTCTAGTAGTTTGTTAATTCTGCACTCCTAATTTGTCTCTCCCCACCTCCCTCTCTGCTTCAGTTGCATTTTACACTCCCTGATAGATTAAATACTTTTTATGGTCAAGTGCTATGTCTGCTTTTTCTTTTTCCTTTTAAGTTCTGAAAATTTTTGAATTTAATTTATAGAATTATGTATTTCATTCTTTTGAGCCTGGCAAAATTAACTAATATTTTTTGTATCTGTCTACCCACTCCCAAGTCTCTTTGCAAATGGAAAGAGAAATCATTAAAGCCCTTCCATCAGGATATAACACAGAAATATAATTTCATTCAGAGTACTCCTTAAAAGAAAACTATATTTTAATTTAAATTTTAATCCTTGAGGAGACATTACATGTTCCTACTGTTTAATTGTTACAACCAATGTCACCCTCTGTGTGATTTATTTTCCAAAATTGATTTAACCATTTTACTTTCCTTGCTTTCAAGTTTTAAATTTTGCAAACATGATGAGTTACTGAGTCGTTTTTCAGCTGCAGGAGCTGTATTTCATTTCGGGCTCTGGTCATTACATGATCTAATCGCACACACGCACAAGCACTACATTTGTTTTCTTGGACATCTGTCTTTAACCTGCTGGCTATTCTAAACCTTTTGTGCTTTCTTTTTGGCTCCAAACTGGCCATTAGCCCACGTGTTCTTCACAGATGACCTTGTCTTCTTCCTTCTTGAAGGGATCAATACCATCTGTCTGGACATCTCTCTGATTCTAAATGTCCCAAACTTCATCCATCCCAGTGATCCAGGAAACAGTGCATTTGCTGAGGAAGCGGTCCTTATCCCTGGCTGCACAGGAGATCATCCCAGCACCCAAGTCAGAGCCCACAGAACTGCTGATCACACGGACTGGAGTGGAGGCTGGAGACCTACAGCTTTGCTGTGTGATTCTGTGGCAGCCAGGGCTGAGAACGTGGGTCTGAAGAGAGCCCTTCCACTCTCAGCTGGACTTACCCCAAGGAGAACGTGTTCCACCTGATCGCTTGGCCTCCCATCCTCTCCAGACTAGAACACTTTTCCTCCTCAGGCTTCTCTTAAAGCTACCATCTATCCCTGTTCTTCCCTTTTGCCAAAGCGAAAGAGTACACTCTTGCTACCACGCACGGACTCCCGGATTCCTGCTAACGACTCCACACCTCTCTAGTGAAAACGCTCCCTCAGAGCCGCCAGACAACCTCTGAATCATCACTGATGCAGTGGTTCTGTTTCAGTTCTTACTCATCCTGTCTGAAGCACTCCACGCTGTACGCTAGTTAGTTAGCCCTTTTCCTGTGACTTCCTGGAGTTGGTGTCTTCTCCTAACCCAATGACTTTGCATTCCATCTCTTCTAACTGACAGATTGGCTTTTAAACAAGTGTTAATGGCTAGCTATAGGGATTCCCAAGTGCTCGGTGGTAATAGAATCTTCCTACCAGTGCAGGAGCCACAGGAGACCCGGGTTTGAAACCTGGGTCGGGAAGATCCCCTGCAGGAAGAAATGGCAATCCACTCCAGTATTTGCCCAACAGTAAAGCTCTTTTGGGGCCTTGCTAAAGCCTCGTGCCCCCTCCCCACCAGCAGCCTCGCTAAAGCCAGTGGGTGGGCACAGTCCACACAGGGAACCGCATGTGATCTCCTGACTCAGGTGCTCAGAGGGGCTTGTGCTTCTGGACCCGCTGGGACTGCAACAAGTGGAAAGATGGCCACTCCAAGGACACAACAGAACTCTTGATGTCCCAGAAGAAAGCTTAAGTGTTAATCTCCTCAATGTCAGTCTGTGATTGCTGTCATTCAGTTGCTCAGTCGGGTCCAACTCTTTTTGACCCCATGGACTGTAGCCCGCCAGGCTCCTCTGTCCTCCACTGTCTCCCAGAGTTTGCTCAGATTCATGTCCATTGAGTTGGTGATGCTATCTGACCATCTCATCCTCTGCTTCCCCCTTCTCCTTTTGCCTTCAATCATTCCAAGCATCAGGGTCTTTCCCAATGAGTTGGCTCTTTGCATCAGGTGGCCAAACTACCGGAGCTTCAGCTTCAGCATCAGTCCTTCCAATGAATGTTCAGGGTTGATTTCCTTTAGGATTGACTGGTTTGATCTCCCTGTAGTCCAGGTTTCAGGAGTCTTGTCCAGCACCACAGTTCAAAAGCATCAATTCTTTGGTGCTCAGCTTTCTATATGGTCCAACTCACACATCCATACATGCCTACTAGAAAAACCATAGCTTTAACTATATGGATCTTTGTTGGCAAAGTAATGTGTCTACTTTTGAATTCACTGTCTAGATTTGTCATAGCTTTCCTTCCAAGGGGCAAGTGACTTTTAATTTCATGGCTGCAGTTGCTATCCGCAGTAATCTTGGAGCCCAAGAAAATAAAATCTGTCACAACTTCCACTTTATCCGCCTCTATTTGCCATGAAGTGATGGGACTGGATGCTAAGAATTTAATGTTGAGTTTCAAGCCAGTTTTTTCACTCTTCTCTTTCACCTTCATCAAGAAGCTCTTTAGTTCCTCTTCACTTTCTACCATTATTGTGATATCATCTACGTATCTGAGGTTGCTGATATGTCTCCTGGCAATTAGTAATTGCCCTCCACTCTTTCCCAGTAGCATATTGGTATCTTCCGACCCGGGGGGCTCATCTTCTAGTGCCACAGGTCCCCTTTTCCTCTCGCCTTCAATCTTTCCCAGCATCAGGGTCTTTTCCAATGAGTCAGCTCTTCACATCAGGTGGCCAAAGTATTGGAGCTTCAACTTCAACATCAGTCCTTCCAATGAACACCCAAGACTGATATCCTTTAGGATGGACTGGTTGGATCTCCTCGCAGTCCAAGGGACTCTCAAGAGTCTTCTCCAACACCACAGTTCAAAAGCATCACTTCTTCGGCTCAGCTTTCTTTATAGTCCAACTCTCACATCCATACATGACTACTGGAAAAACCACAGCCTTGACTAGATGGACCTTTGTTGCAAAGTTATGTCTGTGCTTTTTAATATGCTATCTAGGTTGGTCATAACTTTCCTTCCAAGGAGTAAGCGTCTTTTAATTTCATGGCTGCAGTCACCATCTGCAGTGATTTTGGAGCCCAGAAAAA
>NW_011494808.1:4609843-4610504 GCF_000754665.1 Bison bison bison
TTTATTGTGATCCACACAGTCAGATGCTTTGGCATAGTCAATAAGGCAGAAATAGATGTTTTTCCGGAATTCTCTTGCTTTTTCAGTGATCCAGTGGGTGTTGGCAATTTGATCTCTGGTTCCTTTGCCTTTTCTAAATCCAGCTTGAACATCTGGAAGTTCACGGTTCACGTACTGCTGAAGCCTGGCTTAGAGAATTTTGAGCATTACTTTACTAGTGTGTGTGATGAGTGCAACTGTGTGGTAGTTTGAGCATTCTTTGGCATTGCCTTTCTTTGGGATTGGAATGAAAACTGACCCTTTCCAGTCCTGTGGCCACTGCCAGGTTTTCCAAATTTGCTGACATATTGAGTGCAGCACTTTTACAACATCATCTTTTAGGATTTTAAATCGCTCAATTGGAGTTCCATCACCTCCACTAGCTTTGTTAATAATGATGCTTTCTAAGGCCCACTTGACTTTACATTCCAGGATGTCTGGCTCTAGGTGAGTGATCACACCATCATAATTATCTGGGTCATGAAGATCTTTTTTATACAGCTCTTCTGTGTGTTCTTTTGTTGACCATGATGGCTAGTCCATTTCTTCTGAGGGATTCCTGCCCGCAGTAGTAGATATAATGGTCATCTGAGTTAAATTCACCCATTCCAGTCCATTTCAG
>NW_011494808.1:4610862-4611158 GCF_000754665.1 Bison bison bison
GCATCCACAGCTGGGTATTCTTTTTGCTTTGGCTCCATCCCTTAATTCTTTCTGGAGTTATTTCTACACTGATCTCCAGTAGCATATTGGGCACCTACTGACCTGGGGAGTTCCTCTTTCAGTATCCTATCATTTTGCCTTTGCATACTGTTCATGGGGTTCTCAAGGCAAGAATACTGAAGTGGTTTGCCATTCCTTTCTCCAGTGGGCCACATTCTGTCAGATCTCTCCACCATGACCCGCCCATCTTGGGTTGCCCCACGGGCATGGCTTAGTTTCATTGAGTTAGAAAAGGC
>NW_011494808.1:4611721-4615599 GCF_000754665.1 Bison bison bison
CACATTCAAATGGATATATCTTTCCTTTTCTCCTTTGCTTTTTGCTTCTCTTCTTTTCACAGCTATTTGTAAGGCCTCCTCAGAGAGCCATTTTGCTTTTTTGCATTTTTTTTCCTGGGGATGGTCTTGATCCCTGTAGCCTGTACAATGTCAGGAACCTCCGTCCATAGTTCATCAGGCGCTCTGTCTATCAGATCTAGTCCCCTAAATCTATTTCTGTGTCATGTGTGCAAATATCAAATTATTATGCTGTACACCTGAAACTAACGCTGCACACCAATTTTACCTCAAAATGAATCAGTAAATGAGAAATTATTCAGTGAAAGCATATTAGAAAGCTGTTTACAGTTGGACCCAGCTGTCCTGACACCAACTGTTCTGCATGCTCAGTGGTGTCCAGCTCTTTGTGACCCCATGGACTGAAGCCCGCCAGGCTCCTCTGTCCATGGCATTTTCCAGGCAAGAAGACTGGAGTGGGCTGCCACTTCCTACTCCAGGGGATCTTCCCCACCCAGGGATCAAAGCCTCGTCTCTTACATCTCCTGCATTGCAATAGAGTTCTGACACTAAACACGAGTTAGTGTGGACCCCAGAAGATAAAGTGTGTGATCCCCAACAAGAATGCCTTATATCAGACACCAGCCACAGTTAAGGGGTTCCCAAGCCACTAGATTTCTGGCCAACTGGGCTCTAAAATCTGAGGTTCCCACGGGTTTGACAATTTGGTAGAATGACTCAGAATTCAGGCAAACACTGTACTTGGGACAGAAGGTTTATTTCTAAGGATATAAATCAGAGCTGGGCACGTGAAGAGAGGGTCCTGGCTGTGGAGCTTCCACACCCTTTCTCCATGGAAACAGTGCATGTCACCCTCCAGAGCATTGGGTGCTCACCAGCGAAGAAGCGCCTCGGAGCTTGGGGGTCCTGACCGTTCAGTGCTGTTTCATTACACAGGCATGATTGGATCACTGGCCACAGGGCTAGACTCAGTCCCCGGCCCCACCTTCCTGGAGGCTGGGTTGGCATGCTGTGGCTCAAAGCCCCGTTCCTCTAATCATACGGTTGTTCCTTCTGGTGACCACCCCATCTTGAGTCATCTCTTTAGCACAAATGCAGGAGTAATCCAAGGGTTTAATTTAATACTTTAATCATAAATAGCTTAGGAAATCCCAAGGGTTTTAGAAACTCCATGCAGGAACCCAGGACAAAGACTAGACAAATCCTTCATTCTGTGATGCCTGCTCGGAGGCCAGCCTCTCCTGTGACGTGTCCCCGGAAACACTCGATCCAGTAGCGCTTTGCCCTCATCACCCTCTCACTAATCAGTTAGTCATGTGTATGTCCTTCTTCCCTTTAAGCTAAAAGTTCTTTGAGGGCAGAAAACATAACTTCCCATCTTTCTAATTCCCTTAGCGCCAGCGCAGGGGCACTGTGGTTTGTTTTTAACCAGATTTAACTTGGAGGCACGGAGAAGGCGATGGCACCCCACTCCAGTACTCTTACCTGGAAAATCCCATGGACGGAGGAGCCTGGTGGGCTGTAGTCCCTGGGGTTGCTAAGAGTTGGACACGACTGAGCGACTTCACTTTCACTTTTCACTTTCATGCACTGGAGAAGGAAATGGCAACCCACTCCAGTGTTCTTGCCTGGAGAATCTCAGGGACGGGGGAGCCTGGTGGGCTGCCATCTATGGGGTCGCATAAAGTTGGACATAACTGAAGCGACTTAGCCACAGCAACTTGGAGGCAACATTTCTCTGAGAAACCTTCGTCTTCTAACTTTTGTGAAGATCCATTCTTGTCCAGGAATGTTATGAGCAGACATGAGAGCCATTGTTTTTCACCTTCTTGAGGATTACTTATGGATGAGAAAATTTTCATTCATACTTTATACTTTGTCAATTATTAAGCTAGATATGCAGTCAAATGCTCAAATCAATGTAACGGAAGCCATTCTTAATGTGTTTCCTTTTGAAGGTAATATCTTGACAGTCATATCCTTTTCATTTCAAAGCTTTTTGAGTTGTTCTTAATTCTCCAGTTTTAGGTAACTCTTCGTTTAGGCCTCTTGGATGAATTCCTAGATTTAATGCAAGGAATTACTAGTCTTTAGGAAAAAAAAAAGATAATCTTGGGGCTTCCCTGGTGGCTCAGTGGTTAAGAATCTGTCTGCTGATGAAAGGCACAGGGGTTTAACCCCTGGTCCAGGAGAATACCACATGCCCTGGAGCAACTCAGCCCAGGTGCCACAACTCCTGATGCCCATGTGCCCAGAGCCGGCGCTGCAGAACAAGAGAAGCCACCGCGGTGAGCAGCCCTCACACCGAGCCCAGAGAGTGTGTTTCTAGAGAAACTCACTGCAACTAGGGAAGACCCATGTGCAGCAATGCAGAATGAATGCAGCCATGAGCAAATGAAAAGAAGGTTCCCAAAGTGATATACAGCTTCAGTGCCATTCTTATCAAGATTGCAATGACATTTTCCAAAGAAATAGAGGAAAAACCATCCTAAAACTTGTTTGGAAGCACAAAAGACCGCAGATAACCAGAGCAGTCCGGAGAGGTCTTGCCGCCTTTGTCCCTGTCTGCTTGCCGCTTCTCTAACTTGAAAGAGCTAGCCATAGATAATGAGAGGGGAGAAATTCCTGTGTTCTCGCCTCCAGATCATGTTCATAAATATTAAGTATTTATTCTTTGTGCCTTGTTCATTTGTTCAAGACATGGGGAGCGCGCTGAATTCCTACAATGGCACGAAGTATGTGAAGGAGAGATGTGCCCGAGGTGGGATGATGGGGTGGGCGGGCCTTGGGGCTGCAGAACGGGCCAGCCCGGCCCCTTCTCATTTTTCAAGATCAACCCAAATTCAGTCTTTTAAATAATTTTTGGTATTTTTAGGATTCTGTCTGAGGCAAACTAAAACATCTGCAGGCAGATTTGACCTGTAGTTTCCAACCTCTGATTTGAACAATTTACTTATCCTTGACAAAATTTGCTAGCCCTATAATAATTTAAATGTTTAAATCGCCTTTTTTGATGAAATCCTGTACCATATTTTTTTCAAGGCTGAATATATTATGTGTACATCTTCACCAAGGTCTTCAAGGTAACTTTTAAACTTCTGCTGCTAAGTCACTTCAGTCGTGTCCGACTCTATGTGACCCCATAGATGTCAGCCCACGAGGCTCCCCCATCCCTGAGATTCTCCAGGCAAGGACACTGGAGTGGGTTGCCATTTCCTTCTCCAAACTTCTAATGAGGTGAAATTCCTTTTATCAAAACAACATTGCCTTTATTTTAATAGATGTATTGCCTTGTCTTAAACATGTAAGTATTTTTCAAAAGGTAGGTAGCAAAGATTTATAGAAGCTGTCACTATAAAAGGGCTTGTAATTTGCTTTGGCTATGGCTGCAGAGACACAAGAAGATTATTTTCCTCAACTTGACTAATGTAAATGAAAGGTATGAATCCAGTGTCTGTGTAGATGTAGCTGAGTGATAAATACCTTTTACGTGATAAACCCAGCTAAAAAGTATTTAGGCTCTTAAGTAATTGTCCTTAATCTATTGCCTTTTGATTTGTGGGTAAAATCACATAATACTGGGCAATGAGAGAAAGTTATTGAACTCAGTGCGTGCAACTCACTTTTCAGCCACAGAAAGTGAGGTCCTGATGGGGACAATATGTTTGTCAAATGATGAAGGCTAGTCCTAGAACCCGGAAAAGGCAATGGCACCCCACTTCAGTACTCTTGCCTGGAAAATCCCATGGATGGAGGAGCCTGGTAGGCTGCAGTCCATGGGGTCGCTAAGAGTCAGACACGACTGAGCGACTTCACTTTCACTTTTCACTTTCATGCATTGGAGAAGGAAACGGCAACCC
>NW_011494808.1:4615699-4616156 GCF_000754665.1 Bison bison bison
ATTGGGGGCAGGAGGAGAAGGGGACGGCAGAGGATGAGATGGCTGGATGGCATCACTGACTCAATGGACGTGAGTCTGAGTGAACTCCGGGTTGGTGATGGACAGGGAGGCCTGGCGTGCTGCGATTCATGGGGTCACAAAGAGTTGGACAAGATTGAGCTACTGATCTGATCTGTGTGTTCTTGCCAAGTCTTAATATCATCTGCTTCTGTTAGGTCCATACCATTTCTGTCCTTTATGAGCCCATCTTTGCATGAAATATTCCCTTGGTATCTCTAATTTTCTTGAGGAGATCTCTAGTCTTTCCCATTCTATTGTTTTCCTCTATTTCTTTGCATTGATCCTGAGGAAGGCTTTCTTATCTTTCCTTGCTATTCTTTGGAACTCCACATTCAAATGGATATATCTTTCCTTTTCTCCTTTGCTTTTTGCTTCTCTTCTTTTCACAGCTATTTGT
>NW_011494808.1:4616256-4632056 GCF_000754665.1 Bison bison bison
CTCCAGTGTTCTTGCCTGGAGAATCCCAGGGACGGGGGAGCCTGGTGGGCTGCTGTCTATGGGGTCGCATAGAGTCGGACATGACTGAAGCGACTTAGCAGCAGTCCTAGAACCAGACTAGAATCAGCCTGGAACCCAGGCTTCCTGGCTCCTTTGACTCTCATATGTCTGAAAATGCAGGCTTGTATTTGTGTAAAACATAAGCATACGTCATTCATAATTTTTGGAAGGCAACTTATTGAGATGTGAAAATGACTTTTTTGATTAATGCTCTGTGATTATTCATTTAAAATTTTGAATACGAACTCAAGATATTGGGGTCTGCTGTATCTAGGAATGGGAACACTGGGAAGAAATTCCAGTTCTGGTGATTCTCCAGTCCTCCCTGCTACAAAAACATTCAACAGAAAGCAGGCTTTTATAGATGGATATCAGGGTTCCTAAATCAAAATTATCTTCACTCTGAGTCATTTGTAGGCCAGAGTGCCTTTTTTCTACTGCTCTGAGTTCACGCTGCACTGTCATCCTGCCCCTTGCTGAATGTGGACAGAACTGAACTGGGCGATTTTAAGGGCACCATGACGTGAAAGAGGAACTGAGCCTGGTTTAGAGACACTGGTACTAATGCTGGTCAGGGGCCTTCTTCGTCCCAGAAAATCACTAGTTTCATAAGGAAAAGGCAAATGGGATGAGATGTAGAAGTATAAAAATCTTTCTGTTAAAGTTAGTGAATCTCAGGGTCTTTCCTGGTGGCTCAGACAGTAAAGAATCTGCCTGCAATGCAGACGACCTGGGTTCGATCCCTGGGCTGGGACGATCCCCTGGAGGAGGGCGTGGCAACCCACTCCAGTATTCTTGCCTGGAGAATTCCATGGACAGAGGAGCCTGGCGGACCATTGTCCATGGGGTTGCAAAGAATCGGACATGACTGAGCAACTAACGCTTTCACTTTTTTCTTTCAATGAATCTCAGGAGTTCTCTGGTGGCCTAGTGGTTAGGACTTCAGGCTTTCACTGGTGTGGCCAGGGTTCAATCCCTGGTGGGGGGACTGAGATCTTGCAAATCACATAGTGCAGAAAAAAAAAAAGAAGAAGTTAATGAAATCTCTTAAGCATATGTGAGATGACAGTGGGCACAGATACACCGGGCCTGGGTGTAGAAAGTTGGGGTGCAGTTTTGTCTGCTAGACATAGAGAATGAGTTTCTTGTTTCCCAGTCTCTCCATCTCTCAAGCTCACTCTCCCACCTCAAAATGAGTGTGTGGGATTCAAACTTCCTACCTGATTTCCTTTCTTAGGACATATACAGTCTCATCTGAGGGGACCGCCATTGCACCCAGGCATGGAATTCAGAGGGAGGCGTATTGCCACGTGTAGCTAGCTGTTCCCTGTCGTGTTTCCAGACACTCTCGAGTGCTGTGGACGACTGGCGGTGCCAGCACAGGGCTCAGGATGCAGTGGCTGGATGGTTAGTTGCGGATCTCTGGAGCCTGTGCATGTTACCTTATATAGTAAAAGAGTCTTTGCAGACGGGATCGAGTTACGGGTCTTGCAATGGGGAGGTCATACTGGAATATTGGCCCTGAATACAATTGGGTGTGTCCTTCTAAAAGGAAGGAAGAGGCATATTTAATTAGAAGGGGGCAAATTGACCACGCATGCAACACGGCTCTGAAGGGACCACAAGCTGCAGAACCCAAGGACTGGAATCTGTAAGAAATCAGAAAAGGCAAGGAAGCCATTCTTCCCCAGAGACTCTGGAGTGAGTGTGGGCCTGTGAAACTGATACCAGACCGCCAGCCTCCATACTGTAAGGGCAAAGGCGTGTGTCATTTGAAGGTACCAAGCTCGCAGTAATTTGTTACAACGATCAAAGGAAGTGAGCACACGAGTATCCTGGTTTTCAGGAATCTTGCCCAAGATAGAAAGATTTTCCAAAGGATAGCATTATAGATACATAAAGAATAACTGTGGGGCTTCTGCGATGGCTCGGTGGTAAAGAATCCACCTGCCGAGGCAGGAGACGCAGTTCAGTCCTTGGGTTGTCGGATGATCCTCTGGAATAGGAAATGGCACCTTGCTCCAGTCTTCCTGCCCAGAGAAGCCCATGGACAGGGAAGCCTGGTGGGCTACTGTCCACAGGGTCGCAAAGCGTCAGACACGACTGAGCACACGTGTGCACATGATACCATGGCTGGGCCCCAAAGGGGCCTGGGGCTGCACGTTTGTGCTGATGCATGAGCACCTTGGTCAGAGGCTTGGTCAGGTCTGAAGGTTTTGAAGCCGCACTGCTAAGCTGGTTTTGCTCGCTCCTGTGTGTGCATGTGGAAGCCTGCTCTGGCCATGGCTGCCTCCTCCCTGGCCAGATTCCATTCTGTCTAAGCGTGCATGGAGGTGGTGTTGGCCACGTAGACTCTGCCTTAGCCTGGAGCAGCACCGGCATAAGAGGGTCTGGAGCAGAAGCCCGGTGCTGGGGTGGGCCTGGCCAGCTGGCCGGAGCACCAGGCCATTTGCTGTCAGCTGCCTTCACGCTGTGACTTGCAGCAGGCGGGTCTCAGGTGCTTACAGCCCTCCAGTAACCCCCCCTGGTTTTCACACCGCGTTGATGGGCTTGTTTACTGGATGTCTGGCTCCAAGGCTGGGTTGCCTAATATGTGGTTCAGATCCCTTAATCCTCAGAGAGACTCCCTGAGCCCGAGATACCCTTGCTTGTCTGGGTCACACACTAGGTGTGTGAGTCCCAACCAGATCGCTTCTCCTCTCTTCCTACCAGACTCTGTGTGGATTTTTCTTTAGAGCTGTGATTTTAGAAGTCATTTTATGAGTCTTCAGGCCAGTTTCCGTGGGAGTCATCATACATGTCGTAGTTTTGATGAGGGCAGGTGAGCTTCACGTCCTCCTGCTCTGCCATCTTGCTCCCACGTCCAGACCAAAGATGAAAGTCATGAACTAAGTACAATTAATTCAACATGAGATTAAAAAACAAGAGTGCCCCCTTTCTCTTCAGTTTCTCCATATAGTGAGTGCATTGCTTCTTTTTTTTTTTTTTTGTCAAAATTAAGTCAAAAGCAACATTTCCCCTCATTATTTCTTTTCCTCTTTAAGTATGGCCCTATGGCATAGTTGGTAGCTGAAAACATTCAGCGTTTGTCGACCTTATATTTACATTGGATAAAAACAAATCTAAAATATTGTCTATAAAATATTATCTGAATTGAAACTTGTGCTTGAGATTCTTGGAGCACGCATGATGTCTCCTAATGTCTAAGAATCTCTTAACGATAATTCTCTTCACTGTTGTCTATGCTAAGACTCCCTACATTTGGGTAATGAAAAAGAATGTCAGTCTGGGATAATGGAGTTTCTAATGTCATGGCAAAAGCATGAAAAACAGACCTTTGTAACTAGCAGATTTTTACTTTTTAAATCTGGAGATCAAAGTACACTAAAGGCTTTATTTTGAATGAGCTTGACTCTGACAGCCTTTACTTTCATTTTGTTGTATTTTAAGTTTTTGTTTTTTCTATTAAGTGCCCCACCTATCATTCTGGATCCTTAGCAGACAAGGCCTGTTAGGGAATGGTCTGGAATCTAGAATGTGTGCCAGTGTTTTCCTCTTCCCTGCTCCTCCCACATCCTGTCTTTGAGACTGTTTCCTTCTGATACACGGTGACTTAGACAAAGTTCTCCAGTTTAGATGAGACAAAGCAGTCATTTAGATCTCTACTACTTAATGTCTGCTCAGCACAGTGTCACAAAGAAGAATTGATAGAGTCCCTCTGTTTGCAAAATTCAGGTAAATCTTATGGATCTAGAATTCAGTTTAAAAAAAAAAATGAACGCATTTTCCTAAGTCCGTCAAGATTCTAAAATTTCAGAGTTTTTATTTTTTCATGAACCTTTCCAATACTAGGAACTCCAGTGTTCCTAGTGACCATCGCCTTGTATGCATGAAGGGCGTGTCTTGACTACACCCTGGAGTCTTTCACTCCGAGTTTTCATTGTGAGGTGACGAGCAGGTCTAATCACTGCTTCTAAGTGGACGTGGCCTACTTGGCTTGGCCAGATTGCAAAAGGAAAGATGCATTAAACAACCACCTGACTGGGAATTTGTATTAATTTTTAAAAATTAAAATATAGCTGATTTGCAATATTATATTACTTTTAGGTATACAACATAGTGATTTTTACAGATTATACTTCATTAAAAGTTATTACACGATAATGGCTACAATTCCCTGTGCTATATATTGTATCTTTATTGCTTATCTATTTTATACACAGCAGTTTGTGTCTCTTAATTCCATACCCCTAATCTCCCCCTGTTTCCCTCTCCTTTTGATAACCACTGGTTTGTTTTCTGTATCTGTGAGTCCACTGCTGTTTTGCTACCTACATTCCTTTGTTTTATTTTTAGATTCCACAGATAAGTGAGGTGGATAGTAAAATATCATCTGAATTGATACTTGTGTTTGAGATTCCTAGAGCACGCCTGACCTCTCCTCATGTCTAAGAATCTCTAATGATAATTCTCTGACTGCTGTATTTGTTTCTCTCTGACTTATTTCACTAAGCATAATATTCTCTAGGTCTATCTATGTGGCCAAAATGGCAGAATTTCAGTAATTTTTACAGCTGAGTAATATTCCATTGTGTGTATGTATATATATGTGTATGTCTGTGTATGTGTGTGTGTGTGTAGCTTCCCCAGTGGCTCAGCAGTAAAGATTTCACCTGTGACACAGGTTTGATCCCTGGGTTGGGAAGACTCTTGCCTGGAAAATCCCATGGGCAGAGGAGCTTAGTGGGCTCCAGTCCATGGGGTCACAAAGATTCGGACACAACTGAGTGACCCACCACCACCATCAATATATATAACACACTAAAGGCAAGACTGAGCAACTTCACTTTCACTTTTCACTTTCATTGGAGAAGGAAATGGCGACCCACTCCAGTGTTCTTGCCTGGAGAATCCCAGGGACGGGGGAGCCTGGTGGGCTGCCGTCTATGGGGTTGCACAGAGTCGGACACGACTGACGTGACTTAGCAGCAGCAGCAGCAGCAGCAAGCAGATAGTTGGACCATAGACCTTTGAGATCTCTTCCGGTATTGAGTCAATGAAAGCCATGTATTGAAACTGGATTATAAATCTGGTTGAATCCATTGAAACTGGATTATAAGTACATTTCACCAAGACCAGAGATTTTTCCTCAGATGAGAAGGAATGTGGAAATGTAGTCATGGATCACAATTTGATCTCAAATGGCTTCATGCTGGGGAAGAAAGAATATGTGAAGACGGCATGATGACAGTCAGTAATCTTGGAGAGCAGTCCCACGGCCCTCAGAAAGGCTGTGAGAGTCACTGTTCTCACCCTTCATGGGTTGGAGGAAGCTGGCAGGGCTGAGAGTCCCAAGCTGCAGGGCGTCGTTTGGGTATGAAAGACAAGGCTTGCTATTGTTGCAGGAAGGGGGACCCTTTCCAGGGCCCGGAAGTGGACTTTTGTCTAACACTTGAAAATGAATTGTCCGAGGAGACACATGTGCTGAGAAAGCAAGAGATTTTAGTGGGAAAGGGCACCCGGGTGGAGAGCAGCAGAGTAAGGGAACCCAGGAGGACTGCTCTGTCATGGGGCTTGCAGCCTCAGGTTTTATGGTGATGGGATTAATTTCCGGGTTGTCTTTAGCCAATCATTCTGACTCAGAGTCCTTCCTGGTGGGGCAAGCCTTGATCAGCCAAGATGGACGCCAGAGAGAAGGATTCTGGGAGGTGGTCGGACGAGTGGTGTCTCCTTTCGACTTTTCGTGAACTCTTCTGGTCGGTGGTGGCTTATTAGTTCCGTGTTCATTACCAGGACCTCCTGTCTTAAAACCACGCATGCAAATGGTTACTATGGTGCCTGGCCAGGGTGGGCGGTTTCAGTCAGAGTGCTTCCTCTAACGCTATGGTTTCCACAGTGACCAGAGGGTGTAACTGTGGATAGCTCTTCTTCTGAGGTACAAATATCTGTTCTTTGTACAACCACAAGCAAGGTAATTTGCCTGGGTGTTCAAAACAGGTCTTTACAGTTGCTCTCCAGGGCCCCAGACGCCTCGTTTATAGATTCTAGGGTTAATCCAGGGAAAGGTAGTGGTCTTGTTTGCCTGTTTTATTGATGTGGTTATGTTGATTATGTACCTGTTATGTTTTCCTGTGATTCCTTCTTTCCTCCCTTCTCTCCTCCTCACTTTGTTCTCTCCTCCCTTTTCTCATTCTAGGAATCAGAGAAGGATCTTTCAAAGGAGGGAATAAATAAGAGGATGTAATCATTAAAGTAGAAAGATTCTTGAGAGCGGGGGATTAGGTAACCACTTTTCAATTTCATTTATCTCAGTGGTGAAATCACAGTGGAACTGTCAGAAGGTGAAATGAGCAGGCACTATACATTTCCTTGGTTGAATACATTTAGATGTCTTATCAAGAAGCCATGACTGAATATATATATGGAGGAGACATTGAGGAGAAGAGGTTAATTTTTAAATATTTTGAGAACAAAGGAAGCCTGACTTTGTCCCTCTTTGACACATGACTATTTGTTGTTTGAGCTTGGGAGATGAGCTTCACAGGTAGTACTCATTTCATAGGAATATTGTGAGGATGACATGCATGTGATGGTTAATTCTATGTGTAAAATTGAGTTGGCCATTGGGTGCCCAAATATTTGCTTAGACTTTATTCTGAATATTTCTGTAAAGATGTATTAGATGAGACTAACATTTAAATTGGTGGTTTTTGCATAAAACAGATAGATCTCCATAAATGTGGGTGGGCTTCATTTAGTCAGTTGAAGGCTGAATCGAAAAAGAATTCCTTCTTGCTCTCCTCCCCTGAGCAAAAAGGAATTCTCCACCACCAGCCTGCCTTCAGACTTCATCTGCAGCTTTAGCTCTTTAGTCCTACAGGCTCAGTCTAGCACACTGGCTCTGCTGGGTCTCCAGCCTGACAGTCCATCCTGTAGATTTTGAACTTGTCAGGCTCCATAATCACAGAAGTTAATTCCTTATAATTCTGTTCTCTCTCTTCTCTCTCTCCACACACACACACACATACACACACACAGCCTATTCATTCTGTTTCACTGAAGAACTCTAATACAATGAGGTAATATTATTATCTAGATTTCACAGCTATGGAAACCGAGGCTCAGAGAGGACAGACAGCTTGTGGCAGAGACAGGATTCAAGTTCAGATGTGTCTGACTTCAGAACTGGGCACTTATCCACTTTTCTGCCTCGTGGGAAAGGGAACCATCAGAGACATGGTAGCTCCAGAATTACATAGCCAATGAATCCAGATTTTGAGTTCTGGCTTCCAGTCCCGGCTTAAACTCCATCACGCAGCCTCTAGCATGTCTTGCTGCTGTATTCCTTTTCCTCCTTCCTTTCAGTTTGGGGAGAACGGAGTGCCAGTTCAGTAAGGAAGTCCCAGGCGTAGGGCAGCAGAGACAGTCCAGCCCCAGCCTTATTGATAAGGATCATGTTTGTGATTGACTGCATCACCTGGGTCCTCTGTCACCAGAACAAACAAACACAGCGGAAGTTCCTCTCAGGCATTTCCGAGCGATTTGCGGCTTCTGTGAGGTTATCAGTCAAACAGTATATTTGGTTTACAAATCAAGACATCTGTGAAAGCCGATTTGTAAGTCCAATAAGTGCAATTCTGAGTCACAAAGCCCTTCGAGAGAATTGGAGCTTTGAATTATTTTTAAATGCTTCATCTCCAGCCCCCAGAGGAAAAGCCCTTTCCTCCCCCTCAAGGGTAAGATTCATATTCCTGTGATTCATATTCATCTTTCAAGATACAAGGTTTTTTCACAGTTCTTTCCTTTTTGAAAGTGGGCGTCGTTTTATCTCAGATTTAAACAATAACTGCATATCTCCAGTGCTTGACTGTTTCTGGAAATCTATTTAATTTCACAAAACAAGTTACCAAAGCATACAGTCTTGCACAATTTCCATTTTAATAATATTAAGTCTACCTGAAATTTAAATTTAGATGAATATAGTCCAATGCCTGGAACATTCTGTCTTTTGAATGCTGCTCCTTTGTGGGAGGAATACCTATTGGACTAAAATGCTTTTTTTTATTTAGGCTTATTTGGGGGAAATATAAAAGGGGAAAATATAAAACTTGAAAATCATTCCCACCCCTATTGCTTTGCGTTTGTTAGAGAAATAGATGAGGACAATCAAAAAATGACTGAAACCACAAGAAACTCATTTTGGATAAAGAGTTATGTGTTCTACTAGATCTTAAGAAGGAGCTAAGAGCCAACAAATTACCTGAGGGTTCTACAGCTTTTCTTTCCTGCCTCAATTGCCTTGCCTAAATTTCTTTCCAAAGTCAACTATTCTTTTCAACTGTGTCTTAACCTAGATCCCTTGTGTTCAGCCCTTCACGTCTCTCTTACTCCTTTAAAGAAAAAGGATGCATTACTTGTCTGTAAGTGCATTTCTTTTCTGTTAGTGAGCAAGTAACTTCTCAGAGAAGATATTTTAGTGATTTTGAAAAAGCATTTGCTTTTTACACTGATGGGATCTCATGGATAACAGATGGATGATGGCATTTGCAAGCAGTTCAAAGTTTTGCTCTACAGCTTACTAATCAGGTACGGATTCAGTTCACCAGTTCCAACTCTGCACCCAATTCCACCTGTGCTAGTTTCCTCCACACCATCCAGCAAGTCTCTGACACCAGCTGGGTACCCTACAGTTCAACACAATTCTGACATGACCTAACTGGAAATAGCGTCAGACTTGGTAGGTGAAGGCTGCCCTCCATTTCAAATGCCAATTGCAAGTCCAGGTTGTCACTCATGCTTCTGACCACTGACTGTAAATCAGAAGATCCCATGACCCCCTCTTTGGGTTTGGTTAATTTATTGGAGTGGTTCACAGAACTCAGGATTTTTACTGAGTAGAAATTTACTCACTAAATTGCAGATTTATTACAAAGGATCGAAATGTCCAAATCAGCAGCCTGATGAAGAGTTACATGGGATGAGGTCCAGAAGAGAAGAACTTTTCTCCTCATGGAGCATGGGTCTAGCATGGCTGCATGGGGACACATTCTGGCTCACCAGCCTGGAAGCTCTCCAGATCCAGGCTTTTGGGGGTTTTATATGGAGGCTTCATTACACAATTGACTAAGTCACTGGCCATTGGCGACTGAGTCAACTTCCAGCCCTGCTGTCCTCCGTGGGGGTCAGGGGAGTGGACTAAACGTTCCCACCCTCTAATCATGTGGTTGGTTCCCCTGGCAACCAGCCCCCTTCCTCCGTGTTTTCCAAAATTCATCCAATTTGCATAAACCCAAAGGTCATTGAAAGGAGTTTATTGTGAATATTGGACAGCTTTATTGTTCTCATCACTTAGGAAATTCCAGACATTTTAGGACGTCTGTGTCAGAAGCTACAACAAAGACCTAATATACATATCTTACTATTAATCACAGTACCACAGCAGGTAATTTTAAAATTAAGGTAATGAGTCCTCTGAACCGCAGCCTCCTCAGCTGTACAGTAGGGGTAATGATACTCCCAGGATAATTTTGAGGAACAGATGGACTTACAAAGTGCTTAGTACAGTGGGTCTTGAACAGAGGTAGTTGATACTCCACAAAACACATTCAGACACATCATCTCGTTTTACCTTTACAATATTTCTGTAGATAAATGCCTCTTCTCCCATCATTCTTTTTACCGAGATAGGGAACTGAGGCAGAGAGGGTTTAAATGCATTGCTCAAGGCCACAGTAACTAATGACGTCCCAGCTTCTTCCTGGTTTATTTCTATGATTTCCTTCTGAGTCCTTTGAATTAGAAAAAGAGCCTGGTCCACTGAAAGAAAACCCATCAGTGCGTCTTTATCCGGAAAGGTCTCTTGCAGGAAGGGGGACCCCTTCCAAGGCCCGAGAGTGGGCTCTGTGTGACACTCTGAATTGCATTGTCTGTGGAAACACACATTCTGACAAAGCAAGACTCTTTACTGGGAAAGGGTGCCCGAGCAGAGAACAGTCAGGTAAGGGAACCCAGGAGGACCGCCCTGCCTTGTGGCTCCTCGTCTTGGGTTTTATGGAGATGGGATTGGTTTCCAGGTTTTCTTTTGCCAATCGCTCTGACTCAGGGCCCTTCCTGGTGGCGCACACATGGCTCCGCCAAGATTGATGCTAGCAAGATTGGTGTCTCTTTTTGACCTTCCTGAACTCTTCTGGTTGGTGGTGGCTTATTAGTTCCATGCTCCTTACTAGGACCTCCTGTCATAAAATAACTCACGCAGTGGTTGATATGGTGTCTGGGCAGTGGACAGTTTCATTCACTGTGCTTCCCCTAACAGGTCCAATAGACTCAGGTTTGTGAAAGTGAAACTAGCTCTAAATGTCTGTTGTGCTTATTTTGTAACTTTTCAAGATTCCACATTTAACCAATTAACTTCTGCTTCTCAGTTTCTTCCCTTAGTTTCTATGATTATGTGTGCTGTTCTGTTCACCTTTCCCCCTGGATAACTTTCCTAAGTAAAAGTTTCTTAGTTATTGACCTTCATCTTATCTTCCCAACTCATTCCCTCTGTGAGAAGAAAATTGTTTCTTTCATGCACAAATAGGTACAAAATATTTGTGGATTAAAGCAATGAATGGATTGATCATTAAAAAAAAATTACAGCTAGTTCAAGAGAAGACTTGCAGAGGAAAATTGAGATAGAGAATGTGATGGTGTAAGAGTGAGACATGAATGCCAACATAAATATGATCTAGTTCTTGCCACTAATCAATTTACAGTTCAGTAGGCAGAAAAGTCATAAATATTTAACATCTTGAATATCTTTTGCATCTTTACTCCTTTAATAAATACTCCTATATTAGACAGGGCTTCCCTGGTGGCTCAGAGGTTAAAGTGTCTGCCTGGAATGCGGGAGACCCGGGTTCGATTCCTGGGTCGGGAAGATCCCCTGGAGAAGGAACTGGCAACCCATTCCAGTACTCTTGCCTGGAGAATCCCATGGAGGGAGGAGCCTGGTAGGCTACAGTCCATAGGGTCGCAGAGTCGGACACAACTGAGCGACTTCACTTCACTTCACTTCCTATATTAGAGAAATCAAAAGAGATAGTTGTTATCCTTAAGGGGTTTATTTCTTAGTTGGGGCAGCCTCTTAAAACAACAGTGAGTGTATTGAAAGTACTTGCAGCTTTCAAGAAACTGGGTTTTCTGTTGTTGTTCATTCATTAATGAATTTTCACATGACAGATGCAGTGTTGGGTGCTCAGAGAGCTGGGTGGCTGTTGGAGTCATAATCATCTTTTCCTGTGGTGGTGGGCTCCCACTCAACATGGGTCATCTGGTGGGAATAACAGATATGATATGGCAGAGGATAATTTTTTCTTTTTTTTTAAGGAAAGAAGCTTCAAACTGCTTTAGATGTAAGAATGAAGAGAAAAATCTGCTTAAATGGGTCTTTGTTCTAGGAAGAATCATTTGCATTGCCCTTCTTAGAAATGCAAATGTCAGGCAAGTAGGCCTTGGGAAAAGATGTAATGGTTATGTAATTGTCTTGATAAATACTGTTTCAAATAAAATCTCTTAGTAGGCACAGGAAGTCTGAGAGTTCAGCTGGTCAATTCACCTAATACCTGAGGCTCTCTGAGATGGTGGGACATGGAGAAGGCAATGGCACCCAACTCCAGTACTCTTGCCCGGAAAATCCCATGGATGAAGGAGCCTGGTAGGCTGCAGTCCATGGGGTTGCTAACAGTCGGACCCGACTGAGCAACTTCCCTTTCACGTTTCATGTTCATGCATTGGAGAAGGAAATGGCAACCCACTCCAGTGTTCTTGCCTGGAGAATCCCAGGGACGGGGGAGCCTGGTGGGCTGCCATCTATGGGGTCGCACAGAGTCGGACACGACTGAAGTGACTTAGCAGCAGCAGCAGCAGAACCCAAACCCAGCTATTTGAAGTCAGTGAAAGCCAGCTTCTTAGGTGGCATGGCCTTAGCCAAGACATTGAAGGTAGAAAAGGATGCTGAAGACCCTAAACAAAAGAAATGGGAGTCTGGGGTGATGATTGAGATGCACACCAAAGGCCTGGGTTCCTGGAGGAGGAAAGATTTGGCTGACATTGAAAGCACCTGTGAACCTCCCTTCTAATAGTGATAGTGCTTTGTGGAAAGTGGCTGATCAAGGAATGTCAACTGAAGTGATCCAGTGTTCGTATCATGAACTCATTGTTGCAAAATTCAGACTTAAAGAAGGTACAGAAACCCACAAGCTCATTCAAGTATAAGCTAAATCAAATCCCTTATGATAATACAGTGGAACTGACAAATAGATTCAAGTTATTAGATCTGATAGAGTACCTGAAGAACTATGGTTTGTAACATTGTACAGGAGGAAGTGACCAAAACCATCCCCAAAATAAAGAAATGCAAGAAGGCAAAGGGGTTGTCTGAGGAGGCCTCACAATAGTTGAGGAAAGAAGAGAAGTGAAAGGCAAGGGAGAAAGGGAAAGATATACCCAACTGAAGGGAGAGTTCCAGAGAATAGCAAGGAGAGATAAGAAGCCCTTAAATGAACAATGCAAAGAAAGAGAGGAAAATGTTAGAATAGGAAAGACTAGAGATCTCTGCAAGAAAATTGGAGATGTCAAAGGAGCATTTCATGCAAGGATGGGCACCATAAAGGACAGAAATGGAAAGTACCTAACAGAAGCAGAGGAGATTAAGAAGAGGTGGTAAAAATGCACAGAAGAACTATACAAGAAAGGCCTTAATGACCCAGATAACCATGACAGTGTGGTCACTTACTTTAGAGCCTGACATCCTGGAATGTGAAGTCAAGTGGGCCTTAGGAAACATCACTATGAAAAAAGCTAGTGGAGGTGATGGAATTCCAACTAAGCTATTTCAAATCCCGAAGGATGCTCCTATAAGTGCTACACTCAATATGTCAGCAAATTTGGAAAACTCAGCAGTGGCCACAGGACTAGAAAAGGTCAGTTTTCATTCTAATCCCAAAGAAGGGCAATGCCAAAGAATGTTCATACTTTGGTACGATCCCACTGATGAATACAATCTGCACATGCTAATAAGGTTATGCTCAAAATTCTTCAAGATAAGCTTCAGCAATATGTGAATTGAGAATTTCCAGGTGTACAAGTTGGATTTAGAATAAGCAGAGGAACCACGGATCAAATTGCCAACATTTATTGGATCATAGAGAAAGCAAGGGAATTCCAGAAAAACATCTACATCATTGCCTACAAAAGCATTCAACTCTGTGGATCACAACAAACTGTGGGAAATTCTTCAAGTGATGAGAATACCAGACCACTTATCCTGTCTCTTGAGAAATCTGTATGCAGGTCAAGAAGCAACAGTTTGAAACAGATATGGAACAACAGGCTGGTTCAAAATTGGGAAAGGAGTACAACAAGGCTTTATATTGTCACCATGCTTATTTAACTTGTATTCAGAGTACCTTATGCAAAATGCAAGGCTGGATGGATCACAAGCTGGTATCAAGATTGCTAGGAGAAATATCAACAACCTGAGCTATGCAGATTATACCACTCTAATGGTAGAAAGTGAAGAGGACCTAAAGAGATTCTTGATGAAGGTGAAAGAAGAGAGTGAAAAAGCTGCCTTAAAACTCAGCATTCAAAAAGCTAAGATCATGGTATCTGGTCCCATCACTTCATGGCAAATGGAAGAAGAAAACATGGAAGCAGTGGCAGATTTTATTTTCTTGGGCTCCCAAATCACTGCAGATGGTGACTGCAGCCATGAAATTAAAAGACTCTTGTTCTTTGGAAGGAAAGTTATGACCAACCTAGCCAGACTATTGAAAAAGCAGAGACATCATGCCAACAAAGGTCCGTATAACCAAAGCTATGGTTTTTCCAGTAGTCATGTACGGATGTGAGAGTTGGACCATAAAGAAGGCTGAGTGCCAAAGAATTGATGCTTTTCAACTGTGGTGTTGGAGAAGATTCTTGAGAGTCCCTTGGACTGCAAGGAGATTCAACTAGTCCATCCTAAAGGAAATCAGTCCTGGGTGTTCATTGGAAGGACTGATGCTGAAGCTGAAGCTCCAATCCTTTGGTCTCCTGATGTGAAGAGCTGACTCATTGGAAAAGACCTGATGCTGGGAAAGATCGAGGGCAGGAGAGTGGGTTTTGACAGAGGATGTGTTGGTTGGATGGCATCACCAACTCAATGGACATGAGTTTGAGGAAACTCTAGGAGATAATGAAGGACAGGGAGGCCTGTTGTGCTGCAGTCCGTGAGCTCTCAGTGAGTTGGATATGATTTAGCAACTGAACAAGAATTTGTCCTGTTGTCCTAGACAGAAACTGAAGCTATTTATGCACTTATTCAACAAGTATTTACTCAACACCTACTTAAGAAGTGAATATGGCAGAGTCCCAGCCAGCTGTGAACCTAGTCTGAACTTCCATCGGGAGGGAAACTCTGCACTTGAGCCTAGGTGTCTGGTATACATTGGGAGGCCTCTGGACAAAACTACGCTCACCCTGAAGGAAAATCGTTAAAGATTTGTTAGCTCCCATGGGGCTGTAGTCTCCTTATAAGAAAATAAGTTTGTTTCTTTGGTCAATTTTAACCATTATGAAAATCACGGCAGAGGCATGTGGTGAACCCAAAAGACCAGAGAATAAAGGCAAGAAGCATGGAAATAACGCCCATGAGATGGGACTGAGCCCTCCCCAAGGAACTGGCCACAGGGGCCCCGCAGGATTGCAGACCTACGATGGACCGAGGTGTGCTGTGTGCTCTTGCTCGTCCCGTAGTGAATGGACCTGGACACAGTGATAATTTTTCACTCGTTTCACTGTTGCCTGTGGAGTATGTCGGGAAAGGTAATTTGTTATGATGGTTTACAAGGACTCTCATCAAGAAGAACAGTACTCAAAGAACTGTACTCACAAAACTGCACCTGAGAAGCCTCATCTGCATCTGCCCTGATGACTCGATCATGGTCTTCAAGGCTGAGCCTGACGCCAGAATGGGAGGAGACGCGAATGTAAATTTTTGCCACCAGAGGGTTGACTGTCAGATTATATTTTCCAAAGATGCCTGTGAGAATATCTTTGAAACTTTCCATTTCCGCATCAAGAAGTGAAGTCTCGGGGCTTCCCTGGTGATTCAGTGGTAAAGAATCTGCCTGCCAATGTAGGAGACACAAGTTCAATCCCTGGTCTGGGAAAGATTGCACAAGCCGTGCTCCAACTAAGCTTGTGTGCCACGGCTGTTGAGTCTGTGCTCTAGAGCCCAGGAACCATAACTTCTGAAGCCCTCAGGACTAGAGCCCGTGCTCCATGAAGAGAAGCCACTGCAATGGGAAGTCCGTGTACCGCAACTAGAGTAGCAACCCCCTTGTCTACAGCTAGAGAAAAGCCTGAGTTACAATGAAGACCCAGCACAGTCAAAAATAAATGAATGCATGAGAAAACTGAAAAAAAAAAAAAAAGGTCCATGTCAAAAAGATCTTCAAGAAAAAAATAAAAGTGAAGTCTAGTTCTTGCCCCTTGAATCCAGAAGGCCTCGTGTCTTCAGTTTAGTTCAGTTCAGTCGCTCAGTCATGTCCAACTCTTTGCGACCCCATGAATCGCAGCACGCCAGGCCTCCCTGTCCATCACCAACTCCCAGAGTTCACTCAGACTCACATCCATCGAGTTAGTGATGCCATCCAGCTATCTCATCCTCTGTTGTCCCCTTCTCCTCCTGCCCCCAATCCCTCCCAGCCTCAGAG
>NW_011494808.1:4632972-4640941 GCF_000754665.1 Bison bison bison
CTGGTTCCTCTGCCTTTTCTAAAACCAGCTTGAACATCAGGAAGTTCACTGTTCATGTATTGCTGAAGCCTGGCTTGTAGAATTTTGAGCATTACTTTACTAGCGTGTGAGATGAGTGCAATTGTGCAGTAGTTTGAGCATTCTTTGGCATTGCCTTTCTTTGGGATTCTTATAACCAAAAAATGTGGCAAAAAAAAAAAATGCTATGTGACTGGTGCTAGGTAATGACAGGGAATTTAAACTGCTCAGTGTGTGGGGGGTCTTATTTGGGGGGAATGAAAATATTGTGAACCTAGATGGAGGTGGTGTTTGCTCAACATTGTGATTGTAGAGAAATTTCCGTTCACCTGAAAACACCATTCTTTTTTAAAGGTGCTTTAATTTCCACTGTATAAGCTAGAACCCTCATACCTAGCATTCCGAGCCCCTGGTTGAGACCTATGACTGCCCTGAGCCTCCCATGCTGTGAGGACGCCCAGACCACATGCAGAGGCCACATGCAGCTTGTCCCTTTGTGGGCCAAGCTCAGCAACACAGTGCCAGAGAAGGTGCTTCTACATGGTTCTAGCATGTGGCCATCCAGTAACCATGAGCCACTGGAGTTCTCTCAGCTGAGATGGGACATTGGAGAGCAGAAAAGAACCATTCCTCTGTGCCCTTCCTAAAGTACAGACTCACAGGATCTGTGAGCAAACTAAAATAATTGATTTAAACCACTAAGCTTCAGGGCAATTTGTTAAGCAGCAGTAGTAACAGGATCAATAGTCATTAATCCACAGAGAACACTCATTTAGATTTCCACTGGAGAGAAGTTAACTTTGCACAGAAATGCACGCCAGTTCTATCTGGAAGCTAAATTTTGTATCCCTAAGTATCTTTCAACTATTTTGCCACCCCTCTCCTCCCATGTCATCAATATATCCAAGAAAAAGCAAATGGGTTTCTGGATGTGTGTGAATATGTTAAGTCGTGTCCGACTCTCTGCGATCCCATGGACTGTAACTCCTCTGTCCATGGCATTCTCAAGGCAAAAGTACTGGAGTGGCTTGCCATGTCATCCTCCAGGGGATCTTCCTGACCCAGGGATCGAACCTGCATCTCTTGCGTCCCCTGCATTGGCAGGTGGGTTCTTTACCACTGAGCCACCTGGGAAGCCTGGGTTTCAGGATACTCATACATAAATGACTTGGACTCATTTGTACAAAACTGCAACTTGTTTCTTGAGCCACAGTTTGATCTGGGTAATGTAACTTGCCACCACCTCCTCCCTTGGCATGGTCTTTTCAGAATATGAGAAAACCCTTTCCACCCAAGAGTACCAGGCATGACTGACCCTCCTGCAAGATAAAGTGGCAGAGTTGAACAAGGCCCATCATCAGGGAGGGAAGATGGTGCTGTAGGTCTGACATGTATTTATCTAGGCAGGGCCCCGCTTTACCTGGAGGAACAGGAGCCACAGGCTCATCAAGTGATTCACCCAGTGTCCACAGAATTGAACTCGGAACTACATACTTTGAAACACATAGTCTTTCTTACCACAAAGAGTAAAAGGAAGTAAAAGAATAGAACTGGGAGACAAGAAAGAGGATTCAATGAAGACTCTACTGCAAAAAAGAAAAGCCCCATTAATAACCTAACTTTTCAAAAAAAAACTTTGAGACTGATATTGTATTGGCCAGTAACATTTTAATTAACATATTTTTCAACATCTAGATTTTACAGATAATACATGTTTAAACTTTTAGTACTAGACAAAAATACCTAGTTCCAAAACTTGAAAATTCCAAATATCAGTATTTGAAAAAAGGTATTAAGGAAAAAAAAAAAGGTACATGTAAAAAGCTTACATGAAGAAAAAAAATTTTTTTAAGAAATTAATTAAAGAAAAAAGGTCCATGAAGAACTGTGGCTGCAAAAAGAGCCATGTAAGAAATTATTGGCTGTGTCAGTCTCTTGGTACTTATGTTAACAAGTATTGGTTTATGCTTTGTCTTGAGAACTATTAGGTTATTTGGAAGCAATATCATTTCTCATTTTTCTTTGTTGAATTACAATCCCATTATACATGTGGTATTTCTGCTCAAATTTGACATTGGATATATGCTGGGAGAATTTAATAAAAATGATTTCCTCTAAGTTCTAGTTACTGAATGATGGTTAAACATGTTCTAAGAATTCAACATTCAACCAACATGTGAAGTTTTCTAGCATATATCACTTTTTCCTCAAGAAACCATAGGCCATCCTTAAAATATTTTAAACCTTTGCAATTATAAATCTGGAAAAGGTCCAGTTCAGTTCAGCCACTAGTCCTGTCCAACTCTTTGCGATCCTATAGACTGCAACACACCAGGCTTCCCTGTCCATCACCAACTCCTGGAGCCTACTCAAACTCATGTCCATCGCATTGATGATGCCATCCAACCATCCAATCCTCTGTTGTCCCCTTCTCCTCCTGCCCTCAATCTTTCCCAGCATCAGGGTCTTTTCCAATGAGTCAGTTCTTCGCATCAGGTGGCCAAAGGATTGGAGTTTCAACTTCAGTATCAGTCCTTCCAGTGAATATCCAGGACTGATTTCCTTTAGGATGGACTGGTTGGATCTCCTTGCAGTCCACCGGACTCTCAAGAGTCTTCTCCAACACCACAGTTCAAAAGCATCAGTTCTTTGGTGTTCAACTTTCTTTATAGTCCAACTCTCAAATTTTAAAAAAGAAAACGTTATCTGATGATACATGCTGACATTTTTAAAGGGTGAAATGATCTGATATCTATGATTTTCTTCAGTAAAATGTGGGAGTGTTGAGAAAATATGATAGATAGGCCTCTAGTTCCTAGTTGATAAACTGAGTGATAAGTAAATGGAGATTTATTATTTCATTCTATTTTTATAGACAGGCTTCCCTGGAGGCTTAGTGATAAAGAATCCATCTGTAATGCAGGAGAAGCAGGTTTGATCCCTGGACCAGGAAGATCCTCTGGAGTAAGAAATGGCAACCTATTCCTTATTCTTGCCTCGGAAATCCCATGGACAGACGAGCCTGACAGGCTATAGTCCATGGGGTCGCAAAAGAGTCAGACACAACTTAGCGACAAAACAAAAACAATAACAAAAACAACTTTTATTGACATTTAAATTTTTTGTGATTAAAAAGTTATAGCACCAGAAGTAATCATGAGACCATTTTTACAGCTTCCTCTAAATGGTAAAAAATTTATCACCATGTTTGGGGGTAAGCTTTTTCTCCAAGGAAATATTAAATATGTTTTTTAGATTTTCTTCTATTTCTTTCTCATTCAGTGTCTTAAACTCTACCAAATCTGTATTGTCCTTATAATTGAATCTCCTGTAGGTGAGGGTGAAACCCACTAAGCAATGAACACCTTCTGGGGTCTGCAAGGAGCAAAATGACTTGCTTGTAAACACAGATGCTGGAGACTCTTGAAGGTATGTATTCACAGACTCAAAGTCTTTAATTGTTCGAGGTTCAAGAGTAAAAGAGTAGATTTTCCGATACTCATTCTTTTCCAAGAGGTCAGAATCCAGAAAGTCTTGGTTTGGGATGTACTGCTCTCTTCTGATTTGGTCCAGGTACCAGGTTCCTCTGTCTTCAGTCAAGCGGAAGATGCAAGGCGTCTGGGGCTGGTTCTTCCCAGAAATTAACTCGAGAGGCTGCCACATCTGGTAAGAGCGCCCAAACCCAGCATCAGCTATGTAGTCCCTGCCGTCGATGGTCACCTTCAGCAGGAGGTGGATCATGGCGCTGCTGTATTTGTCGTTGAATGTGTTGTACACATACCCTCCCAGTATGGTGGTCTCAAAACCGATCATGGTCAGGGCCCAGTACAGAAGGTGGTTGACTTGGAGACACCACCCACCCCGTTTCCTCCTCACAATTTGATCAAAAATGACCTCTAAGTCCAATTCCATGGCTTCCCCACAGTGGATGTTAAGGTTCTCAAAGGGAATGGCTCGGATCTGATGCTGAAGAATGTCAGTTAATGTTTCCAAGTCCAATTTGTCCCTCGAGTTCTTATAACCAATTCTTTCAAAATATGCATCAATGTCCATGGTTCCTAAAGGAGAGGAAAACAAAACAAAAGCAAATATATTGCTTTTATACTTGGATTTCTTTGATTAGCTTGATTATAACAAATGTATTTTAAATATAATATTTTAATAGGCCTTTAAATATTTAAGGCATAATTATATGCCTTTTGTGTGTATGCTTTTCCTGTTTTACTGCCTTTTGCATGTACAAGTTCACAGATGAAGAAGAAAAGTATCTCTTCTTCCATGTTTTGAGCACGAGAAGTTGGAAATCCAGATGAAGTGATGAGTAAAATCACAAAGAGCTTACATGTGGTTTTCTTGGTGACGAGGAAGGAGAGGTACAAATTGGCATCAATGAAAATAGAGTTTACAAACAATTTCTAATATAAACAGGAGAATGATATAATAGGCTACTTGACCCACTCAGTTTCCTCTTTAGCTGAACTTTACAGAAATTTCCCTACTCAATGCGTCAGTTTGTTCACAAACTGATTTATTCATTTATTCAGTAAATGGTTGCTGAAATTTTATTATGTGTAAATTACTAACCTAGTGATTGCTTGTCTTAAAAAAATCCTGATTTTATGGGGGCTGGTATGACACAGATAATGAAATGAATTTTAAAAACACATGCAATTTCTTAGATTGGGATCCGTGCTCTGGAGGAAATAAAGCGAAGAAGGAAGATAAGACATGCACAGAGAGAGCTTCAGTTTCCAGGAAGGTGGGCAGAGAAAGCTTCACTGTAATTTTAAGGATGGGAGAGAAGGAGCTACCTCCATATGTGTGGGAGGATCACTTAGGAAGGACCAGAGAATTTTTAAAAAGTCTTATACCGAACCCTGCCTAGAGTGTCCAAAGAACATTCAAGGAAGCCAGGAAGAAGGAAGCAGAGGGACTGAGAGGAAGCCTGGACCGAGATGAGGCCTGGCCTTCTGGCTCTTCCTCTGAAATGAGGAATCACTGTGAGAGGGGCAAGGGGAAGCCTGCACTTTGGGCAAAGTGCACCGTCGTCCAGTTGATACATATGGACGGGGACCTGCACACCCGGAGCTGAAAGAAGAGACACGCGGCCCAGCCAGGAGCAACTCAGAGCGCCTTTGCTCCAGGTCCAGTGCTTTGCTCACGGATGGCGTGTGGCCAGAGTCTGCTCTCCGAGACTCTGCTGAGGGACTCTGCTGAAGCCTAAGCAGGTGCTTTTCCTGCAGGGCCAGAAGCTGGTGGGATATTTGCCCAAAGCTAGTAGGAGATCTTGCTGAAGAATAGCACCCACCAAGAATTTAATGAGTTGAGGAATGAAAAGCAGGAGAAAGAAAGATGGGAAAAGACATCAATCAGGTCTTAAGCTATATCTTGCTTTTCTGGTAAGGTGAGTCAAAAAAAAAGTTCTTATTTTGTAAAATTCCATGTTGAAAAAGTTTCTGTCCATTAATCACTGATTGTAACAGTGGTGTATTACCTTTGGTAAGGTGACATGGCCTGAGGTGAGAGGCTTAAAAAGGCCTGCCCTAGGTTAATGGTGATAAGCTATGTATTTCTGTTGTCCTTCTTAATGTCTTTTCTTTCAGACTCACCTAGTTCTTTGTTTTAATCAGTTATTCTTCCCATTTTGCTAGCCTGTCAACTTTATTCTTGGTATCTATAATCTGATCTCCAAATCTCTTAAGCTTATTTCATTTCTTCTCAACTTTATATCCATCAGTTTCCTTTCTCAACATCCATAGAAGCCAAAAACTCGACATCAGACAGGGAGAGAACAACTGGTACTGAGCCAGACCACCACAGACCCTCTTCCGCTTCTATATCCAACCAGTGCTGGCAGGTAAGGAGGGCAGCTGCTGCGGAACAAAGAAATAGGATTTGGACCTGCCTAACCACTGCATTTCAGAGAAGGCAGCGGCACCCCACTCCAGTGCTCTTGCCTGGAAAATCCCATGGACGGAGGAGCCTGGTGGGCTGCAGTCCATGGGGTCGCTAAGAGTCGGACATGACTGAGCGACTTCACTTTCACTTTTCAATCTCATGCATTGGAGAAGGAAATGGAAACCCACTGTAGTGTTCTTCCCTGGAGAATCCCAGGGATGGGGGAGCCTGGTGGGCTGCCGTCTATGGGGTTGCACAGAGTTGGACACGACTGATGCAACTTAGCAGCAGCAGCAGCAGCAACCATTTCATTTACCAGTGGGTTAACCCACCTTCTTTTATTTGGAAATTAATGTATACTTTTTTAAGTTATATTTTGATTTTAAAGTTTTTTTCTTTGTTCCTTCTTTTTTTAAAGATATGATGCTAACTTAGAATTTAGTAACCTCAAGTCCATTGAGAAGAACCCAGTATTGGAACCTGAATGCAGGCAGCATGTGATAACCAAAGTATACCTCCATGACTAAATAGAAGAATGATGAACTACTGAAGCTAAGATAGAAGGTGAAATACGGAGCCACTAGGAAGTAGTTGTCAGGATAAAACTGGATGAGAACTCTGCAACATTTATACATTGACTTGTAACTTAGATGTGCACTGATATATTGCTTCGTTTCACTTGATCATAAATACAAGAAAAGAATAAAAGGAAGCAGAGAGAACACACTTAGGGAGTCAGCTGAGATGTCTCAGAAAAGCAAACCGTTCTATGGAAGTTCGATGTAGATGGATTCTCAGCTTTAATTCAAAAGACTTGGAATGTTTCTTCTTCCTGGTTCACAGTTTAGAAATAATAGAAAAATAGTTTTAAATATATCATAGTCTTCCTTGAAAACAAAGAGCAGCAGTTCTGCTGGGACACGAATAGGAAGAATGTTTAAAATCACAAAATAGAAGGAAAGAGAGTGACATGGCCATCTGCACCGCACAGGGGACAGAGCTGGACGTCCAGTCACAGGCGATGGGAGCAACATGGGGGCGGGGCGCTCAGCCCACTTCCTGGGGTTTAAGTCACAGGAGGACCCGAGCACAGTGGGCCAGGCAGTCAACAAGGATGGGTGAACCCTGTTCAGGCCCCGATCGATACTACAAGTTTTACCAAACACATCAAAGACCAGCATGTAAGGGAGCACCTGTCTTCCTTTAGCTTTAAGTATAATTGCGACGGCTTCCCAGTGGTGCAGTGGTAAAGATTCTGCGGGCCAGTGCAGGGCACTCAGGAGACCCAGGTTCCATGTCTGGATCAGGAAGATCCCCTGGAGGAGGAAATGGCAACCCACTCCAGTATTCTTGCCTGGAGAATCCGGTGGACAAAGCAGCCTGGCAGGCAACAGTCTGTTCAGTTCAGTTGCTCGGTCGTGTCCGACTCTTTGCGACCCCATGGACTGCAGCACGCCAGGCTTCCCTGTCCATCACCAACTCCTGGAGTTTACTCAAAGTCATGTCCACTGAGTCAGTGATGCTATCCAGCCATCTCATCCTCTGTCATCCCTTCTCCTCCCGCCTTCTATGGGCTACAGTTCACAGGGTCACGAAAGAGTTGGACGTAACTGAGTGACTAAGCAGCAGCAGCAGCTGACATGCATACACGCACAGTGCTGCCGACACGCATACACGCACAGGGCTACCTCCCCGCAGCCTGTGCAGATGCAAGTCAAAGTGAAAAACTCAGAAGAGAAAGGCAGAATCGACTCCTTATATTATAGGACAGAGTAGAAAAATTGTGGCTAAACTACTTTAAAAACACGTTTTAAAGGTGGCTGAAGTGAAAGCCATTCTACCCGCTGACCTCCGCCTCGGGTGCAGAGGGTAAAGAAAAGAGCCTGCTCAGAGCGCCCTGCTCGGGCCCAGTGTGCTGCGGAGGACTCGGAACCGAGGCTGGTGTGGGGGGATGCTGAGTGTCGGCCACCCGGGTCCCCTCAGGTCTGTCTGACCACCTGGCTGTGCCCCTGACAGGCCTGGCTTCAGGACCTGCACACGGACTCTTTGGCAG
>NW_011494808.1:4641204-4642838 GCF_000754665.1 Bison bison bison
GGGGAGAGCTCTGTGGGAGAGAGCTAAGATGCACAGGATGAGGCAATTTCTAGAGGGCCCTGAAAGTCAGGCCAGAGAGACTTCTTCTGTCACCGAATGAATGCCCGTTGCTTCGCTGAATGGACAAAGGCCAACAGTCATCTGGCTGCTGCAATGTATCCCTAAGTGACACGGTTCTTCAGTTACCAGTTACCTCTCTGATGTAGCCCCGGAGAGCAGGTTGAGATGAACACCTCAGCTCCCAGTCTGGGGTCTCTACGCCTTTCACATCCAGCAGTGGTTTCAATTGTTTAATTTTATTTTACTTTATATTTTATTTTTGAGCTAGAGAAATCCTGATTCTTTCCCCAAACAAAATTGTAAGCCAAAGTCTAAAATAGAATAATTGAAAACAGGTTCGTCCAGAGGCAGTCTGGCCCTGAGATGCTGCCCTCACAGCTCATCGGTGCAAGCAGCCAGGGTGGTTGCGGACTAAGGTGGCATCTTCCATCCCAGCTGCCCACACTTCAGACACGACCGCCTGGAAGAGCCTGAGACGGTGCGAGCGAGTGGATTTTCTTCCTGTATGTGTTTCACATACTGTCTATTTCCTTTACTCTGACTCAGTGATGGCATCCCACTGGATTAACACTAAGACTCACTCCCGACCCCAGGGCAGAGGGGCATCTGCTTGATCCTGGGATGGAAGGGAGCTGCGAGGCCAGCCCTGCTCTGAGGCCGTCGGACACCCTGCCTTAGCTCACCGAAGGCCCGAGGCTCCGCCAGGGCTCTGCGCTGGAGCTGCAGAGTCAGGCAGGTACTGTGGGGACCGCTGAGCAGGCCCCCAGAGCCCGTCTAGACGGCAGAAGCCAAACAAAGCCAGACTCCGGGACAGAAGTACAAGGGAGTTGATAGTTTAAAAAACAAATCTCATTGTGAGGGGAGGAATGGAGGAGGAACTGAAGTGAGGTCCCAGGGGCAGGGAGTGAGGCGCCGAAGTCACACTCTGGGCCAGAAGCAGGGGCAGTATCTCCCGCCAGCCTTTCTGCTGTGACTGGAAGTGTTAGTCGCTTAGTCGTGTCCCACTCTTTGGACACCATGGACTGTAGCCCGCCAGGCTCCTCTGTCCATGAGATTCTCCAGGCAAGAATACTGGAGTGGGTTGCCATGCCCTCCTCCAGGGGAGCTTCCGGACCCAGGGATCGAATCTCTGTCTCCTGCATTGCAGGCAGATTTTTTACCGTCTGAGGCACCAGACAGGAAGCCTGTCATGACTAAACACATTAAGGATGCTTGGGGCTAGTGCACTGGGAGAACCCAGAGGGATGGTATGGGGAGGGAGGAGGGAGGAGGGTTCAGGATGGGGAACACATGTATACCTGTGGTGGATTCATTTTGATATTTGGCAAAACTAATACAATTGTGTAAAGTTTAAAAATAAAATAAAAAAAAAAAAGAAGATATGCAAAAATGTAGATTGAAAAAAAAAAAAATTGGTGTGACAATCACACGACCTAACTAAACCATTTAAAGTGAACGATTCAGTCCTTTGGTACCTTCACAACTTGGTGCAGCCACCCTTCTGTTTAGTTCCGAACTCTCTCACGCCCCCAGTAAGACCCCAGACTCGTGGGCAGGTACTCCCCAACCCCTCC
>NW_011494808.1:4642938-4651388 GCF_000754665.1 Bison bison bison
TTTCCTCCCCACCCCCTCCCGCCTCTGCAGCCCCCAGGCGCCTCCCTGTCTCTCTGAGGGCTTCCAGCTTCAGCTATTGCGAACAGCGCTGCAGACAGAATCTGTGCCCAAGTGCTTTTTCCTGTATCTGATTTCAATTCACTGGGTATGTGCTTAGAATAGAGCTGCCCAGCTGAAGAGTAGGATTTAGAGATGCTTCCAGTGGCTTTTCTTTCCCTGTGCTCTGAGTTTCTTTTCCTCTCCTTCCCACCCCTTCCCTTTGCTGTTCAGTCACTCAGCCTTGTCCAACTCTTCGCTATCCCATAGACTGTAGCCCACCACACTCCTCTGCCCATGGGATTTCCCAGGCCAAGAATACTGGAGTGGGTTGCCATGCCCTCCTCCAGGGAGCTTCTCCAGGGAATCTTCCTGACCCAGGGTTCGAAACTGTGGCTCCTGCATTGCAGGCAGATTTTTTTTTTCCGTGAGCCACCAGGCAAGCCCTCCCTTCCCTTTTCTTACCTGTTTTTTTGGTGTCGAAGCTTACTGCAAGGACCTGTGAACCAGCCCAGTCCTAGGGTGCAAGTGGCCAGCCCAGTGATCTTCTGGATGAAAAAAAAAGAGGTTGCCTGGCAAGCCAAGCCCACAGCCCCTCTTCACAATGCTGAGAGCGCAGGCGGGCTGCGGAGCTGCCCGTCCAAGGAGAATAGCCAAAGAAGGTCAGACTCCGTCAGCAGAAAGGTCTGAATGTTTGTTTTGCCTTTTATTCCCTTTTGAGGAGAAGTAGAAACTCAGATTTGTGGGTGTAATCTACCTGTTTTTACAACTGGCTCTGAACTGTTGAAACCTGTCAAGGCCAAACAAAATAAGTCTCTGGGTGGGATGGAACTATATATATATAGTTGGCAGGTAACAACTTTTTTCTGAGTGCGAGAGGGAGGGATCAGCTATTGTGTGGCTGAGAAACTAAACAGTGACTCAAGGGAAGGTAAAGTTCAGTGATCAGAGAGCAAACAGGCATATGGTTTTTGTGGGCAAGGGTCAGGGCAGGGTAGCAAAGTCCAGAGCAGGCAGCTCACAGGGCCCCTGGCTTTGGAGCCGTCCGCCTCCACAGGCTCCTCTCTCCTGCAGAACTCTGCTCATCAGTGCCCAGGGAATGCTGTCATCAGCCTGCCTGATGGTGAGAGAGTTGTTCCTGGCATGTATGGCTCCTGGAGACCCTTGGGCCCCTCCTTCTATCCAGAGAAAACCTCCCAAGAATCCTCTTATACTGTGCAGACAACGCAATCCAGCCTCCCTGGGTGTTTTGGGACCAATAGAGAACTTCTGATCCCTTAATGCCGGAGGAGCCAGAGTGACCCTGAACTTGCTGCCTGCAGGACTGACTGAGCCCTTGGGGACACGCTCAGTTAGGTTCAGAGAAGGTGGACATCACTGTTGCAATTATCCGAGAGGAGAACACTGTCCTCTGAAACACGTGTTGTACACATTAGCTATCTTTTATATATTCCTTTAATCCTCACAACAGACTTTCTAAGTAAACTCTCTTATTAGCTCCAGCGTTCCGAGGGATAAACTGACGTTTAGAGATGCTTCTGTGTCCTGCCGAGTCTTCCCAGCTGGCGTGTTGGGTGGCTGTGACGCTAACCCTGACAGCTGCAGTGGGGGTCTGCAGCTCTGTTATCCTGCACAGCAATTACAGCGTAAGCACGTGTCAGGCAAACTTCCTGAACTGTCCTAGGACCTGAAATTCAGTCTCCAGTCCCCTGGACTCACATTTGAAATAGGATCAAGCCCCAATTTCCAAGCATAAACAGGTCACTCACCGAGCTCTCTGGGACCCACGACCAGGAATCAGGGCGACGGCCACCCTTCCACTTCCTGGCCCAGCCCAGGAAGAGCTCTCCTTCCTGTCTGCAAAGTGCTCCACCCCCGAGTCTAGTTACCATCACCCCGGAGCTCTGGGAAATGTAGTCGTGGGGACTTGGGTTGACCCTGTGCCCCTCCTGTTCCAATGTACCCTGGTGAGCCAAGGCCTCGGGGTTCAAAGGGGAGGGACCTTGTAGTCCACACAGTTCTTACTCTTAGGCAGCCTGAATATGGATGTCCTGTGTGTGCTGTGGGAGGTTAGGGTTTTGAGAGGCTCCAAGAAGCGCAGACCCATTAGCCTAGAGGAGCAGGAGGACATGGACATTTTAAATCACTGCCCCCTCCCCAGGTTATGACAGCATTTCCTCATCAATTTCCAGGAAGCCCCCAACTTTCTATTCTTCTTCCCCAAGAGGCAGTGTGTAATGTGGTCTAAATGTGTCCACATAGAAGTTATGAGAGAGACATACATAATATGCTTTTGCTTCTGTGTTTCTGATTTATGTTAATGATATTAGCCCATCACTCTGCTGTCTCTAATGCATTTCCCTCTGTTTTGTTGTTGCTTAGTTGCTAAGTTATATCCGACTCTTTTGAGACCCCACGGACTTGTAACCTGCCAGGTTCCTCCATCCATGGGATTCTCTGAGGCAAGACTACTGGAGTGGGTTGCCATTTGCTTCTCCAGGGGATCTTCTCCATCCAGGGATCAAACCTGGGTCTCCTCCATTGGCTGGTGGATTCTTTACCACTGAGCCCCCCAGGAAGCTTCATTTCCCTCTACGGTTTACTTCCGTAACTGTCTTCATGACACAAGTGTTGCCTTCTGCTCTCTCAAACACTGAGAGTTCTAGTCTGTGCCTCTGGTATGACTCAGCATGAACTTGGAACTCTCTGCCTGAAGGCTTTCTCCTGGCCTCTGCTTGGGCAGGTCAGATGGGCCTGCAACTAACGGCCCTGCAACACCACTTGGCCCGGAAATGGGAGTGGGAGCATCCGTTTCTAAGCATAAGCAGAGCCTGGCACCAATATTTCCACTGCTCTAGACAACCGTTGCAGAAGGCGATGGTGCCCCACTCCAGTACTCTTGCCTGGGAAATCCCATGGATGGAGGAGCCTGGTAGGCTGCAGTCCGTGGGGTGGCGAAGAGTTGGACACGACTGAGTGACTTCACTTTCAGTTTTCACCTTCATGCATTGGAGAAGGAAATGGCAACCCACTCCAGTGTTCTTGCCTGGAGAATCCCAGGGACGGGGGAGCCTGATGGGCTGCCGTCTATGGGGTCTCACAGAGTCAGACACAACTGAAGCGACTTAGCAGCAGCAGCAGCAGCAGCAGACAACTGCACGGATACTGTGTCCAGAGTGTGTGTGTGTGAGTCGTGCAGTCATGTCTGACTCTTTGCGACCGCATGGACTGTAGCCCACCAGGTTCCCATGTCCCTGGGATTCTTCAGGCAAGAACACTGGAGTGGGTTGCCATTCCCTTCTCCAATATCTGTAGTATATGAAGGTAAACCCCATTACTTTTGGATACCTCATATCCAGGAGCATATGCATCAGGTATAGTAGTTAAAAAAAAAAAAGCAAAAGAAGTAGCTTTAATGTGTTTGTTACTGACAAAGCACTGAGATTAAAATTATGTATCTTATACAAAGCAGAATCTCCTGAATTCTCAGCTTATGTTACTCAAAGTGTCGCAGACTCACTTGCGTCATTATCGCCTAGGGTTCCTGTTGCAAGTATAGGTAAGCAGTAATCACTCACAGCTGGTGAGCCAGGATTGGATCTGCAGTTTTAACAAGCTCACAAACTGAAGCTGATGCACACCGATATACTTTTGTGGTTTCCCTTTAAGATGGCTAACGTTCAAGTTCAATCCAGATTAAGTGTAAAAAAAAAAAAAATACATCGCAAATTCTTTGGAACATATAAAAAGGTTGGAGGGTTGACTGCAGACCTTCCACATTCTAAGATCTGTGTGTTTTTTATTTCCCCAGGATAATTAGCTTACCTCAATTCAGTGAGGAATAATGGCTGCAGTCTCTACTAGCAGGGCTGAGAGTATGCAGCTTCTGTGCTGTGTGAGTTAACACACGTGGAATTAAAATGGTTATAAGTGAAATTCCTTGTATTCATTACATTCAGTGGGCTTTTCTCCAGTGCAAAATCCTTGTTACTGACAAGGAAGAAGAGACCTGGAAAAATCACTCACCTAATATTCATTCAGTCATTTCTCTACACGTGAATTCTAGGTGGCTCCTTCAGTGACGGTCTTCATTTAAAATCTCCCCATGGTAGTTTATATTCACAGGCAGTGTTGCTTTGCTAATTCACATAGATTGTCTATCTTGTAGCCCCTCAGTGGTCATAGCTTTCTGATTAAGTTTTAGGTCTTCTTTATGTTTCAAACTCTTTCATATCCATGAGCTATGTTTAATCAATTACGCTTTTATTGAAACTCAGGTCACACTTTGACAAGAGTCCTCAAATTGTTTCATCCTTCATTCAGTTCAGTTTAGTTGCTCAGTCTTGTCCAACTCTTTGCGACCCCATGGACTGCAGCACACCAGGCCTCCCTGTCCATCATCAACTCCCGGAGCTTGTTCAAATTCATATCCATCGAGTCGGTGATGCCAGCCAACCATCTCATCCTCTGTCGACCCCTTCTCCTCCCGCCTTCAATCTTTCCCAGCATCAGAGGCTTTTCAAATGAGTCAGCTCTTCACATCAGGTGGCCAAGGGATTGGAGTTTCACCTTGAGCATCAGTCCTTCCAATGAATATTCAGGACTTACTTCCTTTAGGATGGACTGGTTGGATCTCCTTGCAGTCCACAGGACTCTCAAGAGTCTTCTTCAACACCACAGTTCAAAAGCATCAATTCTTTGGTGCTCAGCTTTCTTTATAGTCCAACTCTCACATCCATATATGACTACTGGAAAAAGCACAGCTTTGACTAGATGGACCTTTGATGGCAAAGTCATGTCTCTGCTTTTTAATATTCTCTCTAGGTTGGTCATAACTTTTCTTCCAAAGAGCAAGTGTCTTTTAATTTCATGGCTACAGTCAACATCTGCAGTGATTTTGGAATTCCCCCAAAATAAAGTCTGTCAATGTTTCCACTGTTTCCCCATCTATTTGCCATGAAGTGATGGAACCAGATGCCATGATCTTAGTTTTCTGAATGTTGAGTTTTAAGCCAACTTTTTCACTCTCCTCTTTCACTTTCATCAAGAGGCTCTTTAGTTTTTCCTCACTGTCTGCCATAAGTGTGGTGTCATCTGCATATCTGAGGTTATTGTTATTTCTCCTGGCAATCTTGATTCCAGCTTGTGCTTCATCTAGCCCAGCATTTCTCATGAAGTACTGGATTATTTCTAGGAAGCCATTTTCCTTATTTTCCTGGTAAGTCAGTGGATCCTTGAAAGCGCCCTTTGAAAACAAACATGCAGCCAAAATATTTCATGAACTACCATGAGCCACATTATTGTCAGCACAGCTAGGCTGAGTTTGCAACCAGCTGGTTCAGAAAGACTTAAAGTGCACATTCCAGCTCTATTGGTGTCAACCAAGTGACTGGGGTCTAATTTTAAGATAATGACACTGCTGCTTGCTGATTGCTACTTCGGTGTGAGTGTCTCTTGGGTAACTGTTTCTCTTGATTCATTTCATCTAAACCTTTGTCTTCTCTCATCTAACCTGTGTCTGCTCTGAGAGAGATTCCTGGATTCTCTCTTTAGGGTCTTTGAACCTAATATTTAGGTCTTCCCTAAATATAGCTCCAACAATATATAGCTCCAACAATAAAGAGTTTGCCTGCAATGCAGGAGACCTGGGTTCGATCCCTGGGTGTTGGGAAGATCCCCTGGAGGAGAGAATGGTGATCCACTCCACTATTCTTGCCTGGAGAACCATGGACAGAGGAGACTGGTGGGCCATAAAGGGGTGGCAAAGAGTCAGACACGACTGAGCAACTAATACTAACCTAATGTTAATCAAGAGCATCCTGTCCTACACCCTAAATGGAGTCAAAGTGAAAAGTGAAAGTTAGTCACACAGTCATGTCTGATCTCATGGACTGTAGCCCACCAGGCTCCTCCATCCATGGAATTCTCCAGGCAAGAGTACTGGAGTGGGTTGCCATTTCCTTCTCCAGGGGATCTTTCTGACCCAGGGATCAAATTCGGGTCTCCTGCACTGCAGGGGGATTCTTTACCATCTGAGCTACTAGGAAAGCCCAAAGGGAGTCAACTTGAATTCAAATTCATGACCCTGATGTACAGGCCTCAGGAAAATTTGAGAACTAAAAATTGTTCTGTTTTTAGAGGTGGGAGGTGAGCCATTATGGTCTATAGGGAAAATTATTGGGCTGGGAGTAAGCAGCTGTATCCTACCTAAATCATTATAGTTTTTTTCCTTCTCTTAAAACCAACTTCCAGTTTTTCCTGTAGATCTTATTTAACAACCTCAATACTAGACTGATGAGTGGTGTTACCCACCCTGGTGATGTGTGGAGACAAGTTCCCATGGGCTGGTGTTATTTATCACAAACATCCAAAGTGAGCCTGGCTGACATCACCTGCATTGATCTAACCAGCTGTGTCCTCCCACTGACACAGGCTATTTCGCCTCTAAATCCGCTGTGATAAAACCACTGGCCCAGGTCAACAAGGTGACTTCTAAAATGTTCTGTAACAGCCCACATGGTTTGTCTTCAGTCGAGGTTTGACCCACCAGGGTTCAGACCATGCTTTCTTGTCAAGGTGTCCTTACCTGTGGGGTAGGTCCAGACAGTTACCAACTCAGAGAGAACGTTATCTTCTGTGTAGCCAACGCTTTTCACCTTCTGCTTGTACAGCCCTTTTTTTCAGCTGCTGTTATATGTCCAGCCTGGGTGCAGTGTGGGAGGAATCCTTTTAGACAACAGTAATAGTTTGCATGAAGTACATAAAATAAAGAATCTGTTCATTTTGTTAAAAACGTAACTTTTTTTTTCTGTGTAATTGTTATTTTACAGTGGATTTTAGTTGCAGTCTTTGAACCAGGAGGACAGTTTGTAGGTCAGTCTTCTTACCTAGTTTTAATTTAAAAATCCTCCCCTCGCCACTGTTTCCTCCTCTTCCAATAAACACACAGAAATAGGGCATTCATTTTACAGAGAGCTATGGGTAAAAAATTTTGTCGTATGTGTCAGTAGCTCAGTGTGTCTGTTTGCAATCCCATGGACTGTGGCCCACCAGGCTCCTCTGTCAATGGGATTCTCCTGGAAAATATAGGAAGGGGATTGTAATTTCCTTCTCCAGGGGATCTTCCTGACCCAGGGATCAAACCTGGGTCTCCTGCCCCTGCAGGCAAGATTCTTTACCATCTCAACCACCGGGGAAGCCCAACATTTTGTCACAGATTAAAGCTTTTTTAAATTGCTTTTTTGTGCTGGATTCTTTTTTTTCATAAAATGAATGAAGAAAGTAGTGTTTCAACCTTTGGAACTATAAGTTCGTATACTTGGTCTTCCTGTTTGAGTTTAAGTTGGTTTGAATCTAGCAGGAGGAGAAAGTTGCAGAATGGTTCCTCTGTCTACTAGCGGGGCCCTCATCACTCAGGCCCCACAGCCCATACCTGAGACTCCTCCTGGACGACCCCGCCCCAGACTCCTCACGTCCAAACACTGAGTCCTGTTGATGTGTCCCGTCCGTTCACCCAGTTTGCCTTCTGGATCCGCTGTCCTGAAGCCACTTTTCCTCCTTCCTTCTCTCTCATCCTCCCCTCCGGCCTTATCTCACACCCTTGTCTCCAATGTTGACCCTATACCGGGCACTGCCTGTTCTTCCAGCACTTGTTATCAAAAGCGTAGACAATGTTTGTGGAAATGGTGCCAGACAGGAGACCAAAGTTTTGGTGAAGTTCCTTTACCCCCAGCTGTGGTTTGCTCTGTGGCCTTGAAAAAGTAAACACCTTACTAGACAAGATGCTTTTGTATTCATTGGCCATTTTAATAACTTAGCCACAGGTCTGGGCCTTCCCAAGATTTGTTAGTGGTAAAGAACCTGCCTACCAATGGAGGAGACATTAAAGATGCAGATTCAATCCCTGGGTTGGGGAAGATGCTCTGGAGGAAGAAAGGGCAACCCACCTTGGTGTTCTTGCCTGGAGAATCCCATAGACGGAGGAGCGGGCTACATACAGTCCTTGGGGTTGCAAAGAGTACGGACACGACTGAAGTGACTTAGAATGTATGCGCAATGTAGGTCTAACTATTTGTTGACTGAAGTTGGCTAATCTAAACCGGACTTGGCTGGATTTGTGCATCTGCAGGTCAGCTCATCCAGGCCGGGCTCTGCTGCTGCTAAGTCACTACAGTTGTGTCCGACTCTGTGCGACCCCATAGACAGCAGCCCACCAGGCTCCCCTATCCCTGGGATTCTCCAGGCAAGAACACTAGAGTGGGTTTCCATTTCCTTCTCCAGTGCATGAAAGTGAAAAGTGAAAGTGAAATCCCTCAGTCGTGTCTGACTCTTAGCGACCCCATGGACTGCAGCCTACCAGACTCCTCCGTCCATGGGATTTTCCAGGCAAGAGTACTGGAGTGGGGGGCCATTGC
>NW_011494808.1:4651488-4658888 GCF_000754665.1 Bison bison bison
TTGGCCATTTTAATAACTTAGCCACAGGTCTGGGCCTTCCCAAGATTTGTTAGTGGTAAAGAACCTGCCTACCAATGGAGGAGACATTAAAGATGCAGATTCAATCCCTGGGTTGGGGAAGATGCTCTGGAGGAAGAAAGGGCAACCCACCTTGGTGTTCTTGCCTGGAGAATCCCATAGACGGAGGAGCGGGCTACGTACAGTCCTTGGGGTTGCAAAGAGTACGGACACGACTGAAGTGACTTAGAATGTATGCGCAATGTAGGTCTAACTATTTGTTGACTGAAGTTGGCTAATCTAAACCGGACTTGGCAAGAGTACTGGAGTGGGGTGCCATTTTCCATCTCCGCCCACCCCCAAAAGTTGTTCTCTCTGTATCCCCCTCCCAATCTATCTTTCCAATAGTAGAAAATGTTACTTTTTATAAATGAAAGCCTCACCCTTAGTTTCTCCTTACCATCAGGCTCGAGGCTCCTGTCCTTCCGTAAGTGTTCTTTCTGTCTCCTCACTGGCCTCCCAGCCATCCAGTTTAGCTCCTTGACATAGACATCACTAGGGGAAAGAAAGCGTGTCCGCTTGCTAGTTTTTAGCAAGGCATTTTATGTCTGTTGGCGAGCTGCTAATCAGATAAGAGAGACCACAAAGCTGAGGGAATTTCACCCGGCCCTTCTCCCACAAAATGCACTTTTGAGACAGGATGGCACAAGGTGTCCTGCAGCCATAAACAATTGACGTGAATACTGGTTTGTTGAGCCATTACCAGCCCAAGGTTTGAGAAAAGAAAAAAAAAAAGTTGGTCTTAGGCAAAACCAGTTTTGTCAACAGAGAAGGGGAAAAAAATGTCTGCCACTTGCAATTTATTTCCTCCTGCCCCTTGGACACCTCTGGCCTTCCTGCCCTTTACCCTCTCACCATCAGCTCCCAGAGCACCTCTGTAATTCACGCTCTTATTCATCAGGCTTCCTAGGTGGCTCAGCTGTGAAAAGTCTGTCCCTGCAGGAGAGGTGGGTTTCAATCCCCTGGAGGAGGGAAGGCCATCCACTCCGTATTCTCGCCTGGAGAACCCTGGACAGAGGGGTGTGGCAAGCTATAGTCCGTGGGGTCACAAGAGAGTTGACGTGGCTCAGCGACTGAACGACAACATTCATCAGCTTGTCAGTTCCTATTTGATTTCTCTGCTGGACTGAAAACTTCATGAAAGCAGGGTTGGTTCTTTCCCAGTACCAAGAGCAGCTGGTTTCCAGTCACTAGTGAATGGATAATTGAAAGGTGGTTGAAGGGGCCTGGCTCTGTGATAATCCCAAGATGCTGATATTTCCTCAGGATTTGGAGAAGGTCTGGACTGCAAGGAGATCTAACCAGTCCATCCCAAAGGAAATCAGTCCTGAGTATTCCTTGGAAGGACTAATGCTGAAGCTGAAACTCCAATACTTTGGCCACCTGATGTGAAGAACTGACTCATTGGAAAAGACCCTGATGCTGGGAAAGATTGAAGGCAAGAGGAGAAGGGGGAGACAGAGAGCAAGAGGGGTTGGATGGCATCACTGACTTGATGGACACGAGTTTGAGCAAGCTCCAGGAGATGGTGAAGGACAGAGAAGCCTGGTGTGCTGCAGTCCATAGTCATAGAGTTGGACATGACTTAGCAACTGAACAACAGTCTCTAATGTTCATCAGCTCTGACCGATGTGTTTAGTTAGTCATGAGGGCTTTCCAGGTGGCTCAGTGGTAAAGATCTGCCTGTCAATGCAGATGTGGTTCATTCCTGGGTGGGGAAGATCCCCCCAGAGGAGGAAATGGCAACCTATTCCAGGATTCTTGCCTGGAAAATCTCATGGGCAGAAGAGGAGCCCAGAGAGCTATAGTCTTATGGGGTTGCAGGAAGTCGACCCCATAATAGACAACAGACATAACTATTGCTCGAAGTTTTAAGGAATTTGAGACAGGATTATAGAATATGTTAAGAAACCCCCAAAAGTGCCTGATGGACTGGGCTTTAACATCCACTTTGAAGAAAATTTACCTCTGAGAAAATAGAAGCTTTTAAATTATACATAAGTGATTGAGGAACGTGAGATAGAAATGAAATATGAACCTGGATATGGTTATGCAGAATCATGAGGCTCTAAAGAAAGCTTTTTATATACTATTATCAAATTATCAAACAGCAGTGGAAAACCACCCCCCACACAGGACATAGTGGCACCTCAAAGTCATACTATTGTTTAACAGCAGCTAAATATGAAACTGTGTGTAAATAAATGTGTATGTGAAGATGTTTTTTAAAAAGTTGAAGGAATAATGAACCACATAACTTGATGGGTGTGAAAGAAATTTCACGTTCACTCTAAATTATCCACTTTTTCAGGTGCTTTTAATGCAGGATGAACTTGATCAACAGTGTGTGTTGTTTGTATTTAAAAAATCGCTTTCCATACACAGAACAAGCTCATCATAAAGACTAAACAGTATATTTCAGAGTCAAACAAATGGTAAGTTACGTGGGAGAGAAGAGCAGATCTCCGCCCAAGGGTTAAAGACACACATGCCCCACAGATAACGAAACCCTGGGTGCACTGTTGTTGACTCCAGTCGCTGGAGCATTCCTTGAGCACTCTCTGGGATTAAGCCAGTCTGGAAATCAGTTTGTCCAAAGCAAGTCATAATTTATGCCAAACTCATAGAAAAGACAGGTTTTAATTAACTTGGCAGACAGCATTCTCTCAGGAGAAGAAAATGTACATTTTATTCTCAAAAATCGGTCTGGGCCTGTTCTATCATGGATGTTCCATGAAAAACCAAACAGCAAAACCATACAAAAAAAAATGAAACAATTTTTGCGTACCTGAAAGCTTCCCCTGTTAGAGCTTCCTCTTTTTCTGTCACTGTTCAACACGCTGTAAAATAAATACAGTCAAGTCTGCAGGAGGAGCTGCTGCCCAGGGTGCTCTGGGCTTCGGTCATTACTAGGAGTTGAAGTGGCAAAGAGCATCTTTGCTCCAGAACCCTGAAGGCATTTTGGCATTGGGCAATCGGGATCTAATGGAAAGTGCATTAACCTGACCCTGTCTTATAATTTTAAATGATTTTCAGTGTCTTATTCTGTAACCAGAGGTTGAAGAATGTCAGGGAGAGAGCATAAGATATAACTACGTAACTCATTACAGACAGAATACAACTCGGAAGATAATTAGATGTGAAGACAATTAGAGTCTAACTTGCCATAATACCCTAGTTCCTCTGGCTCTCAGTCAATAAGGCCGACTACATTCCTTGGGCATTTTCTACAGGTGGGGCAGTAGATGGCACCTTCAGCCTGTTTAAAAAACAGTTCACTGGCTGGCTGGTTTGCTTGCTTTTTTAACCAGACACGACTTAGTGACTAAACAGTAGCAAACCACACTTGGGCAGAAGACAAGATTGCTGCTATTTGGTTGTGTCTAAATGGCAAGAACACTGGAGTGGGTTGCCTTTTCCTCCTTCAGGGGATCTTCCCAAATCCAGGGATTGAACCAGTGTCTCCTGCATTGGCAGGTGGACTCACCACTGAGCCACCAGGGAAGCCCTAGAAGACAAAATAGTTTGGTGCATAAGTTCATAAAGCAAGGCCACTGTCATCAGAAAGTCATATTAGAAGAGCACAAAGCCATTTAAATAGAGCTATATAAAGAAGCATTTATAGATAACAACAGAAAGAGACTTTGTCTCTCTGTAGATCCAAATTATCTAGTAATAAAATACTTTTGGGTTTCCCAGGTAGCTGAGGAGATGCAAGAGATGCAGGTTTGATCCCTGGGTTGGAAAGATCCCCTTGAGGAGGAAATGGCAACCCACTCCAGTATTCTTACCTGGAAAATTCCACAGATAGAGGAGCCTGGCATACAGAGTCCATGGGGTTACAAAGAGTTAGACACTCAGCAATTGAGCACATAAAATGCTTTTAGAGTTTTACAGAAGTCTGCCTGGGACTAGCCTTAAAGCAATTTGTCCAGTGACCCTGGCTGGACACATAAATTTTATAAAGTTGGGTTTGATTGCCTGGAAACTACTTTGCCTAGCTTCTCACAAGTGGAAAACAAACTGTTGCTGTTCAGTTGCTCAGTCGTGTCTGACTCTTTGCAATCTCACGGACTGCAGCACACCAGACTCCTCTACCCTGCACTGGCTCCCAGAGTTATTCTGGGAGACATTCACTGAGTCAGTGATGCTATCGAACCATGTCATCCTTTGCCACCTGTTTCTCCTGCCCTCAATCTTTGTCAGCATCAGGGTCTTTTCCAATGAGTCAGCCCTTAACATCAGATGGCCAAAGTATGGAAGCTTCAGCTTGAACAACGGACCTTGCAATAAATAGTCCAGGTTGATTTCCTCTAGGATTGACTAGTTGGATCTCCTTGCAGTCCAAGGGACTCTCCATAATCTTATTGGACACTCAGTCTTCTTTATGGTCCAACTCTCACATCCATACATGACTACTAGAAAAACCATAGCTTTGACTAGACGGACCTTTGTCAGCAAAGTGATGTCTCTGCTTTTTAATACATTGTCTAGATTTGTCATAGCTTTCCTTCCAAGGAACAAAAAGCATCTTTTAAAACAAACTATTGGATCTTAAAATGATCCTGTGGAGTGCAGGTCAAATACTCCTGATTCTAGATACTTGATGCTAGATACGTAATGGGATCTTTTAAAACCTTTTCAGCCATCACTCTCTTGATTCTAAAGGCTTAGCTTACTAACCACTTTGGACATGAGGAAATCCTGCCACCCTGTGGCCACACTCCAAAATAGCAACCATACTACTTTTTGCTCATCAGTACTTAATATTCTGAAAACTTGTTGAGCTCTAAATGACATGACCTCAAGAATTAGACATAGGAAAATCAAAATGACACAATGATATATCACCATAGAAAAGTCAAAAACATCACTCTCAAAACATTTACAAACAAGAAATGCTAGTAAGGTGAAGGAGAAAGATGCTTCAGGTGCTGGGACGATTTTATTGGTAACGGTTACTACGAGGACCTCCCTAGATGTGCATTTGAAAAAAAGAAAGAGACCTACCATATAATCTGACAGTCCCGCTCGTGAGAGTGTATGCGCAGGAATCCAGATTTTCTAAAACTTATGCAGCCAAGCATGCACTACGTGGTGCATACACAATAGCCTAGACATGGAGCAAGTGAGGAAGCACCGTGTGCACGGACTGGTGCGTGGGTGAAGAGAAGGTGACACGTGTATACAGCAAAATACGACTGACTGAATACAAGGAAGTCATGCCATTTGCAGGGACTTGAATAAATGAAGGAAAAAGTGAAAGTGTTGGTTGCTCAGCCAACCCTTTGAGACGCCATGGACTGTAGCCCGCCAGGCTCCTCTGTCCATGGGATTCTCCCTGGAAGAATATTGGAGTGGGTTGTCATTCCCTTCTCCAGGGGATCTTCCTGACCCAGAGACTGAACCCAGGTCTCCTGCATTGCAGGCAAATTCTTTACCGTCTGAGCCACCAGGAAAATATAAAGTCAGTCAGACTGAGAGAAAATATTGTGCGATGTCATGTATAGGTGGGAAGGAGGTACTCATTATTTGAAGCTTATTTTCATGTGAAATAAATACACAGTCTAAGACAACAAACTTATGGTCACCAAAGGTAAGTGGTGGAGAGAAAGGGGGTAGATTAGGAAGAAGGAATTAACTCATATCCACAAATACATAAAAAGTGATCAACATGGACCTGCTTTGGAAAGGGGTGTACTGAACGTTCTATAATAACCGACATGTGAAAAAACTCCAAACCTCAATAAAAATATAAATAAAACTGAGTAAGATTTGGCTACCTACAAAAAACCCACAACTCTGTAAGTCTTTTATTTTAATAAAAAATACACATTACTTTGGAGGAAAAAAAGTATGAAAGCTTTGGGTGGCTTCTGCTCGCACATTTCACTCTAGTTTACAACCAGCAGCATGGCGCCTCAAGCCCCAGACACCAGAGTAACGAGAGAGAACGTGAAGGCCTTCTGTCGCCCTGAGCCCATTTCTGAAAAAAGCAACATCAAAACCACTGTTCATGGTGACTTCATATTCCAAGGACGCTGAGCTCTAAATGATACCTGCACCTCAACAAATTTTAAGGGAAATAAATAAAAAATCATAAAAACTAGGCTAACAATCAAGAAAATTTCTAAAGTAATTCAACTCATACTGTTTTTTTAAAAGAGTCCACGAAAAGTTGTAAACTTTGTGAATTATGACAGACATGGAAGTCACACCTTCCAGGAAGCGTGACTTGGCAGCGCTGTGAAAAGCCGTCGTGAAAAATCTTCAAAGAATATGTGTCCGGAAAGGAATCCTGTAATGGTGTCTGTGACACGGAAATGGTGAAGGTCACTGGAGAGAAAGGATGGAACTGCCTTGATGTGATAAAAAGAGACCTACATAAAAATCCTGCAGAACCTCATGAAGAGTGTCTGAGGAGAAAGCAAGACTTGCAAAAGGCACGTCAGCCAAGTGTGGATTTACAATATCCAACCAAGGAGGCCAAAAAATATTTCTGGAGAGGCGAACGGATAAAGAAGATGTAATACGATTCAGCCACAAAAAGGGAATGAAATGATGACATTTTCAGGAGCACAGACAAAAATAGGTAATCAAAGTAAGTGAAGTCAGAATCAGAAAAAAATACAAATGTAATATTACATAGTTAGAATCTAAAAATGCACACCACTGAACTGAGAAAACATAAGCAGGTTCAGAAACTTAAGGAACAAGCTCGTGCTTTCTAAAGGAGGAAGAACTGGGCAAGGGATAAACTCAAAACCGTAGATGTAACAAATACAATCATTCCATATAAAATCAATACTCAACAAGGACCTACCTATCAATGGAGTTCTAGTGACCATTTATAATAACCAATATGAGGAAAAGTCTGAATGTGAATCAGATCAGATCAGATCAGTCGCTCAGTTGTGTCCGACTCTTTGCAACCCCATGAATCGCAGAACGCCAGGCCTCCTTGTCCATCACCAACTCCCGGAGTTCACTCAGACTCACATCCATCGAGTCAGTGATGCCATCCAGCCATCTCATCCTCTGTCGTCCCCTTCTCCTCCTGCCCCCAATCCCTCCCAACATCAGAGTCTTTTCCAATGAGTCAACTCTTCGCATGAGGTGGCTAAAGTACTGGAGTTTCAGCTTTAGCATCATTCCTTCCAAAGAAATCCCAGGGCTGATCTCCTTCAGAATGGACTGGTTGGATCTCCTTGCAGTCCAAGGGACTCTCGAGAGTCTTCTCCAACACCACAGTTCAAAAGCATCAATTCTTTGGCGCTCAGCCTTCTTCACAGTCCAACTCTCACATCCATACATGACCACAGGAAAAACCATAGCCTTGACTA
>NW_011494808.1:4659102-4668056 GCF_000754665.1 Bison bison bison
GAGGCTTTTTAGTTCTTCTTCACTTTCTGCCCTAAGGGTGGTGTCATCTGCATATCTGAGGTTATTGATATTTCTCCCGGCAATCTTGATTCCAACTTGTGCTTCTTCCAGTCCAGCGTTTCTCATGATGTACTCTGCATATAAGTTAAATAAGCAGGGTGACAATATACAGCCTTGACGAACTCCTTTTCCTATTTGGAACCAGTCTGTTGTTCCATGTCCAGTTCTAACTGTTGCTTCCTGACCTGCATACAAATTTCTCAAGAGGCAGATCAGGTGGTCTGGTATTCCCATCTCTTTCATATATATATATATATTTAAAATTAAAGAAGGCATTTTGAAAACCTATAACTCGCAGCACCTTACATTGTAGAATGAGTACTTAAATATATTTAATGAAAATTAGGGTGAGAAGTTAAAGTATATTTATTTTTTAAAATTGAAAAAAGGGCACAACGTTTGGGTGTTGTTCTGATAGACTCCACTCTATTCATACAACCCCGTGTCGTCCTTTCACCAAGGCTCTTGACAAAATTTGCTGGGCTCTAAAGGATAACTGCATTAAAAAAAAAAACAGGGGTAATTATTAAAAGAATGTAAAATAGGGCAAACTGTCAGAACAAAATATCAAAAGGAAAATAAATTCACAACGTTTTTTGAAAATAAAGAACACATGAAAAGTTACTCAGGGAGGCAAATTATTAGAGATATGAAAATCAAGACAATGAGAAGACCAATATCAAGAGAGTCACAAAGACCAATATCAAAAACATCTACATTCAGGAAATGCTGGAGTCGGGTTGAGAAAACAGGAAACGTTTATGATGCTGGTGGGATGCAGTTGGTAACAGCCACTATAAAAACCAACTTTTAAAAGTAAAACTAGAGCTGCCACATGATCTGGCAGTCCATTTTTATGAATATAGGCAGAGATATCAGAATTTGAATAAATTATGCATCAAATTTATTGTATGTACACTCACAGGATATCCACTTGCTAAGGCAAGGAAGGAATCAGAATGTCCTTGAACAGAGGAGTGGATGAAGAACAAGTCACGCGTGTACACAATGGAATCACGACTCTGCCAGGACAAAATGAACTAATGTCATTTGCAAGAATAGAGATTAATCTAGAGATAATCATGCAAGTGAAGTCAGAGCGAGAAAAAGAGATATCATATGACGTCACTTGTAGGTGGGAAAGAGAAATTCTCCCCGAAGAACTCATTTACATATGAAATAACCAGACAGCCTTAGGGAACAAACTTACTAGGTGGGGCAGGGGGCTCCCTTGCTGGCTCAGATGGTAAAGAGTCTGCCTGCAATGCAGGAGACCTGGGTTTGATCCTTGGGTCAGGAAGATCACCTGGAGAAGGATACAGCTACCCACTCCAGTGTTCTTACCTGGGAAATCCCATGGGCAGAGGAGCCTGGTGGGCCGCAGTCCAAGGGGTCACAAAGAGTTGGACACAACTGAGTCACGAACACACACGCAAGGATGGGTGGAGGGTCTCCCACTATTAGGTAACACTAGTGGTAAGGCACCTGCTGCCAGTGCAGGAGACATAAAAGGACGTGGGTTCCATCCCTGGGTCGGGAAGAGCCCCTGGAGGAGGGCATGGTAACCCAGTCCGGTATTCTTGCCGAGAGGAGCCTCGTGGGCTACAGCCCACGGGGTCACAAAGAGCTGGACAGGACTGAAGCAACTTAGCACAAGGGTGGGTGGGAGGATTCAGAGGTTGGGATTAAGTTATAACAATGAGATATATAAAATGTATTATCAACATGGATCCACCTTTCCAAGGGTGTTTTACTAAACACTCTAATCTAATTGTGAAAAACAGAAATACAAGCCTGCAAGAATGTAAGTGAAAAAGACTGCCTACCACTAGAGGAAACACAATATTGTGAGTCGAATTTACTCCAATAAAGAATACACATTACTTAAAAAAAGACAAAGAAGAAGTAATGAGAGCCACGGTTTGGTGGCTTCTACTCTCATATTCCACTCCAGTTTACAATGAGAAGCCAGGACTTACCCAAGGCTCCGGTTCCCATAGTAACAAGAGGAAGGCATGAAGTAATTCTGCCACTCTGCGGCCCTTTCCAAAACAGCAAACGTAAAACTATTGTTCATGAGCACTTCATATTCACAAAATGCTGGGCTCTAAATGATACCTGCACTTAAATCTTCATGGGAAACAAATCGACAATAATGAAAAACAGGACAGACTATCAGGAATAAATTTTTCTACAATAAATTCTACTCACAGTGCTTAAAAAACAGCCCATGGAAATCTACCTAACACTGTGAATTATGCCAGACATAAAATCAAAATCACAACAGGAGAGCACCCTGCACCAATGTGAGAGGCCATGATGATAAATTTAAAAGAAAAAAAAATGGTAGAAAAGACATGAAGGAAAGGGAACCCTGTCGTGGTGCTGCTGGCATGTTAATGAAGAGTCATTGTAGAGAGAAGTATGGACCTGCGTTTAGGAGAAGAAAGTAGATGTCCCATAGATGCCTGCAGAACCACTCCAAACCAGCATTTGAAGAGAAAACAAGATTTTTAAAAGGCTTATGCGGCCAAGTGTGCCATGGACTACACTTCACAGTTTATAACAAGTGGAAGCATACAAGATGTTTATGGAGAGATAAACGCATAAAGAAGAAATGACACATGTGCATAGGACAGCATGACTCAGCCAGAAATAAGAAGGAAATAATTCAGGAACACAGACAAAACTCAGGACGATCAAACTAAGTAAAAGTCAGAATGAGAAAAAAAATACATCATATCACTTATAGGTGGAACCTAAATCTTCACACCAATGAATTAGTCAAGGAAAACATAAGACTCAGAGACATAAAAGATATGCTTAAAAAAGGAAAATGTAGAGGCTAAGATATAAACTCAAAAATTTAGATGTAACTAATATAATCATTCCACATAAAATAGGTAATCCACAAGGAACTAGGTATACCAAGGGAATATTCCATCAACACTGTGTAATAACTTATATGAGAAAAAAATCCAAATGTGAATGCATATATGTATTTTTTTTAATTAAAAAAGAAACATTTTGCATACCTGCACCCTATATCAACTTGTATATCAAGGTTTCTACAATGAGAAATAAAGTTATACTTAATTTAAAAAAAGTGGGAAGGAGACACAGTCTTTGGTTGTCTGTTCTCTCTAGTACCTGCATGCTTGCTAAGTCGCATTCGACTCTTTGCAATCCCATGGACTGTGGCCCACCAGGCTCCTCTGTCCATACACTTCTCCAGGCAAGAACACTGGAGTGGTGGGCTGCGATGCCCTCCTCCAGGGGATCTTCCCAACTCAGGGACAGAACCCTCGTCTCTTATGTCTCTTGTATTGGCAGGAGGGCTCTTTATCACTAGTACCACCTGGGACGCCCCATCCTGACGATACATATAAAATACATAATCAACATGACCTACACTGCCAACGGTGGGTGCTAGCCACTCTAATAACCTACATGAGAAAGAAACCAAACGTGAATAGACGCGCGCACGGGTGAACGTCGACAAGATTCTGTACTTCCAGGGGAGGCACAGCACTGTGAGTCAGATTTACTCTAATAAAAAGTGTGCACTAATTTAAAAGAAAACAAGTATTAAAGAGACAAACGTTTTTGGCTTCCGCTCTCACAATCCACTCTAATTTACAACCAGGAACTAGGACTAACTGTAAGACTCCGGTTATCATAGCGGTAAGGGTAGAGATAGAAGACTTTCTATGGCCCTTTAAACAGCAACAAGGGTCAAGTAATGCCATTTCCAGGCCCAGGGAAAAAAGTAGAGATGATCATTCTAACTGAGGTAAGGTGGACAGGAAAAGATAAGAATCATATGATATCACGTCTAGTGAAAGTCGCTCAGTTGTGTCCAGCTCTTTGCGACCCCATGGACTATACAGTCCATGGAATTCTCCAGGCCAGAATACTGGGTAGCCTTTCCCTTCTCCAGGGATCTTCCCAACCCAAGTCTGCGCATTGCAGGTAGATTCTTTACCAGCTAAGCCACAGGGGAAGCCCACTTCTAGATGGAGTATAAAAATGGATACAAATGAACTTCTTTACCAAAGAGGAACAGCCTCACAGACTTAGGAATTTATAATTCCCAAGAGGAAAGGATGGGGGCAGGGAGAAATTAGCTGGTTTAGGTTAACATAAAAAAGGTGAAAGTCGCTCAATCCTGCCTGACTCTTTGTGACCCCATAGACTAGGGACCACCAGGCTCCTCTGTCCATGGAATTCTCCAGGCAAGAATACTGGAGGCTGTAACCATTTGCTTCTCCAGGGGATCTTCCCAATCAAGGGATCGAACCCAGGTCTCCTGCATTGCAGGCAGATTATCATCTGAGCCCAGGCAAGTCCAGATTAACACATACAAACTACTATTTATAAAATCATCCACAAGGATCCACTGTATAGCACAAGGAACCCTACTCAACTCTCTGTAATAACCTAATTTGGCTAAAAAAAGAAAGAAGAAAAAAAAAGCAGTCACAATCTGAAAGCAGAGTGTCTTTTTTTCTGTGGGAATGTTCAGGACTTCAGGCCCGGGGGGCAGCATCTCAGGTAGCCCTGAGAAACTGCTCCAAGGTGGTGGGAAACGGGTCAGGATACATAGAAGTTGGTAGCAAAGCGAGGCAGGCCATCGGAATAAAGATTACTGTTGATAGGGCCTCCACGGGGGCTCATGGTTGAAAAGGCTCATGATGCTGGCCTTGCAAACAAAGAATAAGATCACCGTGACTCTTGAGACTGACCACATTGCCCAAACAACCTTCTGTCTTCCAGCTGGTGCCTACCTTCTCAAGGTGATGAGACCACTGGATCCCAAACCTCCGGCTATGAGACTTCAGGGCTCAGCTACAGGCTGAAAATTAACCATGCCTTCAGAGAATTTTTCATTGGCGGGGTATAAGAAAGACCCATCAGAAAGGGGGGACGCTGGCCCTCCTTAAGGGCCAGTCACCTGGAGTTGGTGATGGACGTGGAAGCCTGGCGTGCTACAGTCCATGGGGTCGCAAAGAGTTGGACACGACTGAGCAACTGAACTGAACTGAACCCTCCCATTTCCCTCTCTCCCAGCTCCCAACACCGCTCCTTGCCTGTTCTGGAGGCAAGTTCTGAGACCTCAGCCCCACCCTCTACCCTGAGGGTCCCAAGGCTTTACCCTGACCTCCGTAGATCCCCTCCCTGTACCCAGTCTGAACAACTTTAAAGCAGGAAACTTCACCACAGGACCCCTCTCCTTTCCCAGCTCCACTCCTCCCTTTAGGGGAAGCAGCTGGAACAGGAGGCATTGTTCGGTTCAAGTCCCATTCTCCCTCACCGGTCCATCTCAGATTGAAAAGCATCTTGGCTCCTTCTCCTCGGACCCTGATATATACCTAAGAGAATTCCAGTATCTTACCCAGTTTTAGGACTTAACCTAGCATGATATTCACATCATCCTTTCCTCCACTCCTCTCCCAGAAGAGAAGGAACGAGTATGGCAAGCCTCTCGGGCACACGCTGATGAGAACACAGGATGGATGACGCTGAGCCTGTGGGGCCACGGCTTCCCCAGAGATGATCCCAACTGGGATTTTCAGGCAGGGAGACAGGGACGAGCAGCCCAGATTACTCATCTGGTCGCCGCCTCACTGTGGGCCTTCAAAAGGCAGCACAGACAGCCGTCAACTGTGATAAGCTCCGGCTAATAACTCAAGGACTAGATGAAAACCTGGCACAATTTCTAGCCAGGTTAACGGAAGCCCTACAAAAATATACAATATTAGACCCCACTTCAGCAGAGGGCACCATTGTCCTTAACGTCCATTTTATCTCCCAATCATTCCCAGACATCCGAAAGAAACTAAAAAAGGCAGAAGAAGGCCCTCAAACCCCTCAACAAGACTTTTCAAATTTAGCCTTTAAGATTTTCAATAACCGGGAAGAGAAGGCAAAGCTAGAGAAGGCCCAACAAGATCAGGCCAAATACCACCTTTTAGCCACTGCCCATGGAGAAGGCAATGGCACCCCACTCCAGTACTCTTGCCTGGAAAATCCCATGGATGGAGGAGCCTGGTGGGCTGCAGTCCATGGGGTCACGAAGAGGTGGACACAACTGAGCGACTTCACTTTCAGTTTTCACTCTTATGCATTGGAGAAGGAAATGGCAACCCACTCCAGTGTTCTTACCTGGAGAATCCCAGGGACAGGGGAGTCTGGTGGGCTGCCATCTATGGGATCGCACAGGGTCAGGACATGACTGAAGCGACTTAGCAGCAGCAGCAGCTACATGGCTCCAAATCTCCATCAACCAACACAGACAGGAAGCCCCCTGGACGCTGCTTCAAATGTGGCAAAGAAGGCCCCTGGGCCCACTCATGCCTAATGTCGAGGCCGCCTCCAGGCCCATGTCCCAGCTGTAGCATAAAGGGACATGGAAGGTCCACTGCCGAAATCCCCCTCCAGGGATCTGGACATCCCCTCCTGGTCCCAAGGAAAAGTCCTCTGACCCAGCTCTGCCTAGCCTCCTCAGACTCGCCGCTGAAGACTGAAGGTGCCCAGGGCCCCAAGCCCTGACTTGCATCACCTCTATGGAGCCCAGGGTAACTCACAGGGGCAGGTAAGCCAATTTCTTTTCTCATTGACACGGGGCCACTTACTCTGCTATGCTTGCCTGCTCTGGAAAAACCAAGATCTCCCAGGTCTCTGCTATGGGGGTTGATGGTTTAATATCTACACCACGAATAACCGAGCCTCTACGTTGCACACTTCAAGACACCCCATTTTCCCATTCTTTTCTCATACTCCCAAAATGCCCTACTCCTATTCTTGGGAGAGCCCTTCTCTCAAAATTCAAAACCTCTATTACTGTCCCAAGCCCACCCTCTGGCATAGCCTGGCTGCTGCTCCTCAACCCCACCTCCCCTTCCCCACCCCACTGTCCTCCTCTTCCATAAACCCCATAGTCTGGGATACAGACAACTCATCTGTTGCCTCTCACCATGCTGCAATTCATATCCATCTCAAAGACCCCTCTAAACACCCCAATCAACCACAATACCCATCTCCCCAAAACATCAACAAGGGTTAAAGCCTATCGTCACTAAACTCCTACATCAGGGCCTCTTGCGCCAAGCTCACTCTCCCTATAACACCCCTATCCTACCCGTCAAAAAGCCAAATGGCTCCTATCACCTGGTCCAGGACCTGAGACTTATCAATGTGGCTGTTATCCCCACACACCCAGTAGTACCAAATCCCTATATTCTCTCTCTCATTCTCTCTTCACTGACTTCAATGATGCCTTCTTTACCATCGCTTTACACCCAGACTCTCAAGACCTCTTTTCCTTTACCTGGACTGACCCAGACAATCATCGCTCCCAACAGCTGACAGGGACAGTCCTTCCACAAGGCTCTCCTGAAAGCCCTCATTTCTTTGGCCAAGCTCTCGCATCAGACCTAACCTCCCTTGACCTTACTCCCAGTACTGTCCTCCAATATGTGGATGATCTTGTCCTTTGTAGTCCTTCGCTTACACACTCTCAACAACACACTATACAACTCCTCAATTTTCTAGCTGATCGAGGCTATAGAGTATCTCCCACCAAAGCTCAGCTCTCTCTTCCTAGAGTCACCTATCTCAGAGTCCTTTTAACACCAACAAAAAGATGTATTACTAGCGATGGAAAGTCCCTTATATCCACCCTACCACTCCCTACATCAAAAACAGAGATCCTGTCCTTCTGGGGGTTAGCTGGATATCTACATATCTGGATTCCTAATTTCACTGTCTTGGCATAACCCCTATATCAAGCCACCCGAGGAGGTCTTTCAGAACCCCTAGAGCTAAAATCAAATATCCGTTCAGCCTTTAACACCCTTAAGCAAGCCATTCTCTCAGCCCCAGCTCTCGCACTCTGCACTACTGAGAGACACAAAATTGCCCTAGGAGCTTGGGGACAAAATCAGGGCCCTCCCTTCACCCCTGTCGCTCATCTCTCACAGCAACTAGATTCCACAGTTCGAGGACGGCCAGCCTGCCCACGTGCTCTGGCAGCAGGGGTGCTCCTTGCTCAGGAAAGTAAAAAACTCACTTTTGGAGCACCCAATGCCATTTGTTCCCTGCATGACTTTAAGGGCTTACTTTCTCACAAATCCATGACCCTTCTAGCTCCTTCACACATCCAACTAATTCATGGCACCCTCGAATCTCCTGAGTTCTCCTCTGAACGCTGTTCTACTCTCAACCCTGCCACCCTTATCCCTAATTCTTCTGAGCCCCCCATCCATACGTGCAAAGAGGCATAGAAGACCTGATGCCCCATTTCTCCCACATTTCCTCAACCCCTTTAAATAACCCTGACTTTACTTGGTATATTGATGTCCTCTATGACATCAGAAGGAAAAAAGTAGCTGGATACGCAATTGTCTCTGACACGGAAATTATTGAATCCCAACCTCTCACCTCAGGAACCTCTTCCCCAAAGGCAGAACTTATTGCACTAACTAGACCCTTATCCTTGCAGCTAACAAGGGAGCAGACAGTACACTGATTCTAAATACACTTTCCACATCACACACGCACATGCTGCCACTTGGAAGTGTTAGGTGGTTAGAATAAGAAAAAGGAATCCAGAACGGCAGTGGCTAAAAGACAAAGAAGGGGAAAGCCCGTAAAATGGAACAAAGGAAGTTCCCAGGACTGGAGTGAGGACCTCAGGTAAAACAGACAGCACTCCTGGCGAGCCCAATCTACACAGGGCAGGCCGAGGAGGAGGAGAAAATAACATATAAAAAGAGCCAGGGGCTTCTCTTCACTTTGAGTCTTTTGAGTTAGCCCACCCTCATGCCTTGAGGATGTGTTTTCCTTTACTTTCTAAATAAAACTGAGCTGTAACATGGAGCTGTAACACTGGT
>NW_011494808.1:4668156-4668819 GCF_000754665.1 Bison bison bison
GGCTACAGCCAATGGGGTCGCAGAGTCGGATGGGACTGAGTGATTAACACCCTTTCACTGTTTAAGAAGGCATCCTCAAGGAAACACTGAACAGCACCAGAATGCCTATTCCACACACTGTAATAACCTATACGGGGAAAAGAACGTGTGCATGTCTATGTATAGGTGAGTCGAGGTGCTCTACATCAACAAGAAAGAAAAAATAAGAGTATACTAGTGGAAAAAAAGAGGGCAAGCAATCCTTACTCTATTCCCCTCAGGCCTTGGTGTCCTGGGCTGGTGTCACACCCCTGGAGCCTGAGCAGGCTGGGGTCCCAAGGCTGGAGTGTCGTGGGGCTGGGGAGGGTGCCTGCCAAGGTGTCCCCCCACGCCCGTGGGCCTGGAGTGCCTGCTGCCCTCTGCATGGGTCCATTACCTCCGGATCCAGACGGGCACACCTGCAGTGAAAGGAGACTTACTGCTCCCCGTGGTGGAGCCTCGGGGCTGGAAGAGCTTTGAAAAGTCCCTGGTGCTCTCTGGTTCCTGGTGGTGGGGTTCCCACCTCCAGTCTCCTTCCTTAGGGTCACCCCACCTACGGATGGGAGCCTGCACCCCTGGACGGTGTTGCAGGAATTGGGGTACCCCAGAGATAAAGGGTATGGCAAACCACTCCAGTACTCTTTC
>NW_011494808.1:4668919-4670070 GCF_000754665.1 Bison bison bison
GATATTTGGCAAAACCAATACAATATTATAAAGTTTAAAAATAAAATTAAAAGAAAAAAAAAGAGCTGGGAGCTTCTCTTCACTTCGAGTCTTTTGAGTTAGCCCACCCTCATGCCTTGAGGATGTGTTTTCCTTTACTTTCTAAATAAAACTGAGCTGTAACATGGAGCTGTAACACTGGTTCATCCAAGGAAATTACACGGGATTGTAACACTGGTCCGTCCATCACTTCAAATTTTTGTTGCAATGAGACAGAACCAAAGAAATTACAAACTCCCCTGACAGAAGGAGCAAGGGCTCCTATCTACTAAAGACTCCATAACTAACACCCCGCTTATGCTCCAACTTTTAAAAGCAGCCAACATGCCAACTGCAGTAGGTATCGTACATTGCCGACGTCACCAGGTGGCCTCAGACCCCATTTCACAGGGCAAAACACTGCAGACAGAGGAGCAAAACGAACCTCACTCCAATCACCAGCTCAACAACTCACAGTAATCCCCAACCCAAAACCCCTTGGAAGAAAAGTTATGACCAACCTAGACAGCATATTAAAAAGCAGAGACATTACTTTGCCAACAAAAACTGTCTAGTCAAAGCTATGGTTTTTCCAGTAGTCATGTATGGATATAAGAGTTGGACTATAAAGAAAGCTGAGTGCTGAAGAATTGATGCTTTTGAACTGTGGTGTTTGAGAAGACTCTTTAGAATCCCTTGGACTGCAAGGAGATCCAACCAGTCCATCCTAAAGGAAATCAGTCCTGAATATTCATTGGAAGGGCTGATGTTGAAGCTGAAACTCCAATACTTTGGTCACCTGATGTGAAGAACTGACTCATTTGAACAGACCCTGATGCTGGGAAAGATTGAAGCAGGAGGAGAAGGGGACAACAGAGGATGAGATGGTTGCATGGCATCACTGACTTAATGGACAGTTTTAGTAAACTCCAGGAGTAAACTCCCTGTCCCGGTGATGGACAGGGAGGCCTGGCGTGCTGCAGTCCATGGGTTGCAAAGAGTCGGACATGACTGAGCAACTGAACAACAACCCCTCCAGTATTCTTACCTGGAGAATTCCATGGACAGAGAAGCCTGGTGGGCTACAGCCAGTGGGGTCGCACAGAGTCGGACGTGACTGAGTGATTAACACT
>NW_011494808.1:4670170-4673859 GCF_000754665.1 Bison bison bison
GCTAGTATTCTTGCCTGGGAAATCCCATGGATGGAGGAGCCTGGTAGGCTACAGTCCATGGGGTCGCAAAGAATTGGACACGACTGAGCGACTTCACTTTCACTTTTCAGTTGCATGCATTGGAGAAGGAAATGGCAACCCACTCCAGTGTTCTTGCCTGGAGAATCCCAGGGATGGGGGACCCTGGTGGGCTGCGGTCTATGGGGTCGCACAGAGTCTGACACGACTGAAGCGACTTAGCAGCAGTAGTAGCAGCAGAGATAAAGGGTAAGAGGGAAGAAGGAATGAGACACAAGCCTTGGGTGTTACTTTGGGCACATTCCACTCCTGTCGACAATCCAGGAACAGGCTTTCCCCCAGGCTCTGATTGCCAGGGGAACCAGACTTGGGCGTGAAGAAAGGCTGTCACTGTGGCCATTTCCTGTAACAGCAACTTTAAAACTAGTACTCACGGGCTCATAATATTCACAAGGCCTGTGAGGCTGTGAGTAAAAAACACCTGCCTTTAATTAATGCCTGGGGTAACATCTGAAAAGAATTCATAACAGTCGACTTTCAAGAGGCCAATTTCAAGAGGCATATTTTACTCACACTGTACAGCCTCGGAAAGCCCCTGGAAAGCGACTCCTCCTCACTCAGTGTTACGTTCTCAGTCACTTCAATCGTTGTCTCTGTGACCCCGTGGACTGTAGCCCGCCAGGCTCCTCTGTCCACGGCATTCTCCAGGCAACGATGCTGTAGTGGGTTGCCATGCCCTTCTCCAGGGGATCTTTCCGACCCAGGGGTTGAACTTGAGTCTCCTGTGTCTCCAGCATTGCAAGCGGATTCTTTAGCCACTGAGCCACCTGGGATCAATGCAAATCAAACCTACAATAAGGAATCACGTCTCACTGGTCAGAATGGTGATCATCACAAAGATCTCCAAAGAATAAATGCTGCAGAGGGTGCAGGAAAAAGGGAGCCCTCCTACACGCTGGGTGGGGGTGTAAATAGGTGGAGCCACTATGGCCAACAGCATGGAGGAGCCTAGTCACCTAAACGCAGAGGGACCGTCTGACACAGCAATTCCACTTCTGGGCTGAGATTCGGAGAAACTAATAACTCGGAATGATATGTGTCCCCTTTGTTTTCAGAGCAGCACTGTTTATAATAACCAAAACATACAATCAACCAAAATGTCCAGTGACCGAAAAATGAAGACTAACTGGTACATCTATACATCAGAATACTACTCAGCCAGAAAAGAGAACAAAATAACACCCATGGCAAGAGCTTGGATGGACTGAGAGATTATCAAAGTAAGTGAATAAGTCAGAAAGGTAAATTTCATAAGATATCACTTCCAAGTGGAATCTAGAAATTCATACAAGTGAACTAATTTAACAAAACAGAAGCAGACTCACAGACTCGGAAAAGCAGCTTATGATTGTCAAAAAAAAAAAAAGAAGTTATCTGGAGAGGTAATTTAAGAGTTTGTGATTATGGGATTAATATATACACACTTGTCTGTCTGTTTAGTCACTCAGTTGTACCCAGCTCTTTGTGACCCATGGACTGTAGCCCGCCAGGCTCCTCTTTCCGTGGGATTTCCCGGGCAAGAATACTGGAGTGGGTTGCCGTTTCCTTATATCAAATAGATACTCAAAAAGGACCTACTGAATAGCACAGGTAACTCTACTGAACACACTGTAATAACTTGTATGCTAAAAAAGCCGTAAAAAAGAATATTCGTACGTCTATGTATAACTGAATCAAGTTCCTGTACACCTAAAACACAACATCTGAAATAAAATCTGCTCCAATATAAAGTAAAAATTAAATTAAAAAGGAGGAGTTGGAGAAGGGAGTAAAGGAAAGAGGACCAATAATATTTAAACCTACTTTACCCAGGACTGCTCTGCCACTTTCGTTTGGCCTGATCTGAAGCAAAGTGGAAGTCGCTCACTCGTGTCCGATTCTTTGCGACCCCGTGGACTATACAATCCATGGAATCCTTCAGGCCAGAATACTGGAGTGGGTATAGCCTTTCCCTTCTCCGGGGGATCTTCCCAGCCAGGGATCAAACCCAGGTATCCCAAATTGCAGGCAGATTCTTTACCAGCTGAGCCATAAGGGAAGTCCAAGTCTCCGAAGTCCTAGCCATATTAATTAGGTGAAGAAAAGAGTTGAAAGGAATTTGATGGCCCAGGAAAATGTGACACTGTCACTGACGTGATCCTAAAGACGAGACTCACAGCCGAAGTGCTCTAGTCCCGCCCACGTCACAGGGCAGTTCAGAAACAGACTGGAGGCTTCGACTCCAACAGCGATGAAGCAGCCCCCCCTCCAACACGGCAGGGAGGACCACAGAGCAGAGAGGAGCCCCACTCAGTGTCCAGTCTGGGCGCTGGTCGTCAGAACACTGGCCACAGACAGGAGAAAAAGCTGCAGGCATCCGTGCTAAACAGCCCTCACCCCAAAATTATAAATCCAAGCAGTCTACACCCACATAAAAACAGCCCTCCAAGACCACAGTAGATCATTGGTTCTCCTAAACTCAGAGTAAGAGACATATAGGTAAAGTAAAGCAGAGGAACCACTCCCAACTGAAAGATCAAAAGGATTGTTCCAAAAGAACAAATGATGAAACAGACCCCTTCAGACTAACAGGGAGTTCAGAAAGGAGATAATGAAAATACTGAAGGAATTAAGAGGGGCTATTTATCGAGATGCAGAATTATTGTAAAAAAGCAACTGGAAACCATAAGGAGAAAACAAGAAAAATTGGAAAACTCATTCACCAAGACAAAAGCTGAGCAATAGATAGCAGAATAGCTGGCAATAAACAGCAGAATGAATGATGTAGAAGAGCAAACACATTATCTGGGAGACAGGAAATCCCCCATCACAATAGTAGCCAGGAAGCCAATGTTTTTTTAAAAGATTATAATGTAAGAGACCTATGGGGTAATAGGAAGCTTGCTGATCAGTATGTAACAGAGATCCCAGAAGGAGAAGAATGAAAAAAGGGATCAAAAATGTTTTTGAAGAAATTATGGCTGAAATCTTCCCCAAACCAAAGAAAAAAAGAGATACACAGGTATAGGAAGTTCAGGCCCCCCAAAAGATGAACCCAAAAGGACCTACAGCCAGGACATAGCAGTGCTTTTCTTTCTGTAGAGTAATACTGCACGAACAAAGCCTTCTCTGACCACCACACGAGCACATGTTGGAACATTTTAGTATTGTCTGGGACATCTGGATGACAGATGTACATATCAGGGGCTGTAAGAAATCCAGCCATTTGTATCCATCAACATTCAGTTTTTATCACAATATTTTCAACTGTCCTACCTCCTTTCAAAGAGAATGGGCTGCCTTTCTGGGTGCCTGGTGACCTCTGTCAGCGTTCAGAAGTTGTTTTGTGGAAGTTGCTGAGCATTCTAATGATCTTTTGATGAATTTGTTGGGGAGAAAGTGGTCTCCCCATCCTATTCCTCCACCATCTTGGACTGCAAGGAGATCCAACCAGTCCATCCTAAAGGAAATTAGTCGTGAATATTCATTGGAAGGACTGATGCTGAAGCTGAAACTTCAATACTTTGGCCACCTGATGTGAAGAACTGACTCATTTGAAAAGACCCTGATGCTGGGAAAGATTGAAGACAGGAGGAGAAGGGGACAACAGAGGATGAGATGGTTGGATGGCA
>NW_011494808.1:4673959-4679892 GCF_000754665.1 Bison bison bison
CCCGTGGGCCTGGAGTGCCTGCTGCCCTCTGTGTGGGTCCATTACCTCCAGATCCAGATGGGCACGCCTGCAGTGAAAGGAGACTTACTGCTCCCCGTGGTGGGCTGGAAGAGCTTTGAAAAGTCCCTGGTGCTCTCTGGTTCCTGGTGGTGGGGTTCCCACCTCCAGCCTCCTTCCTTAGGGTCACTCCACCTACGGATGGGAGCCTGAGCCCCTGCAGGAATTGGGGTACCCCAGAGATAAAGGGGTATGGCACTCCACTCTAGTATTCTTGCCTGGGAAATCCCATGGATGGAGGAGCCTGGTAGGCTACAGTCCATGGGGTCGCAAAGAATCGGACATGACTGAGCGACTGAACTGAACTTTCAACTTTTAAAAATGAGAAAACTAGCTTTCTCCCCCACAGTTGTCTAATTCTCAATCATAAATAAACTTTTTAGTTTATAAAGATGTATTAGCTTTCTCCTGCCCTTCTTCACTTACTGATACGCAAGTTACTCTCATGGTTTACTTGTGAAGGTTTGAAATAAAGCTGCAATTCATTGAGCCTGTAAGAAATAGGCTGTGGTGTGTCTATTTGTGCTCTGGCAAACACACACATGTGCAAGCATATTACCACAAGAGGGCAGCTTTATCATAGTTTATTTTTCTCTTTTCTTGTCCCAGATATTGAAAATGTCACCAGAAATAAAGATCTATTCAGACCTTCCCATTATTAAATTGGACTGTTAGTTTTGGGTTGTTGAGCTGTGTGAGTTCTTTGTATATTTTGACCTTAACCCCTTATTGGATGTATGATTTGCAAACACTTTCTCCCATTCAGTAGGCGGGCTTTTCTTTTTTTAAATTTTATTGATGGTTTTCTTTCCTGTGTAGAAGCTCTTTAGTTTGAGGATGTCCCACTTGTTTTTTGGTTTTTCTGCTTTGCTTTTGGTTTCAATTCAAACGTTTATTCCCAAAACCAGTGTCAAGGAGCCTATGTTTTCTAGGAGTTTTATAGTTTCAGGCCTTACATTCCAGTCTTCAATACATTTTGAATTCATTTTTGTTTATGGGGTAAGATAGAGTTTCATTCTTTTCCTTGGGGCTGTCCAGTTTTCCAAACACCATTTGAAATCACAATTTTTAGATGCTTGCATGTCAAAGTATTTTTGCTAACCCTCATATTTGGTTGGTAGTTTGGCTAGATGTACTAGCCTTAGGTTAACGTCATGGTCAATCCAAATTTGAGGGCTTCACTTCAGTCTTCTAGTACCCAGTTTTGCTCTTTAGAAATCCAGGGCTGTTCCTGTTTTCACTGCTTGATGCATGAGTTGTTTATTTCTGTGAAAACTTTTAGTGTGTTTTAGGGTGTTCCCTTTACCCATTGCTTTGGGTAAAATAAATCTCTCTTTGTCTCTTAGTGACAAAGGGAACTCAGTTGACTGGTTTTGCTCTTTTCTTTCAAGGTGTCTGGAACTAGATGTGCTCTTCAATCTGAAGACTTAAAACCTCAGTCCTGGGAATCTTTCCTGCGTAGTGTCTTCACTGCTTTTCTTTGCTCTGCTTTCTTTTTCTGCTTCTAAAATTTCTGATAGTCTTAGGTGTGGCATATTCCAAATAATCTGATTTTTTAAATAATTCTTCTCTTAGTTTTCAGTTCTTAGTACTTCAGAGTTATTTTTGCAACTTTATCTTCTAGTGATTGTATTGAGTCTTTAACTTTGATAATCATATTTTGAATTCCCCCAGTTTCCTGTGTTCTTTATTCCATTCTCATGGAATTCTACTTTTATTCTCTCTCAGGTTAGTATATACTTCCCCTTTAGCATGCTGCACTGCGTCTGTACCTTCTAGTCCATCTCCCCCCATCCCTGTTTCATTTGCTCTATATTTTTTATTGAAGAGTTTCCTCAAATATCTGTTGATCTAAGCTGGCCCTTAATACTACTTATAAGGACCCTGAAAAGGCTGTTGAAAGCTCTGTGTGTTCCAGTTAAGGCTATTATCTGGTGGACTTCATTAGAGCACAGTGGAAATTTTCCTTTGGAGACCCAATCATGACTTAAACTTTTTCCAGATAATGCACCCCCAATATCTTGCCTGAAGACCCTGATGCTGGGAAAGACTGAGGGCAAGAGGAGAAGGGGATGGCAGATAGCATCATCGACTTGACGGACATGAGTTTGAGCAAACTCTGGGAGATGGTGAAGGACAGAGAAGCCTGGCTTGCTGCCGTCCATGGGGTTGCAAAAGTCAGACACAACAGTGACTGAACAATGATATCTTGCCTGAAATGATGTCCATGTGTCGGCTGTCATTGGGTGTGGACGGAGGGGTCTCAAGGAGCCACGTTCTGTTGATGGATTTTTACTGAGTTTCCACAATTCAGCCTCCGTCTGCTTGGTGTCTTTCTGGTCCTTTTTTTTTTTTTTTAGAAAATAAATCTCTGTTTTTCTCTTAATGACAAAGGGAACTGGGTCTACTGGCAGCACCATGTGTGGGTTTGGAAAGGGGACTGAGGACCTGACCTTAATTCTGTGTTTTCCCCTTCTTACTCCTTTGGGGACACCCTGGGCTCTAACTGGGCTGCTTTTGACCTTTCCATTCTCAGACACGTGAGCTGGGGATTCTACTCTCTTGTCTGTTTCCATCTTCCAAAAATTCATTGGAATATCTCATCCTCTTTTGTCACTAAGAATATGCTTATGGTCCCTCTGAGTAACTTTTCAATGAAAATTTCTTTTCCTTCATTTTATCAAGGTTTTGAGAACTAGGTGAGATAAATGCATAGAGTCAAACTACTCTTTAACCCAAATGGGCAGGTGAGTTCCATTTTTAAGTCTACACGTTAAACTCAACAAAATACCCACTTTCGTGTTTACCTTCAAACATTAATAAAAGCATATATTTTTATTTGTACTCAAATTGTAAAAACTTTTTATAAAAAGTTACTTTATTTTACACGGAAAAGCAGACTTCTAAAAAAATTTATTTCGCCTTGCCTCTCATTGTTATTCTGCCTAACCTTATTCTTATTACTATTTATTTTTATTGCTATTTTATACTTAGGGATTATTCACTTAAAATTTATTTTAAGTTTTCAAACTTTATAGCTTTAAGTGCAGCAGTGTGTTTGTAGTTTCAAAGAAAGAAGCTGTAATAAATCTCAGAACAGAATCTTATCCTGGTCCAGTTCCTCTCCACCAAAGCAATTATGTGGACGGGGCATCGATGAACTGCTATTGCCTTCAATGAGTATAAAGCAAGAAGATAATCCACCGATGGCTGACATAATTATTTGTACAGGATTTTAAATAAAATAGTGATGAAATATGTTTGTCAGTGTCTATCACTATCGATAGCGTCCACTATCACTGTGGACATCATAGACTCTTAACTTTAAGAGGAGCTATGGAGAAGGCAATGGCACCCCACTCCAGTACTCTTGCCTGGAAAATCCCATGGACCGAGGAGCCTGGTAGGCTGCAGTTCATGGGGTCGCTGGAGTCGGACACGACTGAGCGACTTCACTTTCACTTTCATGCATTGGAGAAGGAAATGGCAACCCACTCCAGTGTTCTTGCCTGGAGAATCCCAGGGAGGGGAAGCCTGGTTGGCTGCCGTCTATGGGGTCGCACAGAGTCGGACACGACTGAAGTGACTTAGCAGCAGCAGCATGGTTAAATTAAAATCTTACAGCACTGATTTGAAACCCAGTATTTAAGATTCCCAGATTTGAGGGGAGGTTTAAATGCAGTTTAAATTTATAGACACTGTACAAATAGGCTGTGGTGTGTGTGTGTGCACATGGGCACAGAAGCCTATCTCCACAGAGGGGCAGCCTTGCTACATTTTATTTTTCTTTTCCCCTGGGCTAGAAGATTTACTTATTCCCAGCAAAGAAGTACAGAATTGCCAAGTGATGTTTCATCTGCATGAGACAAAATGTATTGAAAATATGACCCCCCCAAAAAAATAGTTTTGAAAAAACTAAAATTTCCCTGTTCTTTTTTCTCAGTGTAGGTAAAGTAGATCTTTTAAGAGTAAGGTTAGTTTTGCAATTATTTACATATAAGTGTACCGGCTGGAGTTTGACCTCAGGCAGCAGAGGAGAAGGTCATAACATCTTTGTGGATATGTGGATTTACATATATGGTATCTAACTTAACATCCAAATATGTTTTCCTTTAAAAGACTGTTTCTTTTAATGACTTGTGCTGCGAAGCTTGCCCTGAATTTCCCTGCAGCCTGGGAGTCCATACAAAGCAATGGATCCGGACTGTGGCGCATGTTGGGCAAAGCAGAGGGTTTTCCCCAGTGCCACCACCTGCCCAGTCAGAGCCACCCTGCGCCATCCCATCACAGGGGAAGGACTCTGAAGGAGGGACTCTGCTGACAGTGAACTTGCCTCTGAACCCTCTGATTTACATTCTTGATCTTTTCAGATACATGTCTTAATGTAAAACTTGCATGCTTCCTTTCTCCCCTGCTTCCAGATAAAAGAGAAACGGGAAGAAAACAAAGCTTATTCAACTGCAGATAATAGACTCCATACATGAGCTTTAGCGCACGACTCAAGAGGTCACATGTTTATCCTGCAACCAAACAGGTTGTGCATATTTCTAGATGTTTCTCCAATGACACATGGCTGTTGCTCCTGGTCATCACAACAGGGGCAAACTCAAGTCAATGGAACATTTATCAAAGGTTCAAATGCTCATCAGATGCTCTCGTGTACAGGGGTGGGTATAAAATGAAAAACATGGTCTCTGTCCCCTGAGTCTTATGGGAAAGACTTTCAATTCTTCACTCAGAAATTATTTTCTGAGCTGCCACACATCCTGCGGTGAACAAGACAAGTGTGCCAGATGTGATCACTATCTTCAAGGAGCTTATAGCTGTACCACAGGGTGATAAAGGCTGAAGTATTGTCTATGCAAAATACTGTTACATTAGACAGGATGGGCCATGTAATGCTGTAGTAACAAGTAACTCAGAAGTCTCGGCAGCTTAAAACAGTGACAAACTACAGCCTGTGGGTCATATCCAACTGTATTCAGAGACCAGGCTGGCTGAAGCCCCGCGTACCTGCTTCCACATCAGAAGCAAGGAAGAGAGAGCCTGGAAAAGCATACCTTGGCTCTTAAAGCTCTGCCCCCAGAATGTCACATGCTACTTCTGCTCAGGGCCCAGTGGTCAAAGCAGGCCTGGTTTCCCAGGGCGAGGCTGTGTTCCTTCTTCAGAGAGAACATGAGCGAGCAGTTAGATAGTCTCCAGTGACTATTATGCACAGGGATAGACGTGACTAGCTCTGCCTGTGGGGGCATTCTGGTGTGGAGCTGGGCAGGACTGGTCACAGCGTTTCGGGCGTCAGTACAGCAGATGCAGAGGATTAGAGCTCCAGAGCAGCACAGTGTGCCTGGGGACCAGCAAGATCCTCCGTAGAGGCTTGGCGGGTGAAAGCTGGGGCCCTGGACTCTGTTCCAAGATGTAGCTTCAGGGTTTCAGACTGAAAATAAGGTGATCCGGTTTGGGAAAGAGAGATTGTTGTACGGCAGGTGGGGAACGACCGGAGACAGACCTCCCACTTAGGAGATATTTCAGGTAGGATGTGTTTGGTGTGCAAAAAGCCAGGATACCAGTGATTTCATCCTTGACAGCACGTAGATATCTCATAACGAGAGGACTGAAGGTGGGTGGTCCCAGGACTGGCTCAGCAGCTCAAGGAGGTCAGCCACAATCTAGGTTTGTATTTTTTAATCATCTCTCTACATTTTTCTCTGCATGTTGGCCAGATCTGCTGCTGCTACTGTTGCTAAGTCACTCAGTCGTGTCCGACTCTGTGCGACCCCATAGATGGCAGCCCACCAGGCTTCCCGGTCCCTGGGATTCTCCAAGCAAGAACACTGGAGTGGGTTGCCATTTCCTTCTCCAATGCATGAAAGTGAAAA
>NW_011494808.1:4679992-4688276 GCF_000754665.1 Bison bison bison
GCTTCTACAATGCATGAAAGTGAAAAGTGAAAGTGAAGTCGCTCAGTCATGTCCAACTCTAAGTGACCCGATGGACTGCAGCCTACCAAGCTCTTCCATCCATGTGATTTTCCAGGCAAGAGTATCTCCAGGTATCATTACCAACTTCAGAGGCAGGAAGCAGGGAGGCAGCTAGAAAGAAGAAAAGGTTCTCTGCTTTGACCAACTATCCCTTTTATCATGGAAAAAAAAAAAAAAAAAAGTCTTTCACAGAGGTTCCTGTGGGACTTCTTACATCCTGCTGGCCAAAGCCGAGTCATGTGACCACCCTGGCTGGATGGAGACTCTGCAGGTGACCTCCCAGCCTCTGCAGCTGGAGATGAGAAAGGGAGGTGAGGGTGGCCAGTGGCTCTTGGAGAGTTAGCTCGTGGTATTTGCCACTAACAGCTCTTACTATCGTCCGCAAGGACATGGTGTAGGTTTTCCCTACAGCAGCAGGAGAAGAGGATATGGCAGAAGGATTAGATTCAGCAGTTTCTTTTTTGGGGACCCAGAATTAAGAAGATTTGCTGGCCAGTTAATGAGGTGTGAGAACAGTTGAGAAGGAAAGAGTCTGAGTTTGTGAGATTGTGATATTTTTGGCAGAGAATTGGGAGAGGAAATTTAAGGTGTGGGATTGTAGACATACTGATTTAGAAATCTCATTCTATCCATTCCTGGTTAAAGCACTTCACATCGTGATAGCTCCCCTTGATGTTTAAGAGAGAGTTTAGATTCCGTAGGGCACTGAAGACCCTTTCTTCCTGATCTTACCTTTGCTCTGGACTCATGGAACAGATGGCTATTTCCTGAACAGACCAGGCTGTGGTTGTATTCCTCTGTGGCTTCCAACCTGTTGCTCTCTGTCCAGAAGGCCCTGCTGCTACTCTCTATGAATGTCAGTCCTTCAGATGGCATCTTCAATATCCCCATCCAGTGGGTTCTGAGTCTGCACTCCCTTCGTACACTGGGCTTGCCTTGCTCATAGCACAAAAGACATTGGTTTATTACCATCCCCTCCTTGAAGTAAGGGAAATCAACTTTCTTGACACTCTCTTGTGAGGATACAGATTTCTCAGCAGCAGTTGAGCCAAACAACAATTCAAATTCTCTAAACCCTCTAGAAACAAAATGCCAAGGATTCTGGCAATATAAGACAGGTCTAATTTGATTGTCCCTCTGGAGAAGTAAAGTGAAAGTCGCTCAGTTGTGTCCAGCTCTTTGCAAGCCCATGGACTTTAGCCTGCCAGGCTCTTCTGCCCATTGAATTCTCCAGGCAAGAATACTGGAGTCGGTTACCTTCCCTTCTCCAGGGGGTGTTCTTATCCAGGGATCGAACCTGAGTCTCCTGCATTGCTAGCAGGTTCTTTATCGTACTTAATTAATATTTATTCAATAAATAGGTAGATGAATGAATGAGTAAATTAATGAATGAAGTTTAAGGTCTTAATATTGATAGCCAAGGGGTTTCTCAGGTGGCATAGTGGTAATGAATCCTCCTGCCAATACAGGAGACATGGGTTTGATCCCTGGGTCAGGAAGATCTCCTGGAGAAGGAAATGGCAATCCTCTCTAGTATTCTTGCCTGGAGAATCCCATAATCCCATGGACAGAGAGGCCTGCCAGGAGTCCATGGGGTCACAATAGGTGGACATGAACTAGCAACTGAACAACAACAGTAATAGCCAAGATTGCCTGAAGTGGGTGCTTTAATGCAAGAGGAATTGGGGATAAATGTGGAAATCTGGTCCATAAATGGAGAAAGATGCATGCAGGTCCCCAGGTCATGTCATCAAACAGTGTAACCCAAACGTGTTTAAGTGAAAGATGTTACTTTCTTGAATACCTCCAACGTTTGAGAAATTAGACCTTTCTTGTATTGCCAGAATCCTTGGCGTTTTAATGGTTTCTGGAGGGTTAGAGAATCTGAATTGTTATTGGCTGGTTCCACTGCTGCTCAGAAATCTGTGTCCTCGCAGGAGGAAGGAATTAGTTCTGCTCTTCTGATGGGGAACTCAAAGTCTTTATATGGACATTATCTACAGGCCTGTAAAAAATATCCTGGTAAATATGTGTATGATGACTTCAGCTGTGCTTTTTGTGGGTCTCTTGACCTACCTTGCTTTGAACCTGTTCTGTGCTTTACTTCCTATACAGTGTCTACTTGAGTGTGAGCTGACATAGAACTTTGAGTGCTCTCAAAATACTACAGAATATTGAGTCACTTGTTTTGCATACCATCAGAGCATCTGTTGTTGGAAGGGCAGCCACAGAATTTCTGGAATTCTCTCATATTGCTTTCCTGTTACTAAAAAGAACAAGCTTCCTTATATTACCATTGGGTCATATAAAATGAAGAAATGCTCAAGCAAATTCAGTCAAATCCAACTTCTAAAAATTTTGTGTAATATTCTCACACTGTTAGTGGGTCACTCTGAAATTTAAATAGCACTTGCTTCAAGGAAAAGATGAGAACAATAGTGGAGAGAAAGTCAGAGCAGGGTGGGTTCCTAACCCTGGGCTAGTCGACTGATGGGTTTTTCTGGTGAGCCAGTGGACTGAGAGGAATGAAGGTACCAAATCTTCACCACCTCAGGGAGAATTTGGAAACAAAAACCTCCCAATGTTTGGGTTATAAAAGCTTTTGTGTATATGTGGCCATATAAAAACACTGAAAATGGTGGATAATAAAGCAGAGATTATTTCAGTGTGTGTTTTCATATGGGCACATTGGGATACGGTTTAGTCCTCCGAGAACTTTTTAACGTAGGGAGTAGAATCTGATGTGTTCTGGACATAATATATATATATATATATATTTTTTTTTTTCATTCTGTGAATTTTCCCAAAGCGTGTTCTTTGAAGCAGCATGGTGAGTAGGTGGGAGTGTCTATTTTTACAGAGACTAATTCAACAATGTGTGGTACTACACATCTGATTGTCTGATCAGTCTGCCCACCTTCATAAGGAAATAACCAGAATTTAAATGGCTGGATTGTATGGCAGTTTAATTTTTAATTTTTGGGGGGACCGCCATACTGTTTTTGTAGTAGATGCACCAATTCACAATCCTGCCAAAATTGCTCAAGCTTTCCCTTTTCTCCAAAGTCTGGTTAATGCTTTTTATCCTGGCAGGTATGAAACAATGTCTTTTATGGTTTCAATTTACATTTCCCTGATGACTACTGATGGTGAACATGTTTTCATGTGCCTGTTGGCCATCTGTATGTCTTCTTTGGAAAAATGTCTATTCAGGTCTTTGGCTCATATTTTAATGGGGTTGCTTGTTTTTTGATGTTGAGTTGCCTGAGTTATTTGTATCTTTTGGATATTAACTCTTTATGAGATATTGTTTGCTTAGTTGCTCAGTCCTGTCCGAGTCTTTGCGACCCCATGGACTGTAGCCCTTCAGGCTCCTCTGTCCATGGGGATTCTCCAGGCAAGAATAGTGGAGTGAGTTGCCATGCCCTCCTCCAGATTATGAGATATATTGTTTGCAAATATATTTTCCTATTTAGTCCATGGAATTTATGTTTTGCTGATAGTTTCCTTTGCCGTGTAAAATCTTTTTAGTTTGATGTAGCCTTGCTTGTTGATTTTTGCTTTTCTTTCCATTGCCCGATGTGCTGTGCTAAGTCAGTTCTGTTCTGTCCAGCTCCTTGTGATGCTGTGGACTGTAGCTGGCCAGGCTTCTCTGTCCATGGGACTCTCTAGGCAAGAATACTGAAGTGGGTTTCCATGCTCTCCTCCAGGGGATCTTCCTGGCTGAGGGCTTGAACCTGCATCTCTTATGTCTCCTGCACTTTTTGGTGGATTCTTTACCACTAGTACCACCTGGGCAGCCCTTTTGACTGAGGAGACATGTAAAAATATATTTCTAAGACAAGTCAGAGTGTCCTGCTTAAGTTTTCTTCTACAAGTTTTATGCTTTCAGGTCTTGCATTTAAATCTTGAATCCATTTGGAGTTGATATCTATATATGATGTGTGAAAGCACTCAGGTTGACTTTTTGCATGTCACTGTCAAATTTTCCCAACACTATTTATTGAAGAGGCTGTCTTGTTTCCATTATGTATTCTTGCCTCATTTGTCATAGATCAATTGACCATATAACCATAGGCTTATTTGTAGGATCTCTAGTCTGTTCCTTTGACCTACTGTTTGTTTTTCTGCAAGTAGCCGACTGCTTTGATAACTGTAGTTTTGTAATGTAATTTGAAATCAAGGGGCATGAGGCTTCCATGTTGTCCTTATTTCTTAAGATGCTTTGACTATTTGGGATCTTCCGTGGCTCCAAATAAGGTTTAGAAGTATTTGTTCTAGTTTTGTGAAAAATGCTTATAGTGTGTATAGGAATTGCATTGAATCTGTAGATTGCCTTTGGTATGATGATTAATAATAACATACTTGGATAGTATGTTAATTGATTCTTCCAATTCACGAGCATAGTGTATCTTTTCATTTGTTTGTGCTATCTTCAATTCCTTTCATCAGTGTCTTACAGTTTTCAAAGTACAAATCTTTCACTTTTTTAGTGAGATCTATTCCTAGGTATCAGAGAAGGCAATGGCACCCCACTCCAGTACTCGTGCCTGGAAAATCCCATGGATGGAGGAGCCTGGAAGGCTGTAGTTCATGGGGTCGCTGAGGGTCAGACACGACTGAGCGACTTCACTTTCACTTTTCACTTGCATGCATTGGAGAAGGAAATGGCAACCCACTCCAGTGTTCTTGCCTGGAGAATCCCAGAGACGGGGGAGCCTGTTTGGCTGCCATCTATGGGGTCGCACAGAGTCGGACACGACTGAAGCGACTTAGCAGCAGCAGCAGGAGCAGCATTCCTAGGTATTTTATTCTTTTTGATGCATATGTAAATGGAATTATGTTCTTAATTTATTTCTCTGACAGTTGACTATTACTGTATAAATGTAAACAATTTCTTATATTAATTTGTATCCTGCAATGTTGCTGAATTTATTTTTTTAGTTCTATTAATTTTTATAGCATCTTCCCTGATAGCTCAGTTGGTAAAGAGCCTGCAATGCAGAAGACCCCAGTTCGATTCCTGGGTCGGGAAGATCCCCTGGAGAAGGGATAGGCTCCCCTCTCCAGTATTCTGGCCTGGAGGATTCCATGGACTGTATAGTCCATGGAGTGGCAAAGAGTCAGACACCACTGAGCAACCTTCACATCTGGAATGATTAACAATTTTGCTTCTTCTTTTCCAACTTGGATGCCTTTTATTTCTTTTTCTTATCTCATTGTAGTAGCTATGACTTCCAATACCATGTTGTATAAAAGTGATGAGAGTGGACATCCAGGTCTTTTCCCTAAATTTAGAGGAAATTCTTTCAGCTTCTCACCACTGACTATGAGGTTGGATATAGGTTTGCCACATATGGCATTTATTATGTTTTGGTATGTTTCCTCTATACCCATTTTTTGATAGTTTTTATTACAAATAAATGTTAAATTTTGTCAATAACTGTTTTTGCATAGTTTGAGGTGATCATATGATTTTTATTCCTGAATTTGTTAATGTGTGTATTGTGCTGATTGATTTAGGGATATTGAACCATCCTTCCATCCCTGGGATAAATCCCACTTGTTTATGATTTATGATCCTTTTAATGTATTGTTGAATTTAGTCTGTTAATTTTTTGATGACCTTTTCACTTACGTTCATCACTTACATTGGCCTGTAATTTTCTTTTTTGTGTATGATAGCTTTATCTGGTTTTAGTATCAGTATGGTGTTGGCCTTGTAGAATGAGTTCAGAAACACTTCTTTCTCATCATTGTTTTGGAATAATTTGAGAAGTATAGGTTTTATCTCCTCTTTAAATGTTTTGTAGAATTCATCTATGAAGCCATCCATTCCTGGACTTTTGTTTGTTATGAAGCATTATTACTATTATTATTACTGATTCAATTTTATGACTAGTAACTGGTTTGCTGCTGCTGCTGCTAAGTCACTTCAGTCATGTCCGACTCTGTGCGACCCCATAGACGGCAGCCCACCAGGCTCCCCCGTCCCTGGGATTCTCCAGGCAAGAACACTGGAGTGGGTTGCCATTTCCTTCTCCAATGCTGGAAAGTGAAAAGTGAAAGTGAATTTGCTCAGTCGTGTCTGATTCTTCACGACCCCATGGACTGCAGCCCACAAGGCTCCCCTGTCCATGGGATTTTCCAGGCAAGAGCACTGGAGTGGGGTGCCTTTGCTCTCTCTGAGTAACTGGTTTACTAGTCATATTTTCCTATTTTCCCTATTTCAGTTCTGGAACGTGGTGTGCTTCTAGGAACTTATCTATTAATATATCTTCTAGTTTGTCCATTTTATTGGTGTGAAACTGTTCATAGTTATCTTGATAATCCTTTGCATTTCTTACATAAGCTTGGTAAACAGTGGCATGAACAGCAGCAATGAGAGAAGCAATGAGATCTCAGTGGGTTTGCCTGCATGGCCGTCCCTCTACCTTAGGAGCCAATATAACACAGTACAGACTGTAGAATTGGGCAGCCTTGGTTTAATCCTGACTCCATCTTCGTGTTTGGATTTGAATAACAATATTTATAAGCCTCCATGTTCTTACTTGAAACTGGGGACTTGGTGGTGATAATGACAGTTCCTACCTCATTGGGTTGTTATGAGGATTAAAAAGATAGATGGATAGATAGATAATAGAGATACATAGACAGACAAAAGATAGAACTGGATAGCAATAGCACTGGAGTATAACAGTGATTCAATAAAGATTAACTGCTATTATGTTGGGAGCAACAGCCTCATTTTTTAGGAGAAAAGCTCTTCTGCTCCATACCAAGTGAGTCCCATGCTTCAGAAACCTTGCCTCTTGGGCCATGTTTGCTTTGCCCAGATTCACCCTTGTCCCCAGTTGGCTGGCTCTAGCATTGCTGCCCTTGTTGCCAGAAATACCAGGAGTATTTCCTTCATTCAAGCAGATCTGATTAGAATACTTTCCTGAGAAAGCATTTAGCAGGACTTAGTGAAAAAATAAAGCCAGAAGTTATAAGACCCAGGGCTGTTTGGGGGCCATGTTTGCAGCCTTGGAGGAGGTCTGCCTGAGATAAGGAGGCCAGCACTCAGGGAGAAGAAGAGAAGGAGTGAGACCACGTGCTGCCCTAGATTCCCTCCTCCTCCCCCCGGGACCCAGCTGCAGCTTTCTTCCTCCGGCCCTGGCAGAAGCCTCTCCATGAATTTCTTTATTTGGCTGACGTTGCGGGCTGCTTTTGCTTGTCTCTTAGTTCGGGTTCCCCCCACAGCACACTCAAAGATTCAAGGGCAAGCGGTTTGGATCCTAGAAAACGAGGATAGGGCAGTGGGACCCAAGACAGGAAGGGAAGGCAATCCATAAGGAATCTCTTGCGGCAAGCTACATCTGTGAGCTCAGACCTGCTGGAGCCAGTTTAAATGCATCACTCAGTGACCCACCTGAAAGGAGAGAGTGGGGTGGTTGTACAACTCATTCCGCTCGCTGGGTAAGGGCCATTTTAAGGCTACATGAATTCACTGACATCTCAGGCCTGCTGAGGGTTTCCGAGGTGGCTCAAATGCTAAAGAATCCATCTGCAATGCAAGAAACCAGGGTTCCATCCCTGGGTCGGGAAGATGCCCTGGAGAAGAGAATGGCTACTCACTCCAGTATTCTTGCCTAAGAATCCCATGGACAGAGGAGCCTGGCGGGCTACAGTCCAAGGGGTCACAAAGAGCCAGACACGACTGAGCAACTAACATCTTCAGGTCTGTCGAGCTGTAGACAGAGAAGGTCCAGAGAGAGAAAATCCTCACACAGTACTGCTAATGACTGGCATCAGGCCAGTGTGCTCTGAAGTTGTGAGGGTAGGGGATGTGGGCAGGGCACCTACAGCACCTGCGTGGACTGACCAGGTGAAAAGCTCTGAACTGGTGCATTTCAGGCATTCTTACAACAGGACCTCAGCCTCTGTGTGAGCCAGGCGGAAGCTGTTTGTCTCACCCTCTTCAGTTCTCTAAACAAATCTAAACTTTCCCAAGTCCTTCTGGACACATTCTTCCATGTTGATAATTGGAAGTCATTAAAGAAATCCCTGACAATTCTTTTTAGAACTTCCTCACAGATAGATCGGAGAAGGCAATGGCACCCCACTCCAGTACTCTTGCCTGGAAAATCCCATGGACGGAGGAGCCTGGTGGGCCACAGTCCATGGGGTCGCTAAGAGTCGGACAAGACTCAGCGACTTCACTTTCACTTTTCACTTTCATGCA
>NW_011494808.1:4688376-4692067 GCF_000754665.1 Bison bison bison
ATGGAGAAGCCTGGAAGGCTGCAGTCCATGGGGTCACTAAGAGTCAGACACGACTGAGCGACTTCACTTTCACTTTTCACTTGCATGCATTGGAGAAGGAAATGGCAACCCACTCCAGTGTTCTTGCCTGGAGAATCCCAGGGACGGGGGAGCCTGGTGGGCTGCCGTCTATGGGGTCGCACAGAGTCGGACATGACTGAAGCGACTTAGCAGCAGCAGCAGCACAGATAGATGGAGGTGAGAACTTTTTTTTTTTCCCCCAAAGTCTCACCCAGAGAAATTTTCTGCCTCCTATAGCTCTGGGCTGCTGCTGCTGGCACTGACTTTGCAAATAAGATGGCAATATGAGCTTGATGATATAATGGTCATTTAAAAATAGATGTGAGAGTAATAACTGTAAATCACCAGCAGAAAAGAACCTTCCGCCTGTGACAGCCTCTGCTCATAGACTATCCATGGTTTACTTGGAAGTTGCCTGACTCCTTTTAAAAAAAAAAATCAGTGTTTATTAAGGAACCAGAATTCGCATTTTTATGTGACTTTATTTTTAGAGAAAGACAGTTGTATACTGATGTATTGTAACTGACAGATTATATTATCCTTCTTTGTAAATCAGCATAATTATTTAGTTATGTACTTGAATTTTAAAAGCTGATGATATTCAGTTTGAATACAAATACAAAATGTGTGACGTCAATCTATATGCCAGCTATTTTTTAATACATTGTTAGAGATAAGCAAATGGAAGTTGATGTACAATGAGAAATTTCAAGGCTGTTGGATCCAAATTTAATTTGTATTTGTGACTCAAAGTAGGCAGTGCCTGATAATCATGAGGGCTAGAGTGTAATCACTGGGTAAATGTAATCCATTTGTTTAATTGCCCAGACTCCTCACTGTATTTACAGTTAATTGGTTCCCATTATAGGCCTCTTAATAGAGACTATAAAGCAGCAGGATTAGAGAAACCTGAAAAAGACCATTTAATTTGTGCCCTCTCACTACAGATCCTCGACTTTCCCTACAGCAGTTGAGCTTCAGGCAGTTTGGAAAGAAATGTGGTTAAAAATAAATTGGTTGTGGTGATCATGTAATCAAAATAAGGAAATTACTATAAATTAATATTTTTATCACTGATTTCTAAAATTTATTGGTAATTTGCAGAAATTTTTACATTATTTTCGGACACAACTTTTTCACTTATATTTAAGTTTTCCTTTTGTTCCTCTGTGTACTTAAGATTTTATTTAATTTATTTTCAACTACTGCGGCCATTTTATAGTGAAATGGGAAGCTGATTAGGCTGATTAGATAAATAATGGTAAGGGGCAGTATGTTGCTGTGTTTGTTGATCTAGAAACATATCTGCAATATATTATTAAGTGGAAAGACACGTTACTGGTGGTATATAAATTATGATCCTATTAAAAGCAGAATTATCTGAAAATATTTCTAGAGGCTTCATGGGCAAAATGTTAAATTAAAACTGAATGATGGTAGATAAAGACGAACAAAACAAACCAAAAAGCCTCAACAAAACCCCTTTATCACAGAAAATTTCAAAACTTGCTGATTAAAGTTTTTGTTGTTTCTTTCTTATAGAAGCAGTACATCCCATTGACCTGTAACAAACAGACGGCCATATGTTTCCCCAGCAAAGATAGGTTTATTGAGAATCAGCATAAAATTGTAATTCAGGGTGTACAACAATGTTGAGCCACAGCAAGGGAAGGAGAACAGTTTCATAGCAGGCGTGGGGTGGGAACAGGAAGTTGAGAGGGCTCTGGTAAACAAAGGGTCCATGGCTTTTCCTGGGCGGATACCTGGCCAGCCAAGGGGAATCTTTCTTCTCGTTGGCTTCTACTATTGATGAAGGGTGTGAGTGCGCCCCTTTCTGGTCCTCTGACTCTATTTTAAACTTTTTATTATTTATTTATTTGTTATTTAGTCTACACATTCATTTTATTACTAAAGATAACTGAGGCCAAATAAATTAAATTCCTATTTGAGGTCTCATCTTGGTTAGTCTAATCTACAGGGACTCAAGTCTATAATGAGAATAAATAACAATTGCTGTTCAGTCGTGATGTCTGACTCTTTGCAACCCCATGGACTGCAGCACGCAAGACTTCCCTGTCCTTCACTATCTCCTGGAGCTTGCTCAAACTCATGTTCATTGAGTCAATGATGCCATCCAAACAGCTCATCCTCTGTCACCCCTTCTCCTCCCGTCTTCAGTCTTTCCCAGCATCAGAATCTTTTCTAGTGAGTCAGCTCTTCGCATCAGGTAGCCAAAATATTGGAGCTTCAGCTTTAGCATTAGTCCTTTAAGTGAATATTAAGGGTTGATTTCCTTTAGGACTGACAAGTTTGATTTCCTTATTACAATAATAAACACAAATTGTCAAAATGAGGTATCACTTCAGTTTCTTATAAAATTGGGAAAATTGATATGTTTGTGATTCGTAATAACAGGATGCAATTGGCTAGCTCAATGGTTCTTCACAAAATAAGCAACACATTACTATCACTTGAGCGCTTTAAATATAGTCCTCAGTTCAGTTCAGTTCAGTCACTCAGTCGTGTCCGACTCTTTGCGACCCCATGAATCACAGCACGCCAGGCCTCCCTGTCCATCACCAACTCCCAGAGTTCACTCAGACTCACCTCCATCGAGTCAGTGATGCCATCCAGCCATCTCATCCTCTGCCTTCCCCTTCTCCTCCTGCCCCCAATTCCTCCCAGCATCAGAGTCTTTTCCAATGAGTCAACTCTTCCCATTAGGTGGCCAAAGTACTGGAATTTCAGGTTTAGCATCATTCCTTCCAAAGAAATCCCAGGGCTGATCTCCTTCAGAATGGACTGGTTAGATCTCCTTGCAGTCCAAGGGACTCTCAAGAGTCTTCTCCAACACCACAGTTCAAAAGCATCAATTCTTCCGTGCTCAGCCTTCTTCACAGTCCAACTCTCACATCCATACATGACCACAGGAAAAACCATAGCCTTGACTAGACGAACCTTTGTTGGCAAAGTAATGTCTCTGCTTTTGAACATGCTATCTAGGTTGGTCATAACTTTCCTTCCAAGGAGTAAGCGTCTTTTAATTTCATGGCTGCAGTCACCATCTGCAGTGATTTGGGAGCCCAGAAAAATAAAGTCTGACACTGTTTCCACTGTTTCCCCATCTATTTCCCATGAAGTAATGGGACCAGATGCCATGATCTTCGTTTTCTGAATGTTGAGCTTTAAGCCAACTTTTCCACTCTCCTCTTTCACTTTCACCAAGAGGCTTTTTAGTTCCTCTTCACTTTCTGCCATAAGGGTGGTGTCATCTGCATATCTGAGGTTATTGAGATTTCTCCTGCCAATCTTGATTCCAGCTTGTGTTTCTTCCAGTCCAGCATTTCTCATGATGTACTCTGCATATAAGTTAAATAAGCAGGGTGACAGTATACAGCCTTGATGTACTCCTTTTCCTATTTGGAACCAGTCTGTTGTTCCATGTCCAGTTCTAACTGTTGCTTCCTGACCTGCATACAAATTTCTCAAGAGGCAGGTCAGGTGGTTTGGTATTCCCATCTCTTTCAGAATTTTCCACAGTTTATTGTGATCCACACAGTCAAAGACTTTGGCATAGTAAATAAAGCAGAAATAGATATTTTTCTGGAACTCTCTTGCTTTTTCCATGATC
>NW_011494808.1:4693581-4696390 GCF_000754665.1 Bison bison bison
TCCTAGAATGTCGACGTTCACTCTTGCCATCTCTTGTTTGACCACTTCCAATTTGCCTTGATCCAGGGACCTGACATTCCAGGTTCCTATGCAATATTGCTCTTTACAACATCGGACCTTGCTTCTATCACCAGTCACATCCACAGCTGGGTATTCTTTTTGCTTTGGCTCCATCCCTTCATTCTTTCTGGAGTTATTTCTCCACTGATCTCCAGTAGCATACTGGGCACCTACTGACCTGGGGAGTTCCTCTTTCAGTATCCTATCATTTTGCCTTTTCATACTGTTCATGGGGTTCTCAAGGCAAGAATACTGAAGTGGTTTGCCATTCCCTTCTCCAGTGGACCACATTCTGTCAGATCTCTCCACCATGACCCGCCTGTCTTGGGTTGCCCCATGGGCATGGCTTAGTTTCATTGAGTTAGACAAGGCTGTGGTCCTAGTGTGATTAGATTGACTAGTTTTCTGTGAGTATGGTTTCAGTGTGTCTGCCCTCTGATGCCCTCTTGCAATACCTACCGTCTTACTTGGGTTTCTCTTACCTTGGGCGTGGGGTATCTCTTCACGGCTGCTCCAGAAAAGCGCAGCCGCTGCTCCTTACCTTGGATGAGGGGTATTTCCTCACCACAGCCCTTCCTGACCTTCAACGTGGGATAGCTCCTCTAGGCCGTCCTGTGCCTGCGCAGCCACCACTCTTTGGACGTGGGGTTGGTCCTCCCGGCCGCCGCCCCTGGTCTCGGACGCAAGGTAACTCCTCTCGTCACTGCCCCTGACCTCAGACGCAGGGTAGCTCCTCTCTGCCATTCCTGCGCTGTCACAGCCTGGCACTCTTGGCCGCTGCCCCTGACCTCGGACGTGGGGTAGCTCCTCTGTCCTGACTCTATTTATTTGAGGTCTCTGTTTATTAACATTTTAAAATACATTTATTCACTTTGCTGCAGCTGCTGCTGCGTCACTTCAGTCGTGTCCGACTCTGTGCGACCCCATAGATGGCAGCCAAACAGGCTCCCCCATCCCTGGGATTCTCCAGGCAAGAACACTGGAGTGGGTTGCCATTTCCTTCTCCAATGCATGAAAGTGAAAAGTGAAAGTGAAGTCGCTCAGTCGTGTCCGACTCCAGCGACCCCATGAACTGCAGCCTACCAGGCTCCTCCGTCCATGGGATTTTCCAGGCAAAAGTACTGGAGTGGGGTGGGATTGCCTTCTCCTTATTCACTTTAATTGGATGCTAATTACTTTACAGTATTATAGTGGTTTTGCCATACATTGCCATTGTTTATTAACTTTTATACTCTCATTGCCAAAAATAAGAAAAAAGTTCAGTTAAGAGAATTCACAATCCTACTAACCTAGAGTGTGAAGAAAACTCATGGAGACAACTTGGTACCCTAACTTCAAATCCTTTTCTATGTACACACACACACACACACACACATTGGTGTTAGTAAATGCTTCCTTGTGTCTTTAGTTTTAATATCTGTATTAAACTATAATTAAACTGAATTAAAATATTTGTATACATCAGAATTATTCAACCAGTCTCCCTTTTAAAGATATTCAAATTATTTCTAGCTTCTCCATAATTCATATAACAGAAGATATATATGATTGGCTAGAAATAAATTATAAATAAAAAGGCAAAAGTGGTTTTTTCAGCAAAATAATTAGCAATATGTGGAAAATCCAAAGGTTGTGAATATTATTTGGGATCAATTTCATATTTTCTTAAATTTTTATTTTTACCAGAGTTTTTTCTTGACCACTGAAATAAAAACAGCTAGCTCAAAGTTTCTATACATTTGTATATATCATTTAAATGTATCCTATACATTTATATCTATCAGTCAGAGTTTAAACTAGGTCAGTCTTAACTTGAATGCTTTTTATCTAAGTAGTTTTGACCAAATTCTTAGCCACTGGCAAAGTAGCCATCCCTATGACACCTCTCCAATTAACAAGGTCTCTCCCACTAAACCATAGAAGGCAATGGCAACCCACTCCAGTACTCTTGCCTGGAAAATCCTATGGACGGAGAAGCCTGGTAGGCTGCAGTCCATGGGGTCGCAAAGAGTCGGACACAACTGAACAACTTCCCTTTCACTCATTGGAGAAGGAAATGGCAACCCACTCCAGTGTTCTTTCCTGGAGAATCCCAGGGACGGGGGAGCCTCATGGGCTGCTGTCTATGGGGTCACACAGAGTTGGACACGACTGAAGCGACTTAGCGGCAGCAGCAGCAGCTCCTGCTAAACTGTTCAGATACAATTAACAAAAGATTTTAATTATCCTCTATCTTCTTGTCATATGAATAAAATTATGTTTTCTTAGTTATGGGTATCACCTACCTAGTGATATATATTTTCAAGTTTTGTATTAATGGATCAATGGCAAATAATCTGTGTTTTGATGGAATCCAAGCAACCCACTCTCTGCCACGTTGATGGGGTATGGAAGAACAAGCCTGGTGAAGAACATGAATGGTTGAAGGGGCTTCAAGAGGTTAGTGAAATGGGAAACGTGTGCTGGAGGCTTGTGGGAAGGAGATGTTTGACTGAGGAAGGTTTGGACTAACAGCAATAGGGAAGAGTTTCAGTTGTACCCTTTACACTAGTGACTCAGCTCCCTGCTTCACTGAGAAACTGGGAGCTATCAGAAGAGAACTTCCGTGAGCTCTGGGCCACGCTGGCCCAGCCGCCTGCATGGTGCCCTTGGGTGCTCAGCACTCCCCCCAGGTGCTCAGTGCTCCGCCCAGGTGCTTAGTCCTCCCCCTGGTGCTTAGTGCTCCCCCTGGGCACTCAGTGCTCCCCCC
>NW_011494808.1:4696490-4696676 GCF_000754665.1 Bison bison bison
GATTTTCAACTTTGTAAAGGGTTGGGCTCCTAACTCCTGCGTTGTTCACGTATAAACTATATATGGCTGTGAGAGTTGGACTATATGTACAGATGTGAGGGTTGGACTATAAAGAAAGCTGAGTGCCAAAGAATTGATGCTTTTGAACTGTGGTACTGGAGAGGACTCTTGAGAGTCCCTTGGACT
>NW_011494808.1:4697164-4698199 GCF_000754665.1 Bison bison bison
TGCTCAGTGCCTCCCCCTGGGTGGTCAGTGCTCCCCTCCGGTGCTCAGCGCTCCCCCCTGGTGCTCAGCACTCCCCCCTGGATGCTCAGTGCTTCCCCTCTGGGTGCTCAGCGCTCCCCCCTGGATGCTCAGCGCTCCCCCCTGGTGCTCAGCGCTCCCCCTTGGTGCTCAGCACTCCCCACTGGGTGCTCAGCGCTCCCGCAGGCCTGGTGGGAACCAGCTCTGCTCCTGGGTCTCCACGTCCTCCTGGCCCTCCTCTCAATTTTGCATCACTAATCTCTCTGCCCACACTGATTCATTCCTACTAACTGACAAGCATACTGTCACGTTTTCCTTCTTAAACAAACAAACTCACATTCTTCTCTCTCTTCCAACTGCTGACCCACTTTTCTCTGCTCTTTCATAATAAAATTCTGAAAGAAAGGACTTGGCGCATAGGAGGTGCTTAGTAGACAATTGCTCAGTGAACAAACAAATGAAATACTAAAGGGAGGGAGGCTTTTGTGATGACCCAGGTGTGGGCTGATTTAAACCTGCTGTTAATGAGAGCAAAAGAGAAAGGGAGCCTGGGGGCCCGGCTGTGTGGGAAATCCCCACGACTTCCTTCCAATTTGTGGTAAACAAAGGAAATGGCAACCCACTCCAGTGTTCTTGCTTGGAGAATCCCAGGGATGGGGGAGCCTGGTGGGCTGCCGTCTATGGGGTCGCACAGAGTCAGACACAACTGAAGCTACTTAGCAGCAGCAGCAGCAAAAGTGATCTAAAAATAGTCTTTTAAAAAGGGAGAGGTGGGATATAAACTCAGCGGGAAAAATTTTAAATTCATGGTGACTTATTTTATATACAGCTGACCCTGAACTACATGGGTTTGAACTGAATGGGTCCACGAAAGGGTGGATTTTTTTTTCAACAGAAAGTATTACATTACTACCAGTCCAAAGTTGGTTGAATCTGCAGATGTAGAATTGTGTATATGGAGGAATCAAGTATACGGAGGACCAATTATAAGCTATTCGAGGATTTTCAACTTTGTAA
>NW_011494808.1:4698299-4719230 GCF_000754665.1 Bison bison bison
GAACTGTGGTACTGGAGAGGACTCTTGAGAGTCCCTTGGACTGCAAGGAGATCCAACCAGTCAATCCTAAAGGAAATCAGTCCTGAATAGTCATTGGAAGGACGATGCTGAGACTGAAACTCCAATACTTCGGCCACCTGATGGGAAGAGCTGACTCGTTGGAAAAGACCCTGATGCTGGGAAAGATTGAAGGTGAGAGGAGAAGGGGACGACAGAGGATGAGATGGTTGATGGCATGATCAACACGATGGACATGAGTTTGAGTAAACTCTGGGAGTTGGTGATGGACAGGGAGGCCTGGCATGCTGCAGTCCATGGGGTGGCAAAGAGTCAGACATGACTGAACTGAACTGAACTGAACTGAAACTATATATGTTGTAATATAGGAGAATTATAGGAGAGGGAATAACCCATAATTTTAGAATTCTATGTTTGAGGATAAGATTTATTGGTGGTGCAATGGATGGATATACTTGATAGAATAATTTTTTTTTTTTTTGCTTCAAGTATTTTCATCTTTTATATATCTTTTCCTTCTAAGAATAAAAACCCTGTTATCTTCAAACATATTTATTTATGGCTGTGCTATGTCCTGCTGCTGGGCTCTCTCTGGTTGCAGCAAGGGGGGGTCACTCCCCAGCTGGTGCACATGGGCATCTCACTGTGGGGGCCTCTTCCGTTGCAGAGCACAGGCTGTAGGCATGTGGGCTCAGAAGTTGTGGTGCACAGACCCAGTGTCCCTGAGGCACGTGGGATCCTCCTGGACCAAAGATCAAACTGGTGTCCCTTGCATTGGGACTACCAGGGAAGTCCCAACCCCTATTATCTTAGCATTACAGATGCTTGTTTACCAGGTAATCTAAGATTTCTAACTACTGATTCATGTTCAGAAGTGAAGGGTCCCTCATCCAGGAAGATCTGGCAAAGCTCTCTGGACCGTATTTTACCACTAATGGCCAAGTTCTAAAGCTCTCCAGGAGAAACCTGCTGCACCAGCTCTTTTGCATCCCAACTCCTGGCTCATAAAGCTTTGGCCAAACCCCAAATCTGGTGGATTTTAGATCTTTGCCTCCTGTCTCCTTACTGTCAACCTGTCAATAAAGCTGTTTTTTTTTTTCCCCCCTCAAAATCTGGTACCATGATGTTTGCTTCTATGCATGTCCTTCCTTGGTAACACCAGCAGTTAGAATTTCAACATATCTTTTGGGGGACACAGTTCAACTCACATCAGATGCTACGTAATTAGGGAAGACAGAGGGAAGGACTGGCAAAGAAGGGGAAGTGATTAATCTAGTTTTGAGTATGTTGAATTTGAGTTGCCTACCTTCCCAGGTGGCGCTAGTGGTAAAGAACCCGGCCTGCCAGCGCAGGAGACTTAAGACACACAGGTTCAATCCCTGGATCGGGAAGATCCCCTGGAGGAAGGCATGGCAACCCACTCCTGTTTTCTTGTCTAGAATATCCCATAGACAGTCATAACCTGGCAGGCTACACTCCATAGGGTCGCAAAGAGTTGGACACGACTGAAGCACGAGGCAGTAAGGCTGTCATGCCCAATAAGCAATCCAAGTAGGAGTTTTGGCTGGTGGGGGAACACAGAGTCATAAGTAGCTAGGTTGGACTGGCTGTGAAATAGACAAGTGCTGAGCCAGGCCCTGAGAGGCCCGGGCATTTAAAGGGCAAACACAGAGAGAGGAAACCCTGGGGGAGACTTGAAGGGAGTCAGCAAAGAAGAGGTGGAAGGAGAAAAAGCCAAGAGAAAACAGTGTCAGTTGAGACATGAGAACTTTTTTGAGAAGGAACGCAATGCCTTTTTATTTTTGTTTCAGGTCAGCAGCACCCTCTGCTGCAGAAAGACTTAATGAGAATTTTCATTTCCATAGGATGATTTCGTGGCTCCGTGGAAAGGACTGATGAATATCCCTTGGATTTGCAGATGGGCATATCAAGAGTAGTTTTGGGGGAAGAGCAGGGGCTGAGGCAAGACTTTGGAAGGGAGGGGAGGTGACAAGCCAGGGCAGACAGAAATACAGCAACAGCAAGTAGAGGAAACTGTTGAGGAAGAATGAGCGCGAGAGGGATGGCCAGAAATCAGGAGGCGTGAGCAGGTTAGTGCTCAGAGGGGAAGTTACAGGTGAGAGAGAGCTTCGTCTGTTGGGGTAAAGAACTCGGAACTCAAATCTCCTACTTTAAACAAAGTGCCTTCGTTTGGATCTCTTCTATATGGTGGGTTTTTACACGTTATTTAATAGGAAGAGAGTTCTGAAACATCTTTGAAAACTATTGAGTTAGATGTTTCAGCTCTAAAAAAAAAAGTCTATTATTAGCTATAGCTCTACACAGGGTAATTTATGGTAATAGCTTGAATGAACTCATTCAGACAATCTTGGTTTATTTAAGGCTGTGTTTTCAAAAGGACCTTAACCACAAGAATAACTATTATAGCTATAATGATTTGCGTTTCAGTTCCTGACTAGCACGGAAAATTTGGATATATGTAAATTTCACCTTTAAATATTGGCTTGCATTTAAAAAACAGCTGAGCTATTGAAAACACCTGTGAAGATTTAACACTGAAATGAGATTTTTAATAGTGGTTTAATTTTTTTAAAGCCCTTTGTTTAAGTAAATTCATTGGTCATGACAGACTTTTGAAAAACATATGTATTCTTTATCATTATAAATAAAATTATGATGGTTAGAAGGAAAAAAGTTATAATTCTACCATCTAACACTAATCAGTATTTCCATATCTTAAATTCATTTTTATTGTGAAATATTTCACAAGTTAACAAACATCTGTTTATACACACTGGCTTTGATACAATAAATAGTTACTTAAATTTTTTTAAAAGAACTATCTTAAGTGTTGAAGGCCCTCCTCACTCTATTTTTCCTTCCTTCCTGAGGTAACCACTACTGGGAGGTTGGTGTGTATCATTCTTCTCTATGTTTTTATACTTTTACAATGTGTGACTGTTCCCTAAGAGTGTGCAGACTCACCAGCAGTGGAACATCCCTCCTCAGTCAAGGCTTCTCACAAGAAGGTCTCTGCTGGGGCTCCTGGAAAGGGCAGGAATGCAGCTGTATATGAGAGCATGGCTGATTGGGGTTGGCAGGCAAGCTGAGCTCTTTACTGCAGCTCTCTCTAGGAACTGTGACACACTGGCACGGCACCAAGTCTGGCGTGGGGAGGGCAGCTTCTTCGGCAAAGCCTGTGGTTGGACCCGGAAGACCACACAGAGGATTTTGGCCTTGAGGAGCTTTACTCTTCAGCATGGTAACTCTACGTTTAACATTGTAGGAGCTGTCTTCTGGCCTTGAGGAGCTTTACTCTTCAGCCTGGTAACTCTACGTTTAACATTGTAGGAGCCGTCTTCTAAGGCGGCTGCACCATTTTACCTTCTCAGCAGCAATATTTGAAAATTCCAACCTCTCCCCGTGTTTACCAACACTTGTTATTATCCGTCTTTTCGACACTAGCCATCCTAGTGGATGCGACATAGTATCTTACTGTGCTCTTGATTTGCATTTCCAACCAGTCCATTCTGAAGGAGATCAGACCTGGGATTTCTTTGGAAGGAATGATGCTAAAGCTGAAACTCCAGTACCTGGCCACCTCATGCGAAGAGTTGACTCATTGGAAAAGACTCTGATGCTGGGAAGAATTGAGGGCAGGAGGAGAAGGGGATGACAGAGGATGAGATGGCTGGATGGCATCACTGACTCGATGGACGTGAGTTTGAGTGAACTCCGGGAGTTGGTAATGGACAGGGAGGCCTGGCGTGCTGTGATTCATGGGGTTGCAGAGTCGGACACGACTGAGTGACTGAACTGAACTGAATGACATTGAACAAATTTTTCTTTGCCAATTTACAATTGGATTATTTGTGTTGTTATTGAATTGTAAGAATTCTTAGCCTGCATGTGTGCATGCGTGTATGCATGCTCAGTCGCTAAGTCGTGTCCAACTCTTTGTGAACTCCTCCATGGACTGTAGCCCACCAGGCTCCTCTGTCCATGGGGTTTTTCCAGGGAAGAATACTAGAGTGGGCTGCCATTTCCTCCTCCGGGGGATCTTCCTGACCCAGGGATCAAACCCGTGTCTCCTGCGTCTCCTGCATTGGCAGACAGATTCTTTACCACGGGGCCACCTGGGAAGCCCACTTATTCTGATGCCAGACCCTTACCAGATGTATGTTTTTCAAACATTTTCTCCCACTCTGTGGATTCTTTCCTCACTTTCTTGATAGGGATTTTTGAAGTAAGTTTTTAAGCTCAATTTGGATGCTATGCATAAGTGTCATATTTAATAAATAGTTGCCAAATCCAAAGTCACAAAGACATACCTATGTTTTGTAGTTTTAATACTTATGTTTTGGTCCAGGATCCACTTAGACTTAATTTTTGTATGTGATGTAAGATCAGATCAGATCAGATCAGTCGCTCAGTTGTGTCCGACTCTTTGTGACCCCATTAATTGCAGCACACCAGGCCTCCCTGTCCATTACCAACTCCCGGAGTTCACTCAGACTCACATCCATTGAGTCAGTGATGCCATCTAGCCATCTCATCTTCTGTCGTCCCCTTCTCCTCTTGCCCCCAATCCCTCCCAGCATCAGAGTCTTTTCCAATGAGTCAACTCTTCACATGAAGTGGCCAAAGTACTGGAGTTTCAGCTTTAGCATCATTCCTTCCAAAGAAATCCCAGGGCTTATCTCCTTCAGAATGAACTGGTTGGATCTCCTTGCAAAGTAGAGGTCAAATTCATTCTTTTGCACATGGGTGTCCAGTTGTCAGGGCACTATTTATTGAAAAGACTATCCTAAAATAAGCTCTGGAACTTGTGAATATGTTATAAGATAAAGGAAAATTAAGGTAGCATATGGATTTGAGCCTGCTAATCCCAACATACAGTAAGTGTTTTCCAATATGAAAGGGAGTCAGTGGATGTCAGAGTGATATACTGTGATAAAGACTCAGATGGCCACTGCTGGCTTTTAAAGATGGAAAGGACCATAAATCAAGGGATGTGTATAGTTTGTACAAGCCGGAGAAGGAAAATCAAAGAGATGGATTCTCCTCTAGAGTCTCAGAAAAGAATGTGCCCTACTAAAGTTTAGATTTTCACCTACAAAGAAACATTTTTGAACCATCCAGAACTGTAAGATAATGAATTTGTGTTTTAAGCCACTGTTTGTGATAATTCGTTACAGCAACAAGAGGAAAAACTAACCCAGCTATCTTAAGAGTATTAATTCTTTCAATAATTGAACACAAGATGACTTTTTCTTTATTTAGGTCCTCTTTCTTTCAACTCTATTTTCTGGTTTTCAGTGTAAAGTTGTGTACTTCTTTTGTTACATGTATTTCTAGTTTTTATTATTTTTGATGCTATTTTAAATACAATTGTTTTCTTAATTTAATCTTGGATTGTTTGTTGCTACTGTATAAAATATAATTGATTTTTTATATTGATCTTATGTCCTGCAACCTTGCTGAACTTGAATATTATTGGTAAATTTTTTGTGGATTTCTTAGAATTTTAAAATTCATCTGTGAATAGAAATAGTTTTTGCTTTCTTTTTTCCCCATTATTCCTCTTTCCTCGGAGAAGGCAATGGCACCCCACTCCAGTTCTCTTGCCTGGAAAATCCCATGGATGGAGGAGCCTGGAGGGCTGTAGTCCATGGGGTTGCTAAGAGTCGGACACGACTGAACGACTTCACTTTCACTTTTCACTTTCATGCATTGGAAGGAAATGGCAACCCACTCCGGTGTTCTTGCCTGGAGGATCCCAGGGACAGGGGATCCTGGTGGGCTGCCGTCTATGGGGTCGCACAGAGTCGGACACGACTGAAGCGACTTAGCAGCAGCAGCATTCCTCTTTCCTAACCACCCTAGAAACTTCAGTACAATGTTGAATAGAAATAGTGAGGTCAGATATCCTTCTCCTGTTCCTTTTCTTGGGGGCTGTTAGGAAAATTTGGATTAAAAACAAAATTTGCTGCAAACCTAGACAAACTCTCAAAAAAGTAGAAGAGAAAGAAAACAATTTTATTACTGAATAAACTTAATGTTTCTTGGACTTCAAAATCACTGGAGATGGTGACTGCAGCCATGAAATTAAAAGATGCTTGCTCCTTAGAAGAAAAGCTATGACAAATCTAGACAGCATATTAAAAAGTAGAGACATTACTTTACCAACAAAGGTCCGTCTAGTCAAGGCTATGGTTTTTCCTGTGGTCATGTATGGATGTGAGAGTTGGACTATAAAGAAAGCTGAGCACCGAAGAATTGATGCTTTTGAACTGTGGTGTTGGAGAAGACTCTTGAGAGTCCCTTGGACTGCAAGGAGATCCAACCAGTCAATCCTGAAGGAGATCACCAGAATGCGGTCTTCATCACAGATAATCCACTGAAGTGATTGCAAAGACAGAAAGAAAGTTTGATCATTTCTTACAGCTCAGCAGATGCAGCCCATTACATTCATGCTCTCAAGATAAGTAACTAGTAAGAGGAAATAACAGCCATTCGTCACACATAGTTCATCCTATATTCACTTGGTAATTAGGGTAGTCACCTGTGTTGGCTAGTTACCTTTAATCTTTATTCCAAAGAGACCTCACAAATTTCTCATATCTTTATGACAGGAAGTAAGTTTATAACTTGGAACCAGGTGCCAGCCAAAGTTTGGCTCTTACACTCCTGTGAAAACTGGGAGGTAGGTAGGCGTACTCTATTCTTCGATGATCACATTCAAAGAGATGTCTCCTGAGTCTTTAAGAAAAGATTTCTAGGTTGTAAATACATTGAGATGCTTATTTCAGTTTTAAAAAGATTTACATATATTAAAAGGGTTTAGAACAGATTCATAATTAGAAGTCTTCTAAGGTAAATGCATTAAGAAAAATGGGGAAGGGTGTTGGAAAGTCTTTTTCCTGTCTTGCATCAGGGAAAATTCAATCTGTTTATTTAGAGTCATGTTATTTACCCACATGGGGGTATTTTCAGTCTTATTAAATATGAGGCTGCTTTAGTTGTACAGATACTTTTCATCAGGTTGAGGAAGTTCCCTTATTCCTTGTTTGCTGAGTACTCTAAAAAGCCTCTTGATGAGAGTGAAAGAGGAGAGTGAAAAATTGGTTTAAAATTCAACATTCAGAAAACTAAGATCATGGCATCTGGTCCCATCACTTCATGGCAAATAGATGGGGAAACAATGGAAACAGTGGCAGACTTTATTTTTTGGGGCTCCAAAATCACTGCAGATAGTGACTGTGGCCAAGAAATTAAAAGACACTTGCTCCTTGGAAGAAAAGCTATGACAAACCTAGACAGCATATTAAAAAGCAGAGACAGTACTTTGCCAACAAAGGTCCATCTAGTCAAAGCTATGGTTTTTCCAGTAGTCATGTATGGATGTGAGAGTTGGACCATAAAGAAAGCTGAGCGCCGAAGAATTTATGCTCTTGAACTGTGGTGTTGGAGAAGACTCTTGAGAGTCCCTTGGACTGCAAGGAGATCCAACCAGTCCATCCTAAAAGAAACCAGTCCTGAATATTCATTGGATGGACTGATGCTGAAGCTGCAGCTCCAATACTTTGGCCACCTGATGTGAGGAACTGACTCCTTAGAAAAGACCCTGATGCTGGGAAAGATTGAAGGCAGGAGGAGAAGGGGATGACGGAGGATGAGATGGTTGGATGGTATCACTGACTTGATGGACATGAGTTTGAGAAAACTCCGGGAGTTGGTGATGGACAAGGAGGCCTGGTGTGCTACAGTCCAGGGGTCACAAAGAGTCGGACATGACTGAGTGACTGAACTGAACTGAACTTCATCACAAAAGAGAGTTGGGTTTTGTTCAATGTTTTTCTGCATCTATTGAAATGATTTCTTTCATCCTCTTCATCTGGTGTATTATAGTTATTGTTTTATGTTTTGAACCAATCTTGTGTCCCTGAGATAAATCCCACTTTGTCACCATGTATAATCCTTTTAGATGTGGCTTAGTTCAGTGTGCTAGTATTTTGTCGAGAATTTTTGTGGCTACCCTCATAAAGAATATTGGTCTATAGTTTTTTTGTTATGTCTTTGTCTGGCTTTGATATCATGGTATCTTATCTCAGGTGCCTCCCTGGTGGCTCAGTGGTAAAGGATCTGCATGCAATGCAGGAGTCACAGGAGATGCAGGTTCGATCCCTGGGTCAGGAAGATCCCCTGGAGAAGGAAATGGCAACCAACTCTAGTATTCTTGCCTGGAGACTCCCATGGACAGAGGAGCCTGGTGGGCTACAGTCCATGGGGTCACAAAGAATTGGACAAGACTGAAGGGGCTTAGCACGCTTGCATGCATCTTATTTCAGATAATAACATGCAAGTCTTCTTGTTCTTCTGTTTCTTAAAACAGTTTGTGAAGGACCTGTGTTAGTTGTCATCCTCCTCTTCCCCTGCTCCTTCTCTGCACTGCATGATTTCATTTCATCTATGCTGATAGATGATCATTCCTGGGGTGGAGATTGATAAGGAAGGGATATAATTGACCATGCAGGGGATTTTCTGAGGTGTTGGTAAGCTTATAGCTTGGTTAGTCTTATATATTTTTAATTTGAGTGCAGTTGATTTACAATATTCTGTTAGTTTCAGGTGTGCAGCAAAGTGATTCAGCTATGTATATATTTTTCAGATTATTTTTCATTATAGATTGTTAAAAGATATTGAAGATGGTTCCTGTGTTATAAGTAAATCTTTGTTGCTTTCTGTGTTGAGTATAATAGTGTATATCTGTTAATCCCATACTTGTAATTTATCCCTGCCTCCTTTCTCCTTTGGAAACCATACATTTGTTTTCTGTGAGTTTATTTCTATTTGAATATAGATTAGCTTTTTTTTTTTCAGATTCCACATGTAAGTGATATCATATGTATCTCCCTCTATCTGACTTATTTCACTAAGTATCATTTTTTTAGGTCCATCCGTGTTGCTGCAAATGGTTATATTTCATTCTTTTTGTTATGGCTCATATTCCATTGAAAATGTGCACCACATCTTCTTAAGCCAGTCATCTCTGATGGACATTTGGGTTGCATCCCTGTCTCGGCTATTGTAAATAGCTATGAGTATTGGGGTGCATGTATCTTTTTTAATTTAGAGTTTTTATTATTTCTGGGTATATATCTAGGAATGGGATTGCTAGATCAAGTGGTGCCTCTGTCTTTAGTGTTTTGAGGATGCTCCATGCTGTCCTCTGTAGCGGCTGGCACAATTTTCATTCCTACCAACAGGATACGAGGGTTCCCTTTCTTGCACACCCGTTTTTATGTTTCAGGAGACCACCGAGGAGACCACATTACACTAGTACATTTGTCTCCTTAGGCTCCTCCTGGCTGTGATGATTTCTCAGATTGTCCTTATTTTTAGTAACACTGACAGTTTTGAGGCTCACTGGTTAGCCTTGTCATACTTTCCTCGATTGGGATTTGCCTGGTGTTTTTCTGGAATGTGTTTTGGGGAGGAAGGTCACAGATGTAAAGTGCTGTTCTCATTACAATGTATCACAGGTACATACTATCAAGATGACTGATCACTGTTGATGTTAACCTTGATCACCTGGCCGGTGTTTGTCAGTTCTATTATACACTTGCTTGTTTCTCCCTCTTTTTCTATAAGCTTCTCTTTGAAAGAAAGTACCTACATGTATCCCAAACATAAGGGAAGTTATAGCTTATCTCCTTAAGGTGGGACATCCACATTTTTTTTTTGCATTTTTCAATATATTTGTCTATTTGTTCCCCATTTATTTACTTATTCACTCATTTATTTATGTTGCATTGCAGGTGGATTCTTTACCAACTGAGCTATCAGGGAAACCCTTATTTATATTAGCATTGACTAATAAATATTTATTTTATACTCTGAGTTGTAAACTAATAATACGTTCTATGGACCAAATTGTGCCCCCCTCCCATTCATATGTTAAAGCCCTAAATCACAATGTAATGGTATTTGGAGATGAGCCTTTGGGAATTAATTAGGTTTAGATGAGGTCACAAAGGTGGGGCCCTCCTGATGGGGTGATGTCTCATAAGAAGAGACACCAGAGAGCTTGCTCAGCCTCTCTCCATCCCCCTCTACCTCTGCCATGTGAAGGCAGAGCAACCATCTGCAGGCCAGGGAGAGGGCTCTCACTGGGGAACAGAATTAGCCAACGCCTTGATCTTGGCCTTCCAAGCTTCCAGAATTGTAAGAAACAAATCAGTGTTTATTGATGTTCAAGCCACCCAAATTTGTATTAATCTGTTTTAGCAGCACAAACTGACTAATTTACTATCTCATTTTGTCGCTCAAATTGGTCTACATTTGGCCACCGGAAGCCCTTTAAGTTGTCTTCTGTACCCTGCTGACACTCAGTTCTCATTGCGAGCTTTGTTTTGTTTTGAATACTAACTTTCTGGAACCACACGGTGCTGCAGGCTCATTTAGAGTATTTCAAGCCCCAGTCCTAGAATCAGTGGTTTCTCCCAAGGTCCTCATTCTTTTTACTGGACAGTGGTATTAAAGGCCAAACTCTACTTCATCAGGACTGACTCAAAGGTGTTCTTTTTCTGTAGCTGAGTAATATCCCATTGTATATATGTACCACAGTTTCTGTATCCATTCGTCTGTTGATGGACCTCTAGGTTGCTTCCATGTCCTACTTATTGTAAAAAGTGCTGCAGAGAACAGTGGAGTACATGTGTCTCTTTCAATTATGATTTTCTCAGGGCACATGCCTAGTAGTGGGATTGCTGGGTCGTAGAGTAGTTCTATTGCTAGTTTTTGAAGGAATCTCCATACCGTTCTCCTATGTGCAGGGCAGCAATGGAGACACGGATATAGCAGACTTGTGGGCACAGTGGGGGAAGGAGAGGGCAGGACAAGTTGAGAGGGGAGCATGGAAGCGCATCCATCACCATGTGTGAAACAGATGGGGGAAGGAGAGGGCGGGACGAGATGAGAGGGGAGCATGGAAGCGCATCCATCACCATGTGTGAAACAGACGGCCGGGGGGATTTGCCGTGTGATGCAGGGCGCTCAGCCCACGGCTCTGTGGCACCCTCTAGGGGTGGGGGGGAGGTCTAAGAGGGAGGGCACGTGCATACCTGTGGCGGATTCATGTTGATGGATGGCAGAGACCAGCACAATACTGTAAAGCAATTATCCTCCAATAAAAAATAAAAACCAAACTCTATTGCTAAGTGTGCTCATTGCTACCAGGATATCATCATTTCTAGGCCTTTTCATCTGACAGAACAAGGAGATATATGTGTATACTAACCTGTGCATATACACACATTCATAAATATTTCTGTATGTAACCATCTCTATCAATATTAAGCTAAACATGAGTTTATACTGTGTCTCCAACTCTAATTTTTCTTAACCCCCTGTAGGGTAATATAACAGTTTTCTTGAGTACTACTCCTTTTCTTGAGTATCTGTAATTTTCCATTTTAATGGAGAGAAACCTGGCTTTTGCCTTCTGCTATCCATTTACTTAATTGTTCAATTCTGGTTTACATACATAGCAGTATCAAAGCTGTTAGTCTTTACCCCTAAGGGAAACGATTTTATTAACTAGAGTATATCAAAGAGTGTTCTGCCTATGTTTTCCTCTAGGAGTTTTATAGTATCCAGTCTTACATTTAGCTCTTTAATCCATGTTGAGTTTATTTTTGTATATGATATTAGAAAATGTTCTTTAATAGCTTTTTGGATTCATCTCCTAGAGTAAAGGGAAATAAAAACACAAATAAATGAATAGAATCTAATTAAACTTAGAAACTTTTGCAAAGCAGGGGAAAGGATAAATAAAGCTAAAAGGCAACCTATAGAACTGGAGAAAATATTTTCAGATGATGTGGCTGACAAGGGATTAATTTCCTAAATACACACACAGCTTATACAGCTCAATACCAAAATCAGCCCCATCAAAAAGTGGGCAGAAGATCTAAATAGACATTTTCCCCAAAGAAGACATACAGATGGCTAAAAGGCAATGTGAAAAATGCTAAACACCACTAATTATTAGAGAAATACAAATTATAACTACAGTGAGGTGTCACCTCACACTGGTCAGACTGGCCATCATCAAAAAGTCTACAAATAATAAATGCTGGAGGTGGTGTGGTGAAAAGGGAGCTCTCCTATACTGCTGGTGGGAATGTAAACTGGTGCAGTTACTATGGAGAACAGTACAGAGGTTCCTTAAAAACCTAAAGATAGAGCCACCACAGGACCCTGCAACTAGAGCCTAGCCCTCACCTCTTGCCGTCCTGTTCCTGCCTCTGAAGTGTGGGAGGCTTTGCACGTCGTCTTCATGCAGAAGTCATGCTAAATCTTCGCTGTTATTCTAGATTCTGTCTGCTGGATCCTCCCTGTTGCTAATGAATCCGGATAAATGTAATTAAGCAGCTCATCTCCATGGTATGCTCCTGGGCTTAGTCGCTCAGTCGTGTGCAGCTCTTTGTGACCCCACGGACTGTAGCCCGCCAGGTTCCTCTGTCCATGGGATTCTCCAGGCAAGAATACCACAGTGGGTTGCCATGCCCTCCTCCAGGGGGTCTTTCCAACCCAGGGATCGAACCCAGACTCCTGTATCGCAGGCAGATTCTTTACTGTCTGAGTCACCAGGGAAGCCCATGATATGTTCCTATTCTTTGCTATTTCTTTTGTGGAAATGGCCTTAAAAATTCCAGAAGGCTCAACAGATGTCCAGACAAGGGTGCCAGGTTTACTCACTTAATTTCTCTCTTTTTGGGGTGGGGAAGTATTTGAGCACCACAAAGAACAAGGGACAGTAATGCAGAGAAAAAATGAGACATTAATTATTCCGATTCAGTGGTGTTGGGCAAACAGGACCACAACTTGCTTCTGACAGTTCCCTTGGCTACTGGTCTCTACAACTTTTGGGCTAGGAGGTTAGTGAAAGTGTCAGTTATCAGCATCATCATGAAAAGGTTAGAACATCAATTGGTTCCAGAATTGGGTTGATTCTAATCTCCACTCTTCCCCTTACCCTAACTTTCCCAAGTCCTGCTTTCCTCATCTGTGATGTATGGGTAGCGATGGTAATGGGCTTGCTTTGAAATCTAACTAAGATAATGTTTCTGATGCTCTTAGCATAGTACCCAGTGTGTAGTAAGCCCTCAATAAATTAGGTGTCGCTAGTAATAATATTATTATTTATGGAATTAAGTATATTAAAAGTTATGGTAAATTTGATGAAGGTTGGTAAAGGAAGCAATGAAAGATTACAGTTTTGAATTTATCTCCAGTACTGAAGAGAGTACTGAGGGTTATTAACAAGTTGAGACATAGTGAACATTTCTTCTTTAGCAAAAATCATGCTGGCTGATGTCTGGGAAAGACTGCAGGGAATGAGAGTGGGAGGGAAGAGCAGGTCCAGCTGTCCGCTGAGAGGTGCTGGTGGCTCGGACTGGACCACGGTGTTGATGGAGAGAAGTGGGGTTGTTTCCATTGTGAGTGGGCAGTCGAGTCAGGTTTTGGAGTTCAATCAAAATAACTTCCGCTAACTGGGAACATTTACTGACATTAAAAATACAAAACAATTGAATTTATTCTGTGGAACTTCAGCAAATGGGACCAAGACTGTGGAGTGGAAGTTCTGGAGCCGGGGGCAAAGTCAGTTGACCACTAGGAAGTGCGTGTCAGAATAGAGATATACGCAGCAGAGCTGGCTACTGGATGAGTGATGAATTTCCTATCGCCCGAGTGCTGAAAAGAATGAGTGATCTCTATTAGGGGACTCCAGAGATTAGTTTTGAGTATGCTTTAAACGCAAAATACTAAGATGCCATGAGAAGTAAGAACTGGCAATTTAATTTTATAAATGACTAAAAATTAAGATTGTAGTGTGCAGTCTATAAAGATGTAGTTTTCATTTTAAATTATTCAAGACTCATTGTCTGGGTCCATATCACAAATAAAGTTTTATCTTTAGAACATTTGACAAAAAACCAAAATCACTCATGAGTTGTATACAGTTACACATTTAATTTGCTTTGAATTTTTAGACTTTATTTTTTTTTAATTAAAGTTCCAAAAGAATTAGAGAACAGATTTAATTTCCTGTTTTCTTTGTTTCCCATATTCTTCAGGAAATCGGTACAAAGGACACCTAAAGGCAGAAGTGTTCTTAATAATCAGGCATGACTCAGCAGATCAGGCTCAGAGCCGATCACTGGTAACGTTGCAGAGCCTTTGAAATATAAGACAACCAATGACAGAGAAGTTTGCTAGACTTATTATTAATTTTAAACTAGGTGTTGTATTCAGTCTTCCATATCTTCTTTCTCCTTCTGCGTTACTATCTTTTCATTTATTTTTCATATCCTTGTCAGGTAGAGCTCACACAGTTTGATTATCTAATATGCATCATTTTCCCTTTTCCCTGTTTGTTCATGTGGTGTACAAGTACATTGTCATTGGAACTTTTCTTTCCTAGCAGGCTTTTAAATTGGGAGAATCACTTAGTAACCCTGAAGAGCTTGGTGCAGAAAAAATAGATCTTGTTGTTCTGCCTTACACCAGCATTACTATTTTTACCTTCCAGTACACTGTTAAGAGAGTCTTGTCTGTTTACTTTTTAAAAAGAAAGAACATTTCCCTTCATGCACAAAATATTCCCGTTGCCTAATTTTTTGTATCTGTGCCTAGTTGCATAAGCTGTCTGGCGCATTGTTTCAGAGGCAGTCGTAATGACTAGGAAAGTTAATGCTTTCAGCTAGCTCTAAGGACAAGGAGATCTTTACATTTTGCACTCTACCTTTGACTCTTTGTTTCTTATGCAGCTGGACATTGTATTGCTCTAATTCTTTCAAAATGAAGTACAAAATGGGTACAAAATGAAGCAGGGCAAAGGCTAATAAGACTTTTGACAAGAGAACAGACTGGTCATAGAAACACCCTCTTTCAACAACACAAGAAAAGACTCTACAATGGATGCCACCAGATGGTCAATACCAAAATCAGATTTATTATATTCTTTGCAGCTGAAGATGCAGAAGCTCTATACAGTCAGCAAAAAAAAAAGACCAGGAGCTGACTGTGGCTCAGATCATGAACTCCTTATTGCCAAATTCATACTTAAATTGAAGAAAGTAGGGAAAACCACCAGAACATTCAGGAATGACCTAAATAAAATCCCTTACAATTATATAGTGGAAGTGACAAATAGATTCAAGGCATTAAATCTGATAGATGGAGTGCCTGAAGAACTATGGATGGAGGTTCATGACATTGTACAGGAGGCAGTGATCAAGACCATCCCCAAGAAAAAGAAATGCAAAAAAGCAAAATGGCTGTCTGGGGAGGCCTTACAAATAGCTGAGAGAAGAAGAGAAGCAAAAGGCAAAGGAGAAAAGGAAAGATATACCCATTTGAATGCAGTGTGCCAAAGAATAGCAAGGAGAGAGAAGAAAGCCTTCCTCAGTGATCAATGCAAAGAAAGAGGAAAATAATAGAATGGGAAAGACTAGAGATCTCTTCAACAAAGTTAGAGATACCAAGGGGACATTTCATGCAAAGATGGGCTCAATAAAGGACAGAAATGGTATGGATGTAACAGAAGCAGAAGATATTAAGAAAAGGTGGCAAGAATACATGAGAGAACTGTACAAAAAAGATCTTCATGACACAGATAACCACGATGGTATGATCACTCATCTAGAGCCAGACATCCTGGAGTCCGAAGTCAAGTGGGCCTTAGGAAGCATCACTACGAACAAAGCTAGTGGAGGTGATGGAATTCTAGTTGAGCTATTTCAAGTCCTAAAAGATGATGCTGTGAAAGTGCTACACTCAATATACCACCAAATTTGGAAAACTCAGCAGTGGTCATAGGACTGGGAAAGGTCACTTTTCATTCCAACCCCAAAGAAAGGCAATGCCAAAGAATGCTCAAACTATCACACAATTGCACTCATCTCACACACTAGCAAAGTAATGCTCAAAATTCTCCAAGCGAGGCTTCAACAGTGCATGAACTGAGAACATCCAGATGTTCAAGCTGGATTTTAAAAAGGCTAAGGAACCAGAGATCAAATTGCCAACATCTGCTGGCTCATAGAAAAAGCAAGAGAATTCCAGAAAAACATCTACTTCTGCTTTATTGACTATGCCAAAACCTTTGACTGTGTGGATCACAACAAACTGGAAAATTCTTCAAGAGATGGATTTATAAGACCACCTGATCTGCCTCCTGAGAAATCTGTATGCAGGTCAGGAAGCAACAGTTAAAACCAGACATAAAAAAAAATGGATTGGTTCCTAATTGAGAAAGGAGTACATCAAATCTATATATTGTCACCCTGCTTATTTAACTTATACGCAGAGTACATCATGCAAAATGCTGGGCTGGATGAAACACAAGCTGGAATCTAGATTGCAGGGAGAAATATTGATAACCTCAGATATGCAGATGACACCACACTTACGGCAGAAAGCAAAGAGGAATTGAGGAGCCTTTTGATTAAAGTGAAAGAGGAGAGTGAAAAAGCTGGCTTAAAACTCGACATTCAAAAAACTAAAATCATGATATCTGGTCCCATCACTTCATGGTAAACAGATGGGGAAACAATAGAAACAGTGGGAGACTTTATTGGCTCCAAAATCACTGGAGATGGTGACTGCAGCCATGAAATTAAAAGATGCTTTCTCCTTGGAAGAAAAGCTACTACCAACTTAGACAGCATGTTAAAAAGCAGAGACATTACTTTGCCAACAAAGGTCTGTCTAGTCAAATCTATGCTTTTTCCAGTAGTCATGATCAAAAAATTGATGCTTTTGAACTGTGGTGTTGGAGAAGACTCTTGAGAATCCCTTGGACTGCAAGGAGATCCAACCAGTCCATCCTAAAGGAAATCAGTCCTGAATACTCATTGGAAGGTCTGATGCTGAAGCTGAAACTCCAATACTTTGGCCACCCGATGTGAAGAACTAACTCCTTGGAAAAGACCCTAATGCTGGGAAAGATTGAAGGCAGGAGGAGAAGGGGATGACAGAGGATGAGATGGTTGGATAACATCACCTACTTGATGGACATGAGTTTGAGCAAGCTCTGGGAGTTTGTGATGGACAGGGAAAACTGGTGTGTTGCAGTCTATGGGGTCGCAAAGAGTCGGACATGACTGAGTGACTGAACTGAACTAATGAACAATCAATTCTTAGGTGTTAGGATTTCATTCATTCATTCACTGAATGCCCATTAGGACTTAGATTCCATTTTACATGCTGGGGAGATTATGGTGAAGGAGACACAGGTTCCTCAATAAGTTTCCAGTTTCTAATAATGAAAAAGATCATTGCAATGCAGAGATTATAGTAATTTTAAGAACTTTAATGTGGACAGTGTGATGAGAACATATAAAAGGGAGACAGTAAGTTTATCCAAGGCTCGAGAAGTCTTCTTAGTGGAGACTTGGAAGAGGGTGGGAAGCAAATAAGGGATATTGTTTGGGAAATGTAGATACAATCAGCCCAAGCCAAATCAAGCAGAGGGAATAAAATGACCAAGAAATGGGGGCAAGGAGAGCCACGGGCTGTTGGGGAAAGAACTGGTAGGAGTGTTTGATGTGCTGCTGGTGGGGAATCGGAGGGAAGGTGAGGCTGTGGAGGGAGGTAAGGGCTAGTTCCATAAGGGTTGTGTGGCATGCTGAGGAATCGGAGGGAAGGTGAGGCTGTGGAGGGGGGTAAGGGCTAGTTCCACAAGGGTTGTGTGGCATGCTGAGAGCTTTAATTTTGTCCTCTTGGGCCATGGGGCTTCCCTGCTGACTCAGATGGTAAAGAATCTGTCTGTAATTGGAGAGACCTGGGTTTGATCCCTGGGTCACAAAGATCCCATGGAGATGGGAATGGCAACCCACTCCAGTATTCTTGCCCGGGGATAAACTGTGGACAGAGGAGCCTGGCAGGGTACAACAGTCCATGGCAAAGGTCAGACATGACGGAACAACTAATACTTTGACTTTAACTTTTGGGCCACGAGGGGCTATTGAGGAATTCTGAGCACAGAAGTGATGTCGTCAGCTTTGGGATATTTTGCTGGTAGCAGTGTACGGTACGGATCAGAGATAAACCAAAGACATGCCTGCTATCTAGGACACCATTTCAATGGTCTAAACAAGTGCTTATGAAATAGGCCAATAGCCAAGGCATTAGAGGGGAGGGATATAGATTCAAGAAATATTTAGGAGGTAGAAGCCACAAAACTTGGTGTTATTTGACATGATGGAGGGTATGGAACAGAAACACAATTGTGAGTTTTCTTTTTAATTTATTAAACTTTTACAACATGCCAGCACTTTGCAGTCATGGCTTCATTTAATCACCAAACAGGCTTGATGTGGTAGATACTATTATTACTGAAAGTAGGGGTCTGGCTACCTGCCACTCTGAAGCCAATAAAGAGGCAAGGTTGGTGGAAAGGAAAGTTTGCTTTATTTAGGAGACTAGCTCCTACGGGCAGGTGGAGGGTGGACTCCTGTCCAAAGGCTGACTCCCTCCACTGACAATCAGCAGACAAGGGCTTTTATAGATGGATGGAGGGAGTTCCACATAGAAACAGCACAGTCAGCCCTAAGAATCATCTGGAAGTTAGTCATGTGGAGGTCTGATCAGCGTCATCTTGATTGTTTTCAGTACAGTTACTCTGAATTTCCAGGGTCAGTTTATTCCCATTTCTTTGAGGCCAGTTCTCAGAATTGTGGCAGCTCATGTCATGGCTACAGTCCGGTCATCATGCAGTTAACGTCTTCCATTTGGTAGGGTTTTTAATATCTACAACGCAACTCAGAATATGGCTCAGAATATTCCCTATAGCTTTTGAGGAGGAACTAAAAGCCCTTGACTTTGCTCAGTGGCTAAACTATCATTATTTGGTTTTAATTGACTGTTTTCCTTTGTCCCTACATTTTCTCACTTCTCTGATTAAACTTACCCTTTGGCTAAAATTTTTCCAAAAGTTGGGGTGAGGACATTGTGGGGATGGGAGGACCACAGGGTGCTGCACAGCTTCAATCCCACTTTTCTTTGATACTCCCCAATCCTGAGGGGCGACAGGTCCACAGCGAGAAAGGGAATAAGGTTTTTAATAGAGAGGTTAATCAAACTTGGCAGAGGAACCTGGTTTAAGTTCCATTTTGGTTCCAATTTCTCCCAAATCTTTGAGGGAATGGAGTGATGATCACTCTGGCTACTCCTGCTGAAGTGGGGCCCTGCTGCTGCTGCTGCTAAGTCGCCTCAGTCGTGTCCGACTCTGTGCGACCCCAGAGACGGCAGCCCACCAGGCTCCCCCGTCCCTGGGACTCTCCAGGCAAGAACACTGGAGTGGGTTGCCATTTCCTCCTCCAATGCATGAAAGTGAAAACTGAAAGTGAAGTCGCTCAGTCATGTCCGACTCTTAGCCACCCCATGGATCACAGCCTACCAGGCTCCTCCGTCCATGGGATTTTCCAGGCAAGAGTACTGGAGTGGGGTGCCATCACCTTCTCCAGAAGTGGGGCACAGTCCTGCCTAATTTGGAGAGTGAACAGAGAGTTGAAAACAATCTCAGGTTCCAGGCTTAGCATCAATATTTTGTATTATGAAAACATTACTTCTCTCTTTGATTACCTTATCATAGTACCTGGACATTTGAAAATTAGTGATCATATTGCAATGAGAATAATAATCAAAATGCATCTTTGTATTATTCTCAAATGTATTTTTTCCCTTAATGGTTAAAGCAGTTTACAATGTATGTTTAAGAGGCCACAAACAGGCTGTCCTGGTTAGCCTAAAGTTCAAATTAAACCATGTATAAGCCAGAATGACATTCACATACCTCAATATGTGAAAATTTCTTCCATCATTTTCCCATTTTATTGGCAAATCTTTCAACAGAAGACATGGATAATCAATACATTTTCCTAAGCATGCCAAAGTGGCTCAGTCGCCTGCTCTGAGTCCACTCATGTCCCTTGAACAGAGGTTTTTGTTTCTCTGTTAGCCTAGTTTCCCACATGGAAGGAAAACTAATCAGACATACAAAGAAGCACAGAGGTATGCTGGTGTGGAGTATTTTACAGGCTATTATCACTTATACCCGATTGTCACAAAAATAGTAAAGCCGGTGGATATGCACTATGAGTAGTTATGGTCTGTGACAACTTCACTAGACAATTTTTTTTCCATCCTAAATATTGGCATCAAAAATATGGATAAAAATCAAGGTAATAAGTTTCCATTGGAATTTAACAATGTTTTTTTGCTCAGTTTAGTAGTATGATCTGAAATTTATCAAAAACCTGTATTTAATAACTTTTAGAACATTTCTGCCGTCTATGGGGTCTCACAGAGGTGGACACGACTGAAGTGACTTAGCAGCAGAACATTTCTATTAAGGACATGTACCCATACAGTATAACCTAAGAATGTTTAGTATTCTCATTTAACAAAGTTTCCATGTGATTCACTGTACCAAGTAATCCTAGTTACCTTAATATTTCTTCTGAGATGCCTCAGGGGCCTTCTGGAATGCTCCAAGTCAGCTAGAGAAGAAACTTACAACCTGTTATCAGAAGCAGTATAGGGATTTTGCTGATGATCCGGTGGCTGAGACTCTGCATTCCCAATGCAGGGGGCCTGGGGTTCCACTCCTGGTCAGGGAACTAGATCCCACATACTGCAACTAAGAGCTCACGTGCTGCGGCTAAAAATCCCACATGTCACAACCAGAGATCCTGCATGCTGCAACTAAGACCTGGAGCATCCAAAGAAATAAGTGAAAAACTTTTTTTTTTTTTTTAAGCTGTTTAATTTTCCAGGAAAACTGTTTCCTTGAGAGAGAAACCAAATTCCACTCTTGTATCAGCTTATTATTAATAACAA
>NW_011494808.1:4719330-4719557 GCF_000754665.1 Bison bison bison
CACTGTCACCCAAGACGGATTTGCAGGCTCTGAACAACGCACAGGGACTCTGTTCTCAGAATGGCCCTGTGCTTGGGGTTTTAGGGCTCTGCATTTGAGCTCATGAAGTTCTTAGAATTTAACCTTGGAGTCTGTGGTTTGGAAGTGGAGTCTGATGGGTCAGGGAGTATGTACGTAGGGGAGTTGGATCCTAGCCCATGCGTGGTCCCTCCAGGGTCTTCTCTCCC
>NW_011494808.1:4719657-4734983 GCF_000754665.1 Bison bison bison
CCAAACTCCAGTCTTGGATCAGCTCATTATTAATAACAAAATTCATTTATTTAATTAAATTCAATCTAATCTTAATCGATGCTGACAACATACAAAATTCTTTTCTCAAAGTTGCTTTTTGACAAAGCTTTTATCACTTTTATTTTATCACTTTCTGGATCCATATTAATTTGGCCCTTACTTTCCCCACACATAAACAGCTCTAGGACAAAATTCTTCTCCTTTTCTTCTTCAGCAAAAATATCTCCAGTCTTTATACCTTCTCTCACCGACAACATGTACCCTACTTGCTTTATACACTGAAATGTTTCCCTTATTATTCTAGTAGCTTTAATTATATATTACAATTTTCCCCCTTTAAAAGACCTTAACAAAACCAAGAAACAAATAATTGCATTGTTACACTAGCAATTTTTAATTGGCTAACTTAAGAACACTCTCCATAACTTCTAAAAACATGCATTTTTCTCATAGCAGAGTTTCTTTTTAATGTGGTACAAGATGCATGTTTAGTGAACTCACACATCTTGTAAAGCCCTACTAATTAACCCAAAGCTGAAGTCTCAGGCAAAGTGGTCTGTGTTTACATTTCATGGACATGATAAGAGTTAACTTCAAGCTATCTCTTAGGTGTATTTTGTTCTCTCGGGGTCAGAATTCTGAAAACAGTATTTTATCAAGCTAGCTTTCTTCAGCTGCATATGTAAAAGAGCCAGTTGGGGGGCTTTAAAAGAGTTTCATTTTAACCCATTTTCTCTGGAGTCTAAAGAATACTGTCACCATACATTGTCTTAAAAAATCTTTCTTTTTCTTTATGAATTTTTCTAATGAATTAAACCTGAATTTCCCATTTTACAAAAGACAACAAAGATACCAATCACACGAATGAAATATACACTCACACACCGGAAGACAGAACTGTCACGAATCTGCCAGGAGGATGAGTAATAAGGAGTCCCCAGCAACCACTTCCCAACACACAGGGTCTGCAGCGTCAGACGCCCATCAGAACCAGCAAGCAGCACGCCCCAGTGACACTCAGTGCTCACAGACGGTCCTCAGTGGCAGACACACGTCTCAACCAGTTGGCAAAACGCCCAAGCAGCACCCCCTGCTCGAAAGAGAAGTTTGCCACGTGCACGCCAGAGGACTTACTAGGTCTTGGAACTTCATCCGCTTGTCCAGATGTCTCTTTCTATTCCATCAGGGAAAAGCATAGTTGGCAGCCAGTGCTGAGTAGGGGATAAACAGAGGGGGATCCCCGAAACAAGTGGTTTTGGCAGCTGCTAGGAACATTCCCGCAAACCCCGGCCCTCAGGGCCAGCGAGCCACCTGCAGCGGGCTCCTCACAGGCATCCCGGCCAGCCCAGCGTCATGGCCACGGCTCTGCTGAAAGAGGGGAAACCCAGGAGGCAGTATCATGAGAGCACAGCAACCTCACAGTTGGGCACCAAAAATCTGAAAGGGGGAGTCCAGCTGCCTATTGTTTTGAAGCCGATAGATAAAGAAGCAAGGTTGGTGGAAAGGGACGTTTGTTTTATTTCAGAGGCCAGCAACCAGAGGGAGGGGAGCTCCTGTCCAAAGGCTGACTTCTCACACTGACAATCAGCGGGTAGGGGGCGCTTTTATAGATGGAGGAAGGGGCTACATACAGAAACACACAGTCAGCTCTGGGAATCTTCTCGAAACTGGTCCTGCGGTGGTCTGATTGGATGCTCATGTGGTTGTCATGACCAATACTTGATTAGCCAAGCATCTTTTTTAATCAGCTTTAATTCCTTTTGCTAATGAAGTGAAGGTAAAGAACCTGATTTAATTAGACAGTCCAACTCAACACTCAGCTTCTTTTGTGATTACGAGCCAAAGGAAGAAACTTTAACACAGATAGGTCACTGTCACCCAAGACGGATTTGCAGGCTCTGAACAACGCACAGGGACTCTGTTCTCAGAATGGCCCTCTGCTTGGGGTTTTAGGGCTCTGCATTTGAGCCCATGAAGTTCTTAGAATGAAGTGGAGTCTGATGGGTCAGGGAGTATGTACGCAGGGGAGTTGGATCCTAGCCCATGCGTGGTCCCTCCAGGGTCTTCTCTCCCTGGCTTAGACACTCAGCAGACAGCTCCCAGCCCCCAGGGCCTCTTCCTGGCCTCCAGCTCCATCTTCCCATCCCTGTCTGGTTACTGCAGCCGCCCTCCACCTGGTGTGGTGATTGGGTGGGTCAGAAGGGGAGGCCTGTCTGATTACCCTACCCTCCTCCACTTGTAGATTAGGGGTGCTGGAGCGGAAAAAGTCAAGGGGGAGCATGTGTCCTGGGTTGTGAAAACTTGGGATGGGGCAAGGAGGCCATCCCTGAACAAGCTGGCAGCACCATGGCCCATATGGTGAGCAATTCAGTGGTGGTTTCTTGCCTGCATCCTGCAGTCAAGAAGGTTGCAGTTTCTTGGTGGTGGTGGGGGGAGGTCTCTCATTTACTGCCAGTTGGGATGCTGGATTGTGGGAAGGGGAGACTGTCTTCCCCGTTCCCTGCTGGGGCTCCATATTTTTATTTTGCATGCTGCTGCTGCTGCTGCTAAGTCGCTTCAGTTGTGTCCGACTCTGTGCAGCCCCATAGACGGCAGCCCACCAGGCTCCACCGTCCCTGGGATTCTCCAGGCAAGAACACTGGAGTGGGCTGCCATTCCCTTCTCCAATGCAGGAAAGTGAAAAGTGAAAGGGAAGTCGCTCAGTCGTGTCCGACTCTTCGCGACCCCACGGACTGCAGCCCACCAGGCTCCTCATGGGGCACCCACAAATATTGTAGCTGACTCTGTTTCCATTACCTCATGCCTTACTTTGTATGTGATAAATGCATAGACTGAACTTTGTTAATATGAATTCAGCAAAAGTAGAAGTGCCTGTCATAACCATGTATAAGCCTACTGCTTTAGAACTTAAAAGAAACAGCATATAGATAAAGCATGAAACGTTAAAATAATGACTTAAAATCTGATTATGGTGTGTACATTTTACTTATGGTTAGAAAACTTGAAAAAGAACAATTAGGAAACTAACAAGTTAGAGCCCTATTTTGACTTCTGTTATGAAGGGTAATTGTGTGTAATAATTCTTAAATCTTGCCTAGAGACATCAGCATAGGTGAAAGTTGTATTAACTATGGGTTGTGAAATGAAAGATGTGAAAATTAGATTTTTTTCTCAAAGTCCAAATATGTTAAATTTTATTAAGAAGTACACATGACTTCAGTTGGAGAATTTGAATTAAAAATAAAATAGACAAAATAGTACAGCGAGTGCCCAAAGTATTTAAAGCATGATAACCAGTGGTCTTGATAATTGGTTCTACAGGCATTTAGCATAGGCTTCTACTAGGGTTTAGCTGTGACAGGAACAATACTCCCTTTGGTAGGATGACTGGTGTTGTCTGCCTCCAAAATCCCAGAGAATGTTATTAGATAGCATGTAATGTGGTCCATCTAGTCAAGGCTATGGTTTTTCCAGTAGTCATGTATGGATGTGAGAGTTGGACTATTAAGAAAGCTGAGTGCCAAAGAATTGATGCTTTTGAACTGCAGTGTTGGAGAAGACTCTTAAGAGTCCCTTGGACTGCAAGGAGATCCAACCAGTCCATCCTAAAGGAAATCAGTCCTGAATATTCATTGGAAGGACTTATGTTGAAGCTGAAACTCCAATCCTTTGGCCACCTGATGCAAGGAGCTGACTCATTTGAAAAGACCCTAATGCTGGGAAAGATTGAAGGCGGGAAGAGAAGGGGATGACAGAGGATGAGATGGTTGGATGACATCACCAACTCAATGGACATGAGTTTGAGTAAACTCTGGGCGTTGGTGATGGACAGGGAGGCCTGGCGTGCTGTAGTCCATGGGGTTGCAAAGAGTCGGACATGACTGAGCAACTGAACTGAACTGAATGTGTCAAATTAGCTACTTTAAAAAATCACAATACACATCTTAAACCTCTAGTAACTGGGTTGAGTTTTATTTTTATGACTTCATGTTTTATAAGACTCACTAATCAAGTTGTGTTGACTTTTCTCCCATACAGCTGGAAAAGACCAGTAAGTCATGCTCCTTGCTCCCTGAGAATCCTTCCTTTCTTTTGGTGCATCAGGCTTGATCATCAGGACCTGTGTTAATGAGATTCCTCTCTGTTTTACTGTCCAGTGAGACATGACCCTCGTGCCCATCCCGAAGCTGGGAGCAGCATCCAGCGCAGCCTGTAGCCCTTGCCCACCAGCCCAACTGCAAAGAGATTAGTGCTGCTCCCTCTCCTTCCGAAACTTGCCAAACGCCTGTTGAGAAGTCCTGCGTTCGAAACTAGGCTTGATGTCCATCTTACCTCAGATTCTCTTGGGTGCAGGCACCTTGGTGGACACACAGCAGGATTTAACCTTGGCCCTTGCACCCTGTGGAATGGACTGGGCTTTGACCAGAGGGTTGTAATGAGCTTATCTTCTCTTAAATGCTTCACTCCTGAAGCAGAAGGCTGCTCAGATATTGTAGAAGTCAGCTCCATGATATCAGATGTCATGATGAAGTGTGTCTGCAGTTCATTCACATCACAGCCGCCCTTGGAGAAGAAGCTGGAATGGGAACAGAGGTGCCTATACAGAGGTATTATATGGAAGCCAACAGGAACGCAGTCACATGTCAGCGCCAGCCAGTTCTGCTGTCTCGTGTAAGCGGGAACGTTTCAGTCTCTTCAAGATGTATTCTGATAGGCTGTCTGAAGTTGTTCATGTTTGTCTTAAGGAAAATGCACCCTAAGTCAGAAAAAATATTCTTTGCTACGTGTAATATTTTGCTACTATATAATTGCATACTTGCATCTGTTTTGATATCTTATAATTAAAATTAAGTCAATGTAAGTGATGCTCCAAAGATCTAACCCATTATTTGTTGTGTATAACAAAACCAGAGGTGTCAAAAAGATCTCTTAGAAATTCTTTGTTTATAATATGATCTTTGCATAAATAGCATGTGAATGCTTATATTTAATTTCTTCAGCAGTCTGAGTATCAAAATATAGATGAAAATACCGTATGCTAATTTAGAAGAGAAGGAAATAATATTTGCCTTAAAATGATTTTGTTAGTGTAATTGCTTTCATTACTATCTGTGGCAGCAGTAATATTACCATGTTTCCAGTCAGAATATGTTTTTATTGCCAGTAACCTCTTTATTATTTTGATACTTAATGTTATTTTGAGGTAAACTTAGGGAAGGAAGGGGCTTCCCTGACAGCTCAGTGGCTAAAGAATCTGCCTGCAATGCAGGAGACCCCGGTTCGATTCCTGAGTCAGGAAGATCTGCTGGAGAAAGGAACGTCAAAGCTGCACCTTCCCACATGTGCAAGTGGAGGTACTGGTGATGCTCTTGTTGCTATGCTAATCTTCCTTCCTCTGTGTCCTTGGTGGGTCATGACCCACGACTCCTGTAGTCAGCCCTGGGCTTCCCCAGAGCAGGGATCTTACAGGGGCCCTTCAGTCGGCACACATTCTTTTCCTCCCTCCTGAGGATGGGGCCCAAGGCAATAGGGTTAATGCCATTCTTGATCAGAGTACCTGGTCATTAGATTCCTTTTCAAGATCCTAAGGACTTGTTCTGCCTCAGCTGGGAAAATTATATAAGAATTTGATCTCAAAGAAGAGCCATTCTGATATATTGAATAGAAAACTCCATTTTTTTTTTAAATAAGGAACGCACTACTGTTTGGTGAGTTTGTCTTGGCATGCTTGGAATCCAGAAATTGAAGCTTCATATAGTTTTATTTGGGGGAAAAATTCTTTTATCTTCATTGTCTTAAATGCTGATCCCAGCTATAATTTCACTGATGATTATCCAAGACCCAGGTTTATGTTAGGATCAGATAATTTGGAGTTTTAGCTCTTGCAGAGTTCAGTTAAGTATTAGACAAGGGGAGTCCAAGGGAACATTGCTTTTTATTTTACTCCAAGACTTTGTAAAAACTGGGCAACAATGAGACGTACATCATTCTCTGGATGTTATGTTGCATTCAGAGTATAGAATTTCTAGTAAACTCCAAAAGCAAGAGAGTTAGATATTTCTATATCTTAAGTATTTGGGGCCTTCTATTCCATTCTGCACTGCAGAGCTACTTAGCAAATTTCCAGTTGGCTATAAAAAAGGAGATTTATATTAGATTCATGTAGCTGATGTGAGAACGGGTAGAGTTAATCTAAAATTGAACCGCAGAAACCCTCTTATCTTTAGCAAAACACCTTGAGAAGGACTTTTGTATTTATTTATTGGCCTCAGCTTTTTTAAAAAAACTCCTGTGTTGTGAAAAGCTTCATACATTTACAGAAGTTAAGAGAAATGCTTTGTGTACCCATCCTCCAGCTCCAAAAATTGCTACTCTGGACCATTCATTCATCATTGCCATCCCTAGATTATTTTGAATCAAATGCAAGATTCGTTTCATCCATACCATCTCATCCATCAATATTCCGATATGTATTTGCAGGGACATTTTAACTGCAGAAATCTAGCCCCCAGGACTAGATCTACAGTCATGACAGGATTTTTTGAACTTCTAGAGGCTTTGTATTCATCTTTAAGTTGAGGGGAAAATATTGTCTATTGCAAAGGGCACTAGAATTTAATAAGTTAATATGTTTAAATGTACTGTGAAAAACTTAAAATGACAAATTGTAAGATAACATCAATGTATAAAATGACCAACACATATGTTAGAAAAATAATATTTTTAAAATATTTATTTATTTGGCTGTGCTAGGGCTTCCCTGGTGCCTCAGATCGTAAAGAATCTGCCTGCGATGCGGGAGTCATCCTTGGGTCCGGAAGGTCCCTTGGAAATGGGAATGGCAACCCACTCCAGTACTCTTGCCTGGAGAATCATGGACGGAGGAGCCTGGTGGGCTACAGTCCAAAGGGTCGCAAAGAGTCAGACAGGACTGAGCAAGTCACACACGCACACATCGTGTGGCTGTGCTGGGTCTTTGTTGTTGCACGTGGGCTTTCTCGAGTTGCAGCCGGCAGGGGCTGCTCTCTAGCTGTGGTGGGCTGGCTTCTCACTGCGGTGGCTTCTCCTGTTGCGGAGCGCGGGCTCGAGGGCACGTGGCCTTCCGGAGTTGTGCTCAGGCTTAGTGCTGTGTGGCACGTGGATTCTTTCTGGAGCAGGGATCAAACCTGTGTTCCCTGCACTGGCAGGTGGATGCTCCACCACTGGACCACCAGGGAACCCCAGAATAGTTTGTTGATGCAACTTGTTAAACCAGCACTAACTGGCCCATTAGTACTAAATCTATGTGTGTGGTTTAAAAAGATTTCTTGAGCACCACAGCGGGCCTGCGTGAATGCCTCATGGAGTGTTCCGTCTTACAGGGACCCTAGAGGACTACTTTGCCTCAGAGAAAAATTTATACTCCTGTTCAAAGGAGTGGCAAAATACCTTCTTCTCTTGCACTGTGTTAGGTATACTGATAAGTTTTCATTTTGAGATTAACTGAATGTTTTCCAAAAGGAAAAATGTAGCTTTATTAAAGAACTGAGAAGAAAGTATGATTACACTGTATTAGAAGACAGCATGTAGTTAATTGTTTCCACTGGGTACCACTGGGTACCAATTATTACTTTTTAAAACTTTTATCTACACCATTGATGCAGAAAAAATTACAAGTATCAGATTTGATGTTTCCTTTGTCTTCAGTGGTATTATGGTATTATGATTGTTTCATTTCATATGGAGTGAAATGTTCTCCCAGAGCAGTTCATATCAATAGTACAATTACATAATCCAATGATAAATACTTGACTAAAGAAAGAAAAGTTAGTGGATTCAGTGGAACTTTTTAAATTCCCAGCACTGATAGAGATCCTTTAGTGGGTAAGCGAGCAATTGATAAGAAATTTTAAAGGCTCCTGTCTCATAGAATGTATGCTATTTATTTTTACATGTTATTTTATTCTTAATAATAGCAATTTACATAACAGGCTAGTAAAAAAATAAAATTTATATGTATCTCAAAAGGACAGAGAAATTTTCACTAATAAACTTCACACCTGTATACTGTGATTTACCCTCTACATGACTTTTATTTTGAAGAATGTTAAGCTTTGTAATTTTTATAATTAGACTTCTATTTTGAAGAATGTTAAGCTTTCTAATTTTTATAATTCAAAATGAAAAATAATGAGGAGAACACAGAGTCAAAACTGAAAAGAATATAGCAGAGAAAAGTGAGATACACTGTTTACTTAAATGTGTAATGATAAAAGTTCTTGCAATAGAGAAGGTCCTGTGACATTGTAGAATCAAAATCACGATTGGTGTTTTGGCATTGTACACAACATGTTAAACATAATTTTCTTTTGGGTATTGTCTTACAGCCCAGACAGTGTAATTGGTTACAGACATTTCTAAAGAGTGTGCTACATGGAACTCTGCTCAATGTTATGTGGAAGCCTGGATGAGAGGGGAGTTTGGGGGAGAATGGATACATGTATTTGTATGGCTGAGTCCTTTCTCTGTTCATAGGAAACTGTTACAACATTATCAGTCTGCTATACTCTAATACAAAATAAAAAGTGTTTTTTAAAAAAGTGTGTTACTTAGATCTTCACCAGCAAATGCAAGAATGGGTGTTAAAAAAAAAAACCAAAAACCCAGCCTGGATAAAGCATATTTCTATGGGTCCAAATGAAGCAGACATGAATGTTCCAAGGAGACTGGAGAGTGATTCTGAGAGAAGCATGTTTCCCTGTGTGGGATTTGTAGGATTAACCACTTCTCTTCCAATGATGCTAAGAGATTTACTCAAGGTCACTGAGCTAATGCTAGTTAGTGTCAGATCTATGGCTGAAAGTAGGGTCTCCTGATTCACAAAGCACTATATTTATATATATATTTATACACACAATGAGTTACATATATATATATGTATGTATGTATGTATATATAATGTAATAGCAGGCTGGTGCTAGATGGCAGACGTTTGTGAATGTCTAAATTAAGGTGTTTGGATTCAACCCCGGGTACTATGAACTAAAACCTTGAATTTCTCCAAAATACCGACCAACTAACTACGTTATCAAGAGAAAGTCGCTCAGTCGTGTCAGACTCTGTGACCCCATGGACTACATAGTCCATGGAATTCTCCAGGCCAGTATACTGGAGTGGGTAGGGTAGCCTATCCCTTCTTCAGGGTATCTTCCCGACTCAGGAATTGAACTGAGGTCTCCTGCATTGCAGGAAGATTCTTTACCAACTGAGCTATCAGGGAAGCCCCCATATTATCAAACTGAAAGCTAATTTATCCTTCATACACTTCTTGATTTTTTTTTTTTTTTGCTGTGGTTTCCACTATACTCCTCTATTCTGGTTTCCATCTTACCTTTCTGAATACACTCTTATTTTTTCTTTCAGCCCTGTCTTCTTAAATTTAGGTGTTTGTTTCTCTTCCTGCTCTTCCCTTCATGTGCTCCATTCAGTCCAGTGGTTTTTAATTTCATATGAATTTGGGTGAAAATCAGTTGTGCAAAGTGGGAACTTTATTTTTATAATCATATATCATTTTGTTTTGAACTCACCTTCCTGCTGATGGCAGAAAATGATGAATGGCGTCATCATTACTTAATCGCTTGTATTGTTCTCTTTGGGTTTCCCTAGTGGCTCAGCGGAGAAGGCAATGGCCCCCCACTCCAGTACTCTTGCCTGGAAAATCCCATGGATGGAGGAGCCTGATGGGCTGCAGTCCATGGGGTCACTGAGGGTCAGACACGACTGAGCGACTTCACCTTCATTTTTCACTTTCATGCATTGGAGAAGGAAACGGCAACCCACTCCAGTGTTCTTGCCTGGAGAATCCCAGGGACGGGGGAGCCTCGTGGGCTGCCGTCTGTGGAGTCGCACAGAGTCCGACATGACTGAAGCGACTTAGCAGCAGCAGCAGTGGCTCAGATGGCAAAGAATCTGCCTGCAATACAGGAAGGGTTCAATCCCTGGTTTGGGAAGATCCCCTGGAGGAGGGTATGGCAATCCACTCCAATATTCTTGCCTGGAAAATCTCATGGACAGAAGAGCCTGGGGGCTACAGTCCATGGGGTCGCAACGAGTCAGACACAACTGAGCGACTCACACTACTAGTCTCTTTTGGCCTAAAAGTCTCTTTCCCATTTCAAGAGTGCTCCTCTTCATCTCTTCCTCCCTAGATGGCAGCTGGTATAAGAGGAAGCTCTTGCCAACAGTTTTAACTTTTGCTTCAGGTTCCAAGGATTTGTTAACAAAAGAAACCACTTGTTATATACAAATAAATAATTTCAGTATTTAATAGAGAATTGTCTAGCTTACTTTCAATATACAATCATTAAAAGAAAAGAAAGAAACAGTAGAGGAGAGTAACCGACATTTGCTGTTTTCAATTGCTCAAGTCGTATCTGACTCTTTGCGACCCCATGGACAGCAGCATGCCAGGCTTCCCTGTCCATCACCATCTCCCAGAGCTTGCTCAAACTCACGTCCATTGAGTTGGTAATGCCATCCAACCATCTTGTCCTCTGTTGACCCTTCTCCTCCTGCCTTCAATCTTTCCCAGGATCAGGACCTTTTCTAGTGAGTCATCTCTTCACATCAGGTGGCCAAAGTAACCCACATACATCACTTAATTGGGCTGACAGCATCCAGACTCAAACAGTCTGGCTGAAGTCCCGATTGGGAAAAGGTCACGGGCAGTCATCTGCTCCACAGGTGTGGCTTGGAAATTGCACTTTTGGGGGTTCCCTACTTAAAATCCCAGGCCGCATCATCAGTTTGCCAGCAAATTGCAGCTCTGATTTTGTTAATTTTTTTTTACAATGCTGTTTGTTTTGTCTTCTGTGTCTTGGAAGGTTGTTAAGCCCTGGACCAGACCCTCTCTAAGGGCTCAGCAATTGCAAGATCCACCCACTACCTTATCTATAGTGCTCCTGGCTGCAGTCAGTTCCCTTCAGTCGCTCAGTCGTGTCCGACTCTTTGTGACCCCATGGACTGCAGCGTGCCTGGCCTCCCTGTCCATCACCAACTCCTGGAGCTCCTGGCTTACTGGTGTGTGGTCAGGGCAGTATCCAGCCAGATCAGAGGCCTGCTCTGCTGTTTTGCCTCTGAAGCCTGAACAAGACTGCTTTTATTTAACTTCCCTAGCAGCATCCCCCCACAGCTGGTAGAGGGCCAGGGGCTCTGCTCCCCCTTCTTCTGTTGCCATCTATTGACCTTAGGTGGGGTGAACCCATCTCTGTGGCTGCGGAGCACCTGCCTTGGCATTACGGGTTGAGCTGTCTTCTCTGTGGCCCCCCACGCAACAGTGGCCTGGTGAACCTGCTGGCTGGCACCACAGCTGTCTCCTATGCTCCCCACCAAGGCACAGGGGAGGTTTGGATTCCTATCCATCCACCCACAGCCCGTGAGGAACCAACTGGCGGTCAGGGTACTACTAGTCCAAGCACCTTTCTCATGTTTTCCAACTCTTCTGTTCCACGTGCCATTCAGTTATCCATTCAATAAATACCGAGTGGATAGATGTCAGGCACGAGTCGGTGTGCTGAGCCACAGTGAACTAAGCAGAAAGCAGTCTACCCTCATGGGCTTTGTGTTCCGCACTCCTACTGACCACAGAGTACCCAGTGGCATGGCGATCACAGAGCTTCTCCGAAGCCTCCAGCCTTCTCTGGATGCACCTGGGCTGCCCTCTTCCAACCCTCTGAGTGTTTCTACCACCTGGGGCTCAGCCCTGCAGGCGTGGGTGTGAGGAGGAAAATAAGACGGCTTGTTCCTGCTTTCTCATCTCCTTCCCATCAGGTGTCTTCTTTGCGTTTCATGAAGTTCCCTAGTTCCCTGTCTGCTCTGCCAGAAATCCCCCTCTGTCACATCCTTCTCTCTCCCTGGGTGTTCTTTACACTTCAGTTTACAAGCCTCAGCCTCTTGGCATGGTCTCTTAAGAGAAAGGCTCTGGGAAGAGAAGTATACAACATTTTCTAAGAAAAGAAAATACACTGGGATGTGTTTTACCAACAATTTCCGTACTCATATTTTGAAGACTTCCAAACTACCTGTCTGACCTCAAGCTCCCCTGTGGGCCAGACCTCAATTTTGAACTGGAAATTTACCTGCATGTCAGTACCCCACACTCAGCAGCTCCCGCAGTGGATGGCTTCTCTTAACCTAGTCATGGTCTCCACCCCAGCGCCTTAACTAGAACACTGACATCTTCAATTTACTCTCCTGCAAATCCTCCATCCATCTCACTAGCAAGCTTTTGAAATGTCTGAAAATCCATCTTAGCCTTTCAGTTCTCATTCTCATGTCTCATCTTGGATCATTACAATGTCTACTTTGCTTGCTTTGAGTCTCTTCCTCATCCGTAGCAGGGATTCAGGGTAGCACTTCTGAACTATCCGAGAGGGACTGATAGGAAGTGGGTGGACATATTGAAAGGTGGCATTTTGTTTATCACAAGGACTTTGAATGGTACTGATACTGAAGGGGCAGCAGCCATGGATGCTAACACCACATCCTCTACACCTACATTGTGTAGGACAATCCTACATGAGATCTGTGAAGCAAAACCAGGAGGAGATGCATATTAAGAAATTTATTGCAAAGAATTGGCTTATATGATAGTTGGGGCTAGCTTGGCAAGTCCAAAATCCCGCTGGAACTTTGGGGACAGGCATGAAACAAGCTGACCATGGATATAATTTCTTTTCACCTAAGAGAAGCCTCTGCTCTGCTTTCAGGAAATTCCAAATGATTGAACCCATTCCTCTCAGTTATTTAGAATCATCTTCCTTCCTCCATGTGTGCCTACCAATGTCATCTTTTAAAAAATTGCATCAGATCTGGATAAATTGAATGTTCATAGAGTGAGTCCTAGATATTTACTCTAAGGTTTCATTGAGTTAAAAAAAAAGATTTTTATGATAATTTGATATTGTCACATTATTCAAATATAATAAAAATAATGATCATCTTAAATTCCATTGAATCTGGGGACCAAGGCAACTAATAGAGTACTTATCATCAAAGATTATTTTCTAAATTCACAAGCCCTTCATAATAATAATTTAAAAAAAATTTTGAAATTCTGACTGTAGTGTTATAATCCAATTTATATATGTTCTCAGCAAACTTTATTCACAAGCAGTTGATATTTTTCCTTAAATTTTCAAATATCCTAAAGTTGGCCGATTAAGAATTGAGCAAATGTGTAAACACCTGATTCTCATTTTCTTAGTGCAATTTTTAAAAAACACATATTTTCTATGTGTCTGTGCCAAGTCCTAGTTGCAGAATGCAGGATCTTTAGTTGGGGCTTGTGAACTCTCAGCTGCTGCATGTGGGGTCTAGTCCCCTGACCAGGGGTCAAACCCAGGGCCCCTGCACTGGGACCATGGAGTCTTAGCCACTGGACCACCAGGGAAGTCCCTCTTAGTGCAAAATTTTTAAAATGTTTTATCTGCATTGCTTAATTTTTATTATGCTATATGTCATTTAAAATTGCTGAGAATCCTACTAAAGGCTTGTATCTGCAATTCTCTCCTAGGATATTAAATTAAGCCATGTAGAAAATGATATATTTTAAAATGACAATATTCTTGTGAACAGCTTTGTTTTTATTGTCTGGTTAATTGTTGGTTGAATTTTCCCCAAGGCTGTGAAAATGCAACAAGCAATGATGCAGTCAAAGAAGTATCAGGAAAAATCACGATTTGTTTTAGAAATGTTCCATACTTGTTCTGTTGTAGAAAAATAAAACCATGCTTTACAGGCTCCCACACAGATATACATACAATTCTTACATCCATGCTACAATCCCTTTTATTGAGATATAATTTATGTACAGTAAAATGTACAAAGTGGCTTCCCTGGCAGCTCAGACAGTAAGAATCCACCTGCAATGCAGGAGACCTCAATTCGATCCTTGGGTTGGGAAGATCCCCTGGAGGAAGGCGTGGCAACCCACTCCAGAATTCTTGCTTGGAGAATCCCATGGACAGGGGAGCCTGGTGGGCTACAGGCCTTGGGGTTGAGGAGTTGAAACAACTGTGTGACTAAGCACAGCACACAAAATGTACAAACTTTAAATTTTAGTTCAGTAACTTTTGGTACATTTATAACTTCTACCCAAAACAGGATTCAGGACGTTTGCATGACCTCAGAAAATTCCCTCCTGCCCCTTCCCATACAATCCATTGTCCTTGACAGACTGCTAATATTTCTGTCACTCATCTCACATGCTAGTAAAGTAATGCTCGAATTTCTCCAAGCCAGGCTTCATCAATATGTGAACCGTGAACTTCCTGATGTTCAAGCTTGTTTTAGAAAAGGCAGAGGAACCAGAGATCAAATTGCCAACATCCACTGGATCATCAAAAAAGCAAGAGAGTTCCAGAAAAACATCTATTTCTGCTTTATTGACTATGCCAAAGCCTTTCACTATGTGGACCACAATAAACTGTGGAAAAGTCTGAAAGAGATAGGAATACCAGACCACCTGATCTGCCTCTTGAGAAACTTGTATGCAAGTCAGGAAGCAGCAGTTAGAACTGGACATGGAACAACAGACTGGTTCCAAATAGGAAAAGGAGTTCGTCAAGGCTGTATATTGTCACCCTGTTTATTTAACTTATATGCAGAGTACATCACGGGAAACGCTGGACTGAAAGAAACACAAGCTGGAATCCAGATTGGCGGGAGAAATATCAATAAGCTCAGATATGCAGATGACACCACCCTTATGGCAGAAAGTGAAGAAGAACTCAAAAGCCTCTTGATGAAAGTGAAAGTGGAGAGTGAAAAAGTTGGCTTAAAGCTCAACATTCAGAAAACGAAGATCATGGCATCTGGTCCCATCACTTCATGGGAAATAGATGGGGAAACAGTGGAAACAGTGTCAGACTTTATTTTGGGGGCCTCCAAAATCACTGCAGATGATGACTGCAGCCATGAAATTAAAAGACGCTTACTCCTTGGAAGGAAACCAACCTAGATAGCATATTGAAAAGCAGAGACATTACTTTGCCAACAAAGGTCCATCTATGGTTTTTCCTGTGGTCACGTATGGATGTGAGAGTTGGACTGTGAAGAAGGCTAAGCGCCGAAGAATTGATGCTTTTAAATTGTGGTATTGGAGAAGACTCTTGAGAGTCCCTTGGACTGCAAGGAGATCCAACCAGTCCATTGTGAAGGAGATCAGCCCTGGGATTTCTTTGAAAGGAATGATGCTAAAGCTGAAACTGCAGTACTTTGGCCACCTCATGCAAAGAGTTGACTCATTGGAAAAGAGTCTGATGCTG
>NW_011494808.1:4735083-4764112 GCF_000754665.1 Bison bison bison
GGAGATCCAACCAGTCCATTCTGAAGGAGATCAGCCCTGGGATTTCTTTGAAAGGAATGATGCTAAAGCTGAAACTGCAGTACTTTGGCCACCTCATGCAAAGAGTTGACTCATTGGAAAAGAGTCTGATGCTGGGAGGGATTGGAGACAGGAGGAGAAGGGGACAACAGAGGATGAGATGGCTGGATGGCATCACTGACTCAATGGATGTGAGTCTGAGTGAACTCCGGGAGTTGGTGATGGACAGGGAAGCCTAGCGTGCTGCGATTCATGGGGTCGAAAAGAGTCGGACACGACTGAGTGACTGAACTGAACTGAACTGAATCAGTAAGATTGCTTTGAGTTTTCTTCTGTAAGTTTCTTGTGGAGATATTTTCATTTTTCTTAGATAAATACCTAGGGATAGAATTTCAGGGTCATAATGTATTGTATGTTTAAAAAAAACTACCAAACAGTTCTCTAAAAATATACTGTTTAAAATCTTCGGGAACAATATATGAGAGTTCCAAATGTTTCACATTCTGGTCAACGTTTGGAATTGCCAATCTTTTTTATTTTAGACTTTGTAGTGGATGTAAAAGGATATTTCTTTGTGAGTTGTGTTTATATTTTCCTGATAACCATGGATGTGGAACACCTTTATTTGTGTTTATTGGCCATTGATGTATCTATTTATGTGTGAAAGAAGTCTCTGTTCAACTCTTTCCCCCATTATTTTTAATGAATTATCTGTCTGTTTTTGTTGATACATAGGAGTCCTGAAGAACGGACTCATTGGAAAAGACCCTGATGTTGGGAAAGATTGAAGGTGGGAAAAGGGGATGACAGAGGATGAGATGGCTGGATGGCATCACCAATGCGATGGACACGAGTTTGAGTAATCTCCAGGAGTTGATGATGGACAGGGAGGCCTGGCATGCTGTAGTCCATGGGGTCACAAACAGTCAGACACGACTGAGAGACTGAACTAAACTGAGGAGTACTTTAAATGTCCCAGATATGAATTTGTTGTCAAACATATGTATTGAAAATATTTTTCGCAGTCTATGACTTGATTATTTATTTTACTAATGATATTTTTATGAGCAGAGATTTTGAATTTTGTTAAAGTCCAATTTATTTACTTTTTGTTGTTGTCAGTGCTTTTTGCATCATGTTAAAGAAATTGTTCCCTATATCAATAGCTGCAAAAACAGGCTCTTTTTTATAAATAAATTATTTATGGCTATAGTTTTTATGTTTATGTCTATGATCCATTTTCATTTAATTCTGTACATAGAATAATAAAGAGAGTATCCATATGGGTATCAAGGTTTTCCATCATCATTTATTAAAATGTCTAATCTTTTTACATCGATTGTACTAGTAATCTTTGTTGAGAAAATAATTTGACTGTCTATGTGGATCTATTTCTAAACTCTGTTCTGCTCCATTGATCTGTATGCCTGTTCTTAGGCCAATTCCATACTGTCTGGATTATCATAGCTTTGTAATATGTCTTGAAATTGGAATCTGTAAGTTCTCCAATTTTGTTTCCTTTGTCAGGTTTGATTTAGCTCTTTGAAATCTGTTGTTGCTCCTTATTAATTTTAGAATCAGTTTGACAACTTCTTTTAAAAAGTATGCTATGATTTTGATTTCTAACTCTTGTTTTAACGTGGAAAATATCTTTGCAACACTTTAAAAAAATCAGTCTCTTATTTCCTTTATTCGACACAATTTACTGAGCAACCATTCTCTTCTGGGGACTAATCCAGTTTCATGCGGTAACAGTGAACAAAATAGTTAGAAGACTCCTACCTTCATAGTGAGGGGAGACACATAACACAAAACATAAAAGATGTTTAAAGTGTTATGGACAAAAATATTTTAAAAGCTAAGGCAACAGAGGATGAGATGATTGGGTAGCATCACTGACTCAATGAATATGAGGCTGAGCAAACTCTGGGAGAGAAAGACAGGGAAGCCTGGCACACTACAGTCCATGGGGTCGCAAAGAGCCAGACACAACTTAGGGACTGAACAGAAATGGAAAGTAATTTGTAGGCCGTGGAGAGACAGGCTATTTTACATAGAAATGTCAAAATGGAATGGAAAAGTCTCTAATGTGACATTTGAGCAGAAACCCGATTATATCAAAGGGGCAGTCATGCAAATATCCAGATGCTCAACAATGATGGCGGATCCTGAGGTGTCATGATATAGGCAAGGGCTATGAGTTGAGATAAAGGGTTGACATAACGTTTTAAACGGTGCACCTAGCTGCTATTTATACTGCAGAGAGCCAAAAGGGGAAGCAGGGACACTGGAAAGGAGAAGATTACACTAGACCGGGCAAAAGATGATAGTAATTTGTCAATTTTTCCGTGATTTTTAGTTCTTTCTCTGCTGACAGATGTTTATAATGTGCTACGTGTGCAGTGTAGCAAGATCCGGACCTCATGTAATTTGTGTTAAAAATGGAGCATAAGTGTGGCGTTCCTTTACCTTGTTCACGTCTAATTGCAGGCTAGGTAACGCCTGAAGTGAGCACTGCTGGTTTTCAGTGGCATTTCTTGTTTTTGAGCAGTCCGAATTAGAATATATTAAAACTTGACCACATGATGATTCTCTGCATATTGTTTCCTCTGTATGTTGAGAGGAACTACCTGATTCCGGCCTCTTGAAATGCTCTTAGAAACATTAACACACACATTCAGTTATTTCCCTTTTTTTTTATGCGCAGACTGCAAACAGAATGGTGATCAGTAACTCGACACAGACCGTGTCTTCTGTATTTTTAACATGATCCTTTCAGATTATGACACCGTTCTCATCTTTATTAGTATCATTGCTTCTTGAAAACCTGTCTTTGAACTAGTAATAATAGAGAACGCACTGTGGGTACTACATTAATTATGAGATGACCGTGAAACATTATCAAGTACTGTAAATTTGATACTCAAATTTTAGATGGAATTGTAATAATTAACGCATTCCCCAATTTATTTAATTCAGTGACAGCTCATTAGTACGTTCTTGTGCTTTTAAGAAGTTCTAACTAAGAAAGTATTATCATAATAGCAGGATCATAATCATATGCATTTAATTATATTAAAGCAAAATATCCAGCTTTGTATAATTATCTTTAAGTTCAAAATAAAGTAATTCTTAATATCTAAATTTGAAGAGGAAATTTTCCTTTATTATAAATATTTATGGATTTAGCTATTTTCAGGGCTCCAGACATCATTTTTTCTGGTTTAATGTGAACATATTGCTTCTCTGCTTGGTAAGTAGGGCATAGAAGAAGAAGCGTGCTTTAGGGTTTCATAAATAAAATTAGGCAATGAAATGATTCAGACGGCACTGGAGCTAGCAGATTTCCATCCACCACAGCGAAGAACCCTGCCCCAGGCCTGCTTCGTCTGCCCACTGGTCGGTGGTGGCAAAACCAGTTTCCCAACGTGGTCCGTTTAAGCATCTGATCACACTGGCTGATATTTTTAGTACCTTGAAATTTAGGGATTGGGTTTATGTACAGTAATATGCAGCAGGGATCTGTCTCCTATTTTGAATTTTCTTTGTGCTATCATTCATGAAAAGTGTGGAATGTGGTTTGCCACTGAGAAGAGATTCCCTCTGTGAGATGAATTTCCATCCAGCACCAGAGATCCCTAAATATACGTATTTAAGGTCATGGTTATTGACTAAGCAAAGGGAAAAAACTCGGTAAAGGTATACCTGAGATGGAATATGGATGTCTCAGAACACAAAAGAAATTGTGCATTGTTTGTGGTTCCAAAGCAAAGCTTCCACAAGATGTAACTGATGTTACACTTTTTATTTATTTCTTGCTTTTCTTTCTTTCTCTTCTGCTAAAACTAACATTCTAGACAATTTAAAACATTGCACTAGTCTTAATAAAATAGGCTATTTTAATTCTCCCCTACTGCCTCAGTTAATCTGGGCAGTGTCAGTCTGTTACTATTAGAATTACTATTAACTGAAAATGGATTATGATCTGCTGCACACATTAAAAAAAATGGCATTATAATGAGTAAAACTGCAGTAAACATAATCGTGCCAGCGCTGTGACAGCACTGTGACATCCTATAATGGTGATGATTTCCATATCGGTGATAATTTTCTTGTCTGATTTACATTGCCTTCTCCTTGCTGCTATATTGATACCCAGAATGTGTCCATCCTCTCCGTGGATGCAGATGCTAATTAACTCCTATTCCTAGAAAAATCTTAAGTAGTTAGGAAGTAAAAATGATGACAGCAGCCAAATTCAAGGACGCACATTTCCCTCACTAACTCCATTTAATAGGTTTGTGTATTTGCTGGAGGCAACTTTTGCAAACATCGTAATGGCCTCAACTCTCAAACTAGAAGAATAAAAAAAGTCACAGGAGGAGAAATCCTTAAGTTTCAAGCCTATTTTTCTTCAGATTTGAATTTTTAAAAAATTCCAGATGTCCTAAGGTAGAAAGCCAGTTGTATTCCTTAAATATAGCAATGCATCACTTTCTAGAAACATTATGATGAGCAAAAATAACCCACAAGGATTTATTTTACAATTATATTCCTGAAATTTCTATTGAATCACCAAGGGGAGATTGAAATTTGTTTAAATTGAGGAGTTTATTTTTTTTTCAAAGTATAGGATGTATATTGGTAGTAGATAGACCTATATGCATATCCTGCCTCTGACACCTATGAGCTATCTCTGTAATCTTGAGCTAGTTGCTTTTTCTTGAGCTAAATGTTTATTGTTTAAGTGAATTTCTAGTGATCTCAGTTGAGGATTACTTAAGGAAGAAGGATCTGTGGTTTGGGACAGGAAAAGGAGGAGCGTATGAAAAAGGTTGAGTGAGTCTGGCAGGAAAGTTTTGAGCCTCAGAAGGTGCTCCTAGGTTTGTATCAGGGCTGGGGATGAACACAAACGAGGCTGGGATTGGAAGCCCCTTAGAAGAGCATTGGACAAATTTCTGAGCAGCATACATTTTGCTCTGCCAAAGGGTATCCAAAGCATTTCCCATTTCAGATTCTAAGTTAACAGATTAGGGTGGACCCAATAAGCAGGAATGAGCAATTTCGAGTCACAAAACCGGGAAGACTTTGAACAGCCGGCAGAGGACCAGACAAAGAATATTAAAATGTTCATTCACCTGTGTGTTCTCTTCAACAGATAGCTAAATTGACATGTTTAAGTTCCATCTAGTAAGTAACAAAAAGCAGACGAAAGTTAACCTCATGATGTCTTTTTTATGTATTGCTTTCAATGAAGGTACACAGATCATATGATGTTCTATTTGAGTAACTTTTCTAGAGAATGTAAGAAGTTATTTGAACAGAGTCAATGCGGTATAATCCATAGAAAATAAATTGCATTTTTTTAAAGTGTGAAATTTCTGTTTTTGAATCTTCGTATCCCTGTGAAATCACAATTAAGGTAGTGAACATATCTATCTAAAACTGTCCTGGTGCTCCTCACCCCTCACCCCAGACGGTCAAGGCTCTGCTTGCTGTGCTATAGATTAGTTTGCATTTGAGTATTTAATACAAATGGGACTCATAGAGTATTCAGTACATACTCTCATTTCCCTGACTTCTTTCAGTCAGTGTAATTATTTCAAGATCTGTCTCTGCTAGTGTCTCATAGTTCATTCCTTTATATTGTTCAGTAGCTTTCCACTGTATGGCTATACTGCAAGCTGTTAATCCATTCATCTGTTAATGAACTTTTGAGTTCCAGTAATAAAGCTGTGATGAACATGTGTGTCTATATGGACACACACTTTTTTTCCTCTTTGGGGTAAACGCCTTGTGTCTGGATCACAAGGTCGATGTATAACTAAATTTGAAGAAACCGAGTAACTATTTCCTAGAGAAATTGTACCTCTTACATTCACAGTTTGAGAGATTTGAACTCCATGTGTGTATTGAGAGGGATTGAAGTGTGTGTGGAAACCATCTTTTATTTTGATATGTGCATCTCAAAAATCATAAGAAGAGGGAAAGGAAAGTTGAATTCACTTCTCATAGTCAAATGCCCAAAAAATCTACTTTGAAGTAATCATACGATATAAATATTCTTATTGTTAATGTTCGATGTTTTGTGCATATTGACAGAGTTAGCAAAAATCTGAGTTAATGTGTCAGGAAAAAACAATTAAGATTCAATAATTAGTACTTCCTTTGCAATGTCCAATTTTAGTCATTTTCAGTGATCTGAGTGATCTAGAACCCTCCGCCTGCATTACCACTTGCCGGGAGAAAGTTACAAATGCGCCTGGCCTTTTCCAGTTTCTGCGAAGTGTTATATACTCTTACTCACTTGATACATATGTTGACGGTTCTAACTCAGTGTCATAGAATTTTATTTCAACTTAGAAATAAATTGTCTTATATAGTGGAATTTGATAATATACACAGGGGCTTCACTCTTTTATCACATACACTCAAGACCTAGTAAGTTTTGGTCACTGTATTACGATCTTCTTAAGAACATCCCTTGATTAATCAATTAATATTTATTCCTGTGTGTTGGCACAAACCAGACTGTGGTCCTCAGTGCATTCCTCAGTGTATTACAGTGCATTGCTCGTGTTTTACACCTAGAGGCCAGTCCACAAATATTTGTCAATTAATAGATAAATGACTGTTATCATAGCATAAATTCTGTATTTTTCACTGTAATTGGACTAAAATCTCACCTATCAGCTTGAACCTACAGCCTTTGCCATAGTCACAGCTTAAAGCCTCCACCCTCTTTTTTTGAGATCCTGTTGCTGAGGCAACAGGATTTTTTCATGCCTGCTTGCATCCTGTTGCCAAGGCAACAGGGTACAGTTGGCAGGCTGGTTTGAGACATTGGATGTTTGCGGTACCCTGCAATATCCGGAGATGCCTATGGTTCACAACTTCTTTGATAAAACAGTGTGTGCATAATTAAAGGAGGTGTCCTGACTCTAGTCTTTGTATATAAAGGTGATGGTGGACGTTTGCAATCGTCCAGTATCATATACGTTACTGGAAAGACCTCGTGTAATCTCAGGACCTAGGGATCTTTCCTCCCTTTAGCGGAACCTTGGCTTATTTTGACTGGCTGCTCTCCTCACTCCTTTTCCATAATCTGGATCTACTTTCACTTAAATTGAATAAATACTCTTGACCAGTGCCTGCCAGCTTCAACCTGGCCTAACAGACTACGCCACGATCAAGCAGCCTTACAAAAACAATTTATTGTCAGGAAGACCATTGTTTTCCTTTTCTGTGGCAGTTCTAAAATTTCCTGGATTATCGCTTATTAGTTCCTAACTGTTATTGGAGTATGAATGGAGAGACTCAGGAGGACCATGCCACCTTCCTGCAGTGATGCCAACTCCATTAACATTACAGGTGGACAAAACACCCTTAGTGAGCAGGAGAAGGCAGCCTTATGCAATGTCCCTTATTCACAGGGGGCATGTTTATGAGTGTCACCACCCGAAAGAGACTTTCAGGCCATAAAACACCCGTGTGCTCAGATGGTGTGGTTGCATCATTTATGTTGTAAGCCATATCTCTCATTTCATGAGATTAACTGTTTCTTCTTTTCATCAATTTTTTTTGGTGATTGCCAATCAGATTCACAGATTTTAGTCTGGGAGACAGGAATAAATAAAAGTGAAAGATTTCTTTTGGAGTTGAGTCTAGGGCTTGACTAGGACTCCAGAAATCATAGAATCAGTGACTGCAGAGCCATCTGACTCCCGTCATCTTACAGAGGTGGAAGCTGAGGCCTGTGAGGTTACCTTGTTGTCTCACTGACATGCAAGGCCTGGGAAATTCACCAACTTCCACGGCTGTGGTGGGCAGTTTCATCAGGGACTCCGCTGGAAAGCTGGGTCTCCATGTTTCTACTTGTGTTGGAAGAGAAGCACTCAGTCTTTGAGGTCACATCCTGTGAGCACTTGTGGTAGCTGAAGGGAGTTACTGTGATATTATTGAAGAATTGTTGATACATTTCAGGTTTATAATTGGTACTGTAGACAGACCATGTGTGTGTGCTAAGTGACTTCAGTTGCATCCAATTCTTTGCAAACCCAGGAGCCCAACAGGCTCCTCTGTCCATGGAATTTTCCAAGCAAGAACACTGGAACAAGTTATCATTTCCTGCTATAAACCAATTATATGGAAGGGGAATGTAGGCTCTCTCACCACTGGAGGAACTTAACAGGGGATCTCAAGCAAGTCTGTTCACCCATCCTGGTATAATTCTTGCCCAACTTCAACATCAGCAATTTTCTAGGGACCCAGATCCCCAATCTCAGGCGTATGGGTTCCCAGTGGTCCTAGGTCATTGACAAGGGTCTACTGACTCTTGCAGCAATGCAGATAAGACTGAGCAAATCTGGGTCAGCACTCAGAAGTTTCCTCCTTGGCAGTCTACATATGTCTGACTGAGCTCCATTTTGGGTTCCGAAGACTCAAGATGGATGTGAGAGACAAGCACTTCAGTCCATTTTAAAACTATGGAGATGACCTTCTTGCTGAGAAATACTGGGTTTTCTAGCTTTTCTGGCTTCTTCTCTGAGCCTTTTAGGTGGAAAAGGAAAACCTGCCTCGGTCTAAGCCATGACGTACTTGTCTGCATAGTTTGGACTGGATTCCGGGATTGTACACAGTGTTAAGAGTAATTTTGATGGCTTCCTAAAATAACAAAAAATAGGGAGAGAAATGAGAGAATATCAAAGTAAATCTATTTACTTATATATGGGAATCGTGGGTTTTGTAGACAATATCATTTCTTTTATTTTTTTTATTTTTTTAATTTTTTTAAAATTTTACTTTATTTTTAAACTTTACATAACTGTATTAGTTTTGCCAAATATCAAAATGAATCCATCACAGGTATACATGTGCTAACTTGTGTTTATTTCCTGCACCTAGACTTGTCTCCCGTGTGTATCCCAACTGGATTCTTCTGTTTCTCTTCTTGCTCATTCCTTAAGTTTCAACTGGGAGGTGTTCACTAAATGATGGAATTCCTGTGTGTAAATATACAGAAATCCACAGGCACACACTTACATATGCGTGTGTACCTGCTAAGTCGCTTCAGTCGTGTCCAACTCTTTGCAAACCTATGAACTGTACCCCACCAGGCTCCTCTGTCCATGTGATTCTATAGGCAAGAATACTGGAGTGAGTTGCCAAGCCACTCCAGGGCATCTTCCCGGCCCAGGGATTGAACCCGTGTCTCTTTTGTCTCCTGCGTTAGCTATTTTTTTTTTTTTTTTTTTACCACTTGCGCCATCTGGGAAGCCCACACTTAAATATATGTATCCTTTTACCCCAGCCAGTATTAAAGAAGCATAAAATAATTTTCTGCAATCTCACTGTCCAAGTCCAACCCCACAGAAGGCTGACACCATCAACTATGCTTGAAAACTATATATTGAGGGAAGACCAGCTTCCTGAACAATAAAAATAAAGAAGACCTCTACTTTAAAGCTTTTATTCCAGAGTTTCTCAAGCATTTGGTCTCAAGATGCTTTTATCAAGGCATCTTATAAATTTACAAAATTATCAAGGACCCTTGAGAGCCTTTATGTGAGATATACCAATGTATATCATCTTAGAAATTAAAACTAAATTTTTAAAAGGTTTATTATCAGTGAGGAGGTATGAGAAGTCATCTCTGCACATGAGGTACCTAAAGAATAATGCCAATAATCACTCTACTGGTATTTTAAAAATGAATGACATACCCGTAATAGAAAATCTGAAAATATATTTAAATGTGTAAGTGAATCACTTTGCTGCACACCTGAAACTAACATAATACTGTAAATCAACTACACCTCAATAAAAATATTAAAATGTCCAAGGGAAATATAAAAAATTAATGATAAATCCAATACTTATTACTGATAATTCTAATACTTATGAAGCAATAATGATAGCTAACATTCATTTAAAACTTTCCATATGCCTAAGAATTTTCATGTATTATTAAATTTAACCTTCACATCAATTCTATAACAGTGGCTTGGTTTCTAGGGCTTCTGTTAGCAATGTAACACAATCTGAGTGGCTTGAAACAGTAGAAAAGTTAATGTCTAATGATCCTGCAGGCTAAGAACCCAAATTAAAGTGTTGGTAATGCCATAGTATGTGTTCAGATGCTTAATCGTGTCTGACTCTGTTGCCATCCCATGGACTGTAGCCCTCCAGACTCCTCTGCCCCTGCGATTTTCCAGGCAAGGATACTGGAGTGGTTTCCCATTTCCTCCTCCAGGGGATCTTCCTGACCCAGGGATGAAACCCATGTCTCTACGTCTCCTGTATTGGCAGGTGGATTCTTTACCAGCAGCATCACCTGGGAAGCCCTGGTAAGGCCATGCTTTCCCTGAAAGTTCTGGGGGACAATCTGTTTCATCCCTTTGTCTTAGCTTCCAGTGTTTGGACAATCCTTGTCATTCTTTAGTTTTTAGACGCATCATTCCAGTCTCTGCCTCCATAATCAAATGGCATTCTCTCTGTGTGTCCCTCCTCTTCTTCTAAGGATACCAGTTGTACCAAATGTAGGGTGCATGACCTTGTTTCCAAACAGGGTCATACTCTTGGGGTCTCTCTTTGGCTATGACTCTTCTTTCATCTATTAAGGCCCCTTTGAATGACATTGGGCTACTTGGATAATTGAAAATAATCTCCCCCTCTGAAAATTATTAACTTGATCGCACTTGCAAAGTCCCTTCTGTCCAGTGAGAGTCACAGATTTCAGGAATCAGGATGGGCTTCTCTGTCCCCCATAGGGACCAGCAAGGACAGGTCTATTGGGAGGGAGCAGCCAGCACAGGTGAGAGCTCATGGAACAGAGGAGGGGCACGTCAGGGCTCGAAGGCGGGAAGTTCGCAGGGGATGGAGAGGCTCCAACCAGGCTGTGCGGCTCGCAGTCACAGTGAGCCTGGTGTGAGCGTCCTGGGCAGGAAGGGGACGCTTCTGACTGAAGACAAGAGGTAGGAGCTGGAAAGGGAAGGGAACCAGAGCTGTGCAAATGTTGGAATGAAGCCTCAATTATTCAACTAGGAAACTTTGAGGATGGTGCCTCATTTTCCACAATTAACGTGTCAGTAATTTATGGATGGCTTTTGCTGGAAATTAAGAATGGATTAAGTACCCTTCTAAGATTCTGTAACAGAGCTTTTTTTTCTGTTTAAATTTCACTGATGTGTAGTTGGTTTTCAACGCTGTGTTAGTTTCAGGTGTGCAGCATGTACACGTATGTGCTTAGTTGCTCCGTCTTGTCCGACTCTTTGTGACCGCATAGATTGTAGCCCGCCAGGCTCCTTTGTCCATGGGGATTCTCCAGGCAAGAGTACTGGAGTAGATTGCCATAGGTGTTCAGCTTAGTGATTCAATTATCCATATGCATATATTCTTTTTCTCAGATTTTTTTCCCCCGTACATAGGTTCTCTCACAGGAGTGAGAATCCTGAGCCCCATGTCAGGTTCCCCAGTCTGGGGCTCTGTTGTTGGGAGAAGGAGCCCGCAGAGCATCTGGCTTTGAGGGCCAGCAGGGCTTGAGTGCAGGAGCTCCACAGGACTGGGGGGAACAGACTCTGCTCTTAGTAGGCCCACAAAGTTACATGCACACTGGGACCCAGCAAAAGCAGTGACTCCACAGGAGCCTGAGTCAGACCTGCCTGCTGGTCTGGAGGGTCTCCTGGGGAGGTGGGGGCCGCTATGGCTCACTGTGGGAGCAAGGACACGGGTGGCCGAGGGACCAGAGGAAATTGATGGGCAGGAGCTCTTCCTGAGACCCTCGTTTTGGCATCAGGACCTGGCCCCTCCCAACAGCCTACAGGCTCCAGAGCTTCTTTCCTGATTAGCATCTTTCTCACTTGGTCTTTCCTGATGCCTTTGCTTCTTTTCTGCTTTAATTGAGTTTTAGCTTTGCAGCAGACACTGTCAGCACCCTTTCCCCACTCTTGGCTTCTCTCCCCCTTACCTTCCAATTTCCAGCATTTATTTAGCCTGACGTCTCTCTCTAACATGAAACTCGGTTTGCACACCTGCCAGATGACCAAACATTTGTGGAATTCACCACACCCCTACTCCTCAGCAGCTCTCCTCCATGACTGGGTGGTGGAGGGGGTAAGTATACACACACACACACACACACACACTGTTTCCCTGAGGAACCTCTGAAGCAAGTGTCTCTGCTGGCTCCCAGAGATCCTCGGCTATTTAAACTCTCATCGCACTCAGAGACGACTTGCCCGACCCTGAACCTTTTACTGTCTCCTGTCCTTACCTATCTCCCTTTCCCACTCTGCTACAAGTATTTGTTGGAATTGTCTTCCATAAAAACTACTTTTCACAGAATCCATGTCTTGGGGGGCATGAACGGTGGCTGTAGCAACCCAAACTAAACTATGTGTTCATCAACCCTGATTCAACCTATCTGAAAGTTAAACACAATTCTGGGGGGTGGGGGAGGGAAGTGTTTCCTAGAGAAAAATAGAAGACACAGGTGTCAGGAGGAAGGGGTAAGCATGCCTATTGAACGTGGCTCTCATTAGCAGTGTCCCAGAAGACGAGTCACATGCTCGTTGTCAGGGTCAGAGTACGACTCAGGGAATATGAACTGTAGAATCTTTGGGAAGCAACATTTGTGGCCCCTAACCAGCCCCAGTGACCTCCTACGGTGAGCATTCATTAGCAAGAGGGTCCTTTGGGCTCTGGCTTCTCATGATTCAACCATCTATCACTATTATGGAAGAATATAGTGCCAGAAAGGCCAATTTTCTGTGAAACCAATTGCCTGAGGAACTCCTAGAGGAAGCCCCAATGTGAGAACTCCCACCTAAGCTGCTGGGAGAACGTTTTTTCCTCCGAGGAATTCCAGGTGGTACTGTCCTGGGAGAGGAACCATTGTCGGTTTCCTCAAGCCCATGGAAGAGTCCCGTGGACCGAGGCTTATCCTGTCATATCCCTCCTTTTGTGGGTTAAAGATCAAGTAAGTTATGACTATTTGAACAGAAACTCAGAACTGTCTTTTGAATTTGTGAGGTCAATTGCAAATAAATATTCAGGTTCTAGAAAAAGAAGGTCAATTTCTTCATCACACTTTGATTATAGTTGCTGCTGCTGCTGCTGCTACGTCGCTTCAGTCGTGTCCGACTCTGTGCAACCCCGTAGACGGCAGCCCACCAGGCTCCCCCCGTCCCTGGGATTCTCCAGGCAAGAACACTGGAGTGGGCTGCCATTTCCTTCTCCAATGCATGAAAGGGAAAAGTGAAAGTGAAGTCGCTCAGTCAAGTCCAACTCTTCGCGACCCCATGGACTGCAGCCTACCAGGCTCCTCCGTCCATGGGGTTTTCCAGGCAAGAGTACTGGAGCGGGGTGCCATCGCCTTCTCCATTGATTATAGTTATCTTTTGCTTTTTGGAAGACTGGTTACATTGACTGTGTAAAAGAAATGGAGACAGGTTGGAAGCTTTGCAAACACTAACAACATGCACTGAACTTCAGGAGGTGGAGGGAGAGAAAGGTTTGGAAAGTTTGTGCAGACAGATTTGAGTGGGTGCTGGGAAGCACAAATGGGTACTACTGATCGGTAGGCTGAGACCCTTGAAGAGGTCTTTGCTTGCCCCTGTGATGGATGTGAACTTGATGGTGACATTAAGGGGGTTTCCATTGAATATTTTTGAGCATGGGAGTGATGCAGTCAACATGATGAATGGAGGTTTTCATTTACTGGCACAATTTCTCTGTCATTTAGAGACACAATACAGGATATATTAGGTTGACATGCAGGAGATTGGGTTTGACCATTTTTTTAGGTCAAGGCAGTCAAATATTGGCAATTTCATGGGGTTTCACCTAATATTGGAGAAAGGACTGTCAACCTGCTCCAGTACTCTTGTCTGGAGAATCCCATGGACAGAGAAACCTGGTGGGCTACAGTCCATAAGGTCACACAGAGTTGGACACGACTGAGCAACTAACTTCTTTTTCTTCTTTGTCTAATAGATTCCAACTGAAGTAACTAGAACTAGCTTTAAGCTTCTGGTTTGGGAGTAGAATCTGTAATGTGTTCTTCAGCCCATCCACTGGCAGCTGCTGCGTCCTGTCCCTGGAAGACCGGCAACACCCAGGGGAGGACCCCCAGGACCGTGAATGTGCTTCCTTCCTCGATCCCTGCCACGTGGAGTCACTTGCAGGTGGGCATCGGAGGGGCCATGCTGTGTATTCTCCTCCCAAACCCAGCTTCCTGGTGGGAGGAGGTGGCAGCATATGCTGCTGTCTCCTTCAACTTCCCAGGAATAGGAAGAGCCACTGGTATCTTCAGAGGACGGTTTCTATTCTGAAGAGTCTCCTGGAGTAGGGACCAGAGGTCACATGACCAGATGCCCACAGTGAACCCCTGGGAGAAGGGGGAGGATTAGACCTGTCAAACTTCTTCCTGGACTGGAGACAAGCATGGAAGGAAGGAGGGAAAGAAAGAGAAAGAACAGGAGAGGGAGGGGAGAAATTGACAAAGAGCTGGGATTGGAAGCATGGAAACAGAAAGCTAGTTTGTTAAACGTATGCCTGAAAGCAAGGCTTCCGTGAGGAAAATGAAGACAGTTGAACTGTTCAAATTCCAAGCAAGAAACATCTTGTGGGGCTTCCCTGGTGGCTCAGGGGTAAAGAATCCACCTGCCAATGCAGGAGACACAGATTCGAGCCCTGATCTGGGAAGATCCCACATTCTGCAGAGCAACTAAGCCCATGCACCACAGCTATTGAGCCTGTGCTCTAGAGCCCAGGAGTCTCAGCTGCTGAAGCCCACGAACCCTAGAGCCTGTGCTCTGCAACAAGAGAAGCCACCGCAGTGGGCAGTCCGCTCATCACAAGCAAGAGGAGTCCCTGCTCATCACAACTGGAGAAAAGCCCATGCAGCGGTGAAGACCTCGTGAAACCAAAAATAAATAAATGAAACTAGTTGTTTTTTCTTTTAAATCATGTGTAAAAAGATCTACTTATTTGTTTTCTATGTCTTTGTGTATCTGAAAAAATTTTAAGTATGTATAGAACTTGTTGTTATTTAGTCACTAAGTCATGTCTGATTCTTATGTGACCCCAGGGTCTGTAGCCTGCCAGCCTCCTCTGTCCATGGGGTTTCCCAGGCAATAACACTGGAGTGGGATCTTCCTGACTCAGGGGGTCAAACCTGTGTCTCCCGCATTGGCAGGCAGATTCTTTACCACTGAGCCAGCTGGGAAGCACTGTAAAACTTATTACCTATGTTGAAAAGAATAAAGTTATATTTAATCAATGGTTGAACAATGATTTAGAAAGATCGTTGTACTTCCGGATTACCGTTTTGGCTGCCTTCCTAGCTTGCCATGTGAACCCCTCCCCCCTACTTTTTTTTTTTTTCTGGCCTCAATTATTTTCTTTCTGACTGGTCACATAGGTTAGTTGTTGAAGGCAGGTGGGATTTGGGAAGCTTGGTGGGCAGTACTCTGAACTCACATTCCATCTCACTTGGACCATAGCAGTGCTGGAACATTTCGTCTCTCTCTCTCTCTCTTTTTTTTAATGCCCTATCCCTCCATTTCGTGAAGCTGGAGCCATTCTGTCAAGGTTGTTCTCTGTTCATTTCACAACCCACCTCGTAGAGACTTCCAGACTCCTCCATGTTCCCAAGAACCTCTATCAAATTTCTTACTTAAGGGACTTCCCTGGCAGTCTAGGACTTAAAACTTGGTGCTTCCACTGTAGAGGGTGCAGGTTAGATCTCTGCTTGGGGAACTGAGATCCCTCTCCACCCCCAAAATTGCTTACTTAAGATTCTGTGACCCTCTTTCAGCAGAAACATGTTATCATTGATGGTAAAAACCAGAGAACAAGCCTGCCTCCAGTAAGAAGTGTTTCCTCTTCCCAGAGGATCTTGGCGGATATGGTCTGATTCAGTATTTGAATGTAATGGCCTGAAAATAAGACTTCAGACAACAATAAATGATATTGATGGAAATACATCGTCAGTGCACACAATGCAAGGCGTCTGGGAGATTTCTATTCCCCATTTTTCCACTTGGGGAGAAAGATTAGTTTCTACTGCTTTTTCTGAGTGCAACAGAGGGCCCTTTGTGGTTTTGGTTGAGAAAGCACTCTTATTATCCACCCCTATTTTTAGAATTTTTAGACATCTAACTTATTGACTTGAGTTTATAATTTAAGCCTGTAACCTTTAGGAAAAATATGATCCTCTTTGGAATTTCTCATGCATGATTTCAGCCTAGAGGAAGGAAACTGAAGGGGGAGGGGGCAGTTTAGCAAAATCTGCCTTATCATCAGAGTCACAGAGCCTTTCAAAGAGGAAAGTGTGATGTTTTATCTATAATATCCTGGTGTGCTCCCTGGAACCCCACTCCCCAAAGTCATAAAAGATTCAGAGTTTATACATAAAAGAGAAATTCTGAGTTTCTCATACTTAACATTCATTCATCAGAATATACCACTTGATGTCTATTTTCTGTTTAGAGAGCATATTTTGACTCTGTGCTGGGGGTAAGAGGCACTCATGTGAGATGTTACAGATCACCCTGTGGAACAAGCTAGAGTAGCTATAGCAAGCAACGGTGGTCCCCTTCATAGAGGGTGTACACCTATCCCTGAGTGGCTTGGAGCTTCCTCATAAGGGGCGAAAGCTGCCTCCTTCTCCAGATACTTGCTTTCCATTACTTTGCCGACAAAGGTCCACCTAGTCAAAGCTATAGTTTTTCCAGTAGTCATGTACAGATGTGAATGTTGGACCCTAAAAAAGACTGAGCACCAAAGAATTGATGCTTTTGAAATGTGGTGTTGGAGAAGACTCTTGAGAGTCTCTCGAACTGCAAGGAGATCCAACCAGTCCATCCTAAAGGAAATCAGTCCTGAATATTCACTGGAAGGACTGCTGCTGAAGCTGAAGCTCCAATACTCTGGCCACCTGATGAGAAGAACTGACTCACTGGAAAAGACCCTGATGCTGGGAAAGATTGAAGGCCGGAGGAGAAAGGGATGACAGAGGATGAGATAGTTGAATGGCATCATTGACTCAATGGACATGAGTTTCAGCAAATTCCAGGAGATAGTGAAGGACAGGGAAGTCTGGTGTGCTGCCATTCAAGGGGTTGCAAATAGTCAGATGTGACTTAGTGACCAAACAACAGCTGAATGAGGAGTGAGACACTGGAGTGTAAGATGCAGCTGAGAGGTTCTAGCACCAGCCAGGCACCCAGCTGAATGCGGCTGCATGAGTCAGCTCAGCTACACCACACGGGGTGAGCAGCGTGTCAGAGCCTAGCCAACCCACAGAACACGAGAAATAATGCTATTGTGAACCTCTGGGTTTTGGAGTGGTGTGTTTTGCAGCAGCAGATTATTGCAACAGTGTAGTGTGGCCTGAACCTCTTGCATCTCGATGTTTCAGTCCACCTGCAAGCTTACTCCCCTCCCCTCAGGACCAGAGGGAAGGGAAGAAGCCACTGTTATTGATGGGATTCCATGGCATTCACTGGCTATGTTTACTGGTGGGCCGGGGACTGATGAAAAGGTGGTGCCCAGAGAGTCCCTTTCATTGTCTCTCCTCATTCTATGCAGGGAGATCCGTAACTTAGACCTGGCTTTCCTTCCTGTCTCTGTGTGCCTGCCTAAAGACTCTGTCCGCTTTTGGCTGTGGTGGGGAGACAGAAACCCCACACAGGTCCTCCATTCACCCAAGAAAACTCATGGACCAACTCAGCTAATAAGCCGCTGCTCTGTTTGCTATTTGGATTTGTTCCTTGCATTTTTCTTCTTTGGGAAAATTGAAAGTGACAAGGAAATTTGGCAGCCAGCCATTCTTGACTTTCCTGACCCAATTAATGCCATCAAAACCCTATCCACCTTTTCACCTTTTAACACTTTGTTTTTACTGAAAATAAAATCATAATTTTTCTAACCTTCTTTTAAACCAAAATATGCTACAAGTACGTCTTTGAAACAAGAAAGAAGATCTTCAATGTCATTTTCAATGACAAAATGGCATTGCATGATATGGATAGAAACAATATCTCACTTGATACAATTTAAAAATTGTAGGTTCTGCTTTTTCATGAGTTATTGTGCTTAATGTTCTTGAAGTTGACTGCTTATGCACATCCATTATTTTGTTAGAATACATTCAAAGCAGTGGAATTTTGGATTTAAGGGGCATGCGAATTTTTAAAGCGTTTGCTAATTTTGCCAATCCTTCTCCCCCCACAGAAGATGTGGACCATTCTTCACTGTCATCAGGACTATATGCATATGACTATTGTCCATGAGTGAGTGAGTGAAGTTGCTCAGTCGTGTCTGACTCTTTGCGACCCCATGGACTGTAGCCTACCAGGTTCCACCATCCATGGGATCCTCCAGGCAAGAATACTGGAGTGTTGCCATTTCCTCCTCCAGGAGATCTTCCTGAGCAAGGGATTGAACCCTACTCTCCCACATTGTAGGCAGACGCTTTACTGTCTGAGCCACCAGGGAAGTCCAAGATCTTCACCAATTTTACCAATTTAATGGGAAGGATGCTTTCCCAATGTCTTTATTTTTATTTCTTTGATTATAAATGAGGTTCAGTAATTTTCATATGTGTATTGGTCATTTTGCTTCTTACTCTGCAACTTGATAATTCATAAAATATGTGTAAATATTTTTAAAGTCCTGCGTTTCATCATGGATCCACAAAACACCTAATTAGCTGCCGGTTTTGTGAACTATGGAAGGGATTATGGGCTACTTTCCTCTCATGTGGTTGAAAGGGGAGGATAAACTGCATTTGTCAAAGACGTTTGGTTACATGATGGGAATTCAATGCAAATAAGTCCCAGTTTCCACTCTCAAGTCCTCTGTCATCTATAAAGATAATGATGTTATTCTTTTAAACTGAGTTTTGAGGCAAAACATGATCACGGTCTAATAAATGATTTCCTAATTACTTGGAGAAGTACCAGACCTGGGAAACTGCTGAAGAAGAATTTCCATGAGAACATTCAAAGCAGTTGGGACATCCTTTCCATAACCTGCTACCCCTGGAGTCTCATGGTTCAGTTGTTTGGTTCCAATGTGCACAGGTCATTCGAAGGGGATTTGTAGTGTCTATGAAAGTGAAAGTGAAATTTAGTTGCACAGTCATCTCCGACTGTTTGTGATCCCATGGACTGTAGCCCTCCAGGCTCCTCTGTCCCTGGAATTCTCCAGGTAAGAGCACTGGAGTGGGTTGCCACTTCCTTCTCTAGGGGATCTTCCCAACTCAGGGATTGAACCCAGGTCTCCTGCATTGCAGGCAGATTCTTTACCAACTGAGCTACTAGGGAAGCCCTAGTTTCAGGCATGCAGCAAAGTGATTCAGTTACATATATACATATATCCACTCTTTTTCAGATTCTTTTCTCACATAGGTTATTACAGAGTATTGAGTAGAGTTCTCTATACTATACGGTAGGTCCTTGTTGATTATCTATTTGATATATAGCAGTGAAAGTCGCTCAGTCATGTCCAACTCTTTGCAACCCCATGGACTATTCAGTCCACGGAATTCTCCAGGCCAGAATACTGGAGTGGGTAGCCTTTCCCTTCTCCAGGGGATCTTCCCAATCCGGGAATCGAACCGGGGTCTCCTGCATTGCAGGTGGATTCTTTACCAACTGAGCTATCAGGGAAGTCCAATATAGACTAGTGTGTATGTGTTAATCCCAAACTCCTAATTTACCCCTCCCTACATGTTCCCTTTGGTAACCATAAGTCTGTGTTCTAAGTCTTCTAGACAGCTCTATTTTCAGCTTTTCATCTGCAGAGTGAACCAGAGAAGATCCCTGAAGGCCAGCAGTCATGTCCTGCTTTGTGTGAGCAAGTGCCAGCTGTACATCACAATATGATTCTCATGCTTCACTTGCTTCTGGTTTTAATCATAAAGCTTGCAGTGATCACGAAGCCTGAACAAAGGCAAATTTCATTCAGATAAGCCAAGATAAACACCATGATGTTGAAAGCAATTATGCTTTACATAAAACATCAAAAATCTGTCTTTTTTTTCTCGCTTATTCTTTTCTGTGTCCAAGAAACTATGAATGCAGTGCAGGGATCAGTCTGTGATACATTGCTTTTCTGACGGTGTCACCAGGGGACCTTTCGGTGTGCTTGATGTCCCTAACATGTATTTCAGATTTTGTGAACATTTCGAAGACCTCTGAGGTTGATGATTCCTGAAGGTGAAGGTGAAGTCGCTCAGTCGTGTCTGACTCTTTGCGACCCCATGAACTGTAGCCTACCAGGCTCTTCTGTCCATGGGATTTTCCAGGCAAGAGTACTGGAGTGGGGTGCCATTTCCTTCTCCAGAGGATCTTCCCGACCCAGGGATCGAACCCAGGTCTCCTGCATTGTTGGCAGACGCTTTGTCGTCTGAGCTACCAGGGAAGTCTTAATGATGATTCCTATGGGTCTCCTATCCAAGAATTTTTATGAGCTTCTTTGTTTTTAGTTCAAGCCAAATTTCTGGTAATGAATTTGTTAAGTTCTTACTTTCATTTTTCAATATAATTTAGTATTTCCTTTACTTGTCCTCTAAATACTTCTTTCATTTCTTCATTTTTTTTTTTTTTCATGAAAGGGAAGTTGCCTTTTATTTTAGTGACTTCTCTAGGGCTTCTCAGGTGGCACAGTGGTAAAGAATCTGCCTGCCAATGAATGAGACAGAAGAGACATGGGTTAGATTCCTGGGTTGGGAAGATCCCCGGAGGAGGAAATGGCAACCTGCTCCAATATTCTCGCCTGTGAAATTCCCTGGACAGAGGAGACTGGCAGGCTACAAGTCCATGGTTGGACATGACTGAGCACGCACACCCTCAGTCTCTTTCAAAAAGCAGTCCCCTCTTTGCCAAATAAATGGCAGTTCTGGGGGTTGCTGGGCAACTTTCTTGAAAATTCTTGTCAGTCAACGAGAAAGTCTTTTTGGGGTCAGGCTTTTTAATTGTCCACATTGAGTGTGAGACTCTGAAAAGCAAACTTTGGAACTTCGTTTTTTTACAGCTCTGCTTGAGCCAAGAGGATGCATTTTGCCTGTGCTCGCCCTGGCTGAAGCAGCTCAAACACAATAAGTTTTTAAAGACTTTTAAGGCTGGCAAGCAGCCTCCTATCCTATGACTTCAAAAGAATGACATCTAGTCTCTGGAAGTTATTCAGAACAGAGCCTGAGAAAGACTAGCTTTAATAGTGAAAAGGACAGAATATACTAGGGACAAGTTAAAGAATGGGCAAAAATCATGTTTTTTTTTTGTTCTTGAATCCAGATAAGGGATTATGAATGTAGTGTTCATCTCTCCAGTGTCCATCTTCTTGACATCGACCCTCTCGCTGTTGGAGCGATGATGATGGGGAACAAGGACAGGAGGACGTGCCTTCCCCTGCAGATGTGGTTCCACTACTGCACTCTCCTTTCAACCTCACATTTGAAAGTGTGCTCAGTAAACCTCTCAGGCTTTCTGAATCATCTCCGAAGGGTCATAATAGGTGCTAAAAATACATTGTCCCTAATGCACTCCAGCCAAGAGCTTACGACAAAGGCAACAACAACCACAGCTACCATTTCTGAGTCACTGTGCTGTGCTGTGCTCAGTCGCTCAGTCGCGTCCGACCTTGCGACCCCATGGACTGTTGCCCGCCAGGCTCATCTGTCCACGGGGATTCTCCAGGCAAGAACACTGGAGTGGGTTGCCATGCCCTCCTCCAGGGGATCTTCCCAACCGAGGGATTGAATCTGGGTCGTTTGCATTGTAGGCAGATTTTTTAAATAATTTGAACCATCAGGGAAGCCCCCCATTACATCTTAGTACTTGTTTATCTTTTAACTAGAAATCTGTATCTTTTGATTACCTTCTTCCAATTTCTCCCTTCCATCACACTGTACCTCTGGTAACCAAAAGTCTGATCTCTTTTTCTCTGAGTTCAATTTGTTTGTTTTTATATTCCATATATAAATTATATCATATGGTATTTGTCTTTCTCTGTGTGACTTATTTCACTTAGCATGATGCCTGCAAAGTCAATTCACCCATGGTGTCACAAATGGGAGGATTTGCTCAGTTTTCACTGCTGAATAATATTCCATTACACGCATGCACAGACTGCTTCTTTATCCATTCATCCATCAGTGGACCCTGTGGCTTGGCCACTGTAAGTAATGCCACTATGACCATGAAGGTACAGATATCTTTCTGAGTTAGTGTTCTTGTTTCCTTTGGATGTGCTCACAGAAGTGACACTGCTAGATAATATGGTAGCTCTATTTTTAATTCTTTGAGGATCCTCCATATTATTTTCCGTAATGACTGTATCAATTTACAGTCCCTACAACAATTTGCAAGGGTTCCCTTTCCTTTACATTCACACCAACTCTTGGCTTTTGGATGTTGGCCATTCTAAAAGGCATGAGGTGGCATCTCATTGTGATTTCAATTTTTGTTTCCCTAATAACTAGTGATGTTGAGTGTATTTTCAAGTACCTGTTGGCCTTTTGCATTATCTTTGTAGGAATGTCTATTCAGGTCCTTTGTCCATTTTTATTAGGTTACTTGGTTTTGTTTTCTATTGAGTTGTATGAGTTCTTTATATATTTTAGACATTAACCCGCTTATGAGATACAAGGTTTGCAATTTTTTCCCACTCCTTAGCTTGCCTTCTCACTTTGTTGATGGTTTCTTGTGCTGTGCAGAAGTTTATAGTCTGAGGTAGTCTCACTCATTTATTTTTTATTTTGTTGTTTGTGCTTTAGGTGTCATATTCAAAAAACCATCACCACGGCCTATGTCGAGGAGTTTTATTGCTATGTTCTCTTTCGGAAAGTTTCATGGTTTCAGGTATTAATATTGTTTTCATTCACTTTATTATTTTTTAAGTGGAATAAGATATTTCTGTTATTGTCATTTAGTCACTAAGTCGTGTCCGACTCTTGAGTGACACTGTGGACTATAGCCCGCCAGGCTCAGGTCCAGTGTTTTGTTTTATATGTAAATATCCAATTATCCCAGCACCACTTATTGAAGAGATAGTCTTTTCTGCATATTCTCGGCTGTCATCAAATTTCAGTTGACCATGTTATGTTGGGTTTATTTCTGAACTCTCAATTCTGTTCCATTGGTCTGTTTATCTACCTTTATGCCAGTACCATACTGATTTAGCTTGAAATTAGGAAGTGTGATGCCTCCTGCTTTGTTCTTCTTTCTCAGGATTTATTTGACTCTTTGGGATTTTTTGTGGTTCCATATGAATTTTAGGAGGGTTTTCTACTTCTATAAAAACTGCCAGTGGAATCTTGATAGGGATTTCACTAAATCTATAGATGGATGGCTCTTGGTAGGATTGACATTTTAGCAATATCATTTGCAAATATTGTCTTTCATTTAGTAGGTTGTCTTTTCATTTTGTTAATGGTTTTCTTTGCCGTGCAAAAGCTTTTAGAGTTTGATTATGTCCCGTTTATTTATTTTTGCCCATATTTCCTTTGTATTAGGAGATAGGTTCAGGAAAATATTGCTACAGTTCATAGATTGCATACATACATGTATGCATGACAGTATTGACATTCTAGCAAAGGCCCGTCTCCAAATTCTATCATGCTGGGGGCTGGATGTCAGTTTATGATTGGGGGGCTGGTGTCTCTGATACATTCAGTCTGTATCAGAGACCTTCTTACAACATGGCAGTTTCCTTCAAGGCCTGAGGGAGACGCTCACTGTTCCATCTGCTGCATGAAATGTGACCTAATCACAGAGATGACTGTCTCATCACCTTTGCCGCGTTCTCTTGGCCAGACGCCAGGCACAGGTTCCACCTGCACCCAAGGGGAGTTGACAAAAGGATGTAAATCACTGAGAATCACCTTAGAATTCTTCCTTCCACAGAGGAGAAAGTTCAGAGATGATGGAAATCTCCGACGTGGTGTAAAGCTCAGGGTGACAAAATATCCACCCAGTGTGAACTCAGGAACAACACGGCCTTACAGGCTTCAGCCCTGGCTGAAGTCAGAATCACCCAAGGAACTTGACACACATGGTGGTAGCCCCGGAGGGTCTGATTTCAATAGTCCAGGATAATGCCTGACCATCATATTAAAAAAAAATCCTCCCAAGTGATTCAAATATGCCCAATGCTGAAAAATACTGATCTAGTCTAATTACCTTATTTCATAGATGAGGGACTTGAACTCCAGGAAGATCACGTCTTCTTGAAGCAGATGCATTCAGTTAGTGACAGAGCCTGGGTTAGATCCAGGTCTCCCAGCTATGGTCAGGTCATCCTGAAAGAAAGTGAAGTCGCTCAGTCTTGTCCAACTCTTTGCAACCCCATGGGCTGGCCTACCAGGCTCCTCTGTCCATGGGATTTTCTAGGCAAGAGTACTGGAGTGGTTTGCCATTTCCTTCTACAGGGGATCTTCCTGACCCAGGAACGGAACGCATGTCTCCTGCATTGTAGGCAGATGCTTTACCATCTGAGCCACCAGGGAAGATATGCGCTGAACAAATATAGGGTACCTTAGGGGGGTTGTCTAATTTATAACGAGAGGCTTTTAAGGCAAAAGTCCTGAAATTGTTGGTCAATTTGACCAAAGCCAGGTCAAGTTCTCTGTCATATACCTGAGTGGTTGGGTTCTCCTGACAGGATAACAGTAATCTGAAAGGGCAACTCAGGACTGAAGGGCCCTGATGTAAGTGACTAGTGGATACGGCCTTTTCCTAGGTTTGGTCATGACGTTCTTAAATGAGTTCCTCATTCTCCCTTGCCATTCACTCAGTAGACGCTTGTCATTCAGCCCCAAGGTTCTCTGAGTTTGGGGAGTAAAGTTCCATTGGGCAGAGAAAGAAAGACCCTTACAGAACCGGGAACTTGCCGAATTCCTCTGTCTTCACCTGGTTTCAGCAACTTATGTCTTCATTTTGAAGGGACAGAAGGTCGCCAAAGCTCTAGGCACAGACTCTCCTGGGTCCCAGACTAGTCAGGAATTATCTGTTACTTTAGCTGACCAGGAAAGTCTTATTGTGCTGTATCAGACAAAGATAATATGAACCTACCGGGAATCTGGCATTAGCTTCAAATTCTTTCCACCCAGTAAGGAAGAAGGATTTAGCCTGGCCTCTATTTCCTCTCTCGACTAACCTAGTCCTAAAGGTCAGGACTTAGACCAAATGATCCCACAAGGCTTTCCAGATGGTGACAGTGATGACTGGGTGTCTATTCAATATTCCCCATGAAAAATCCCAAGGATATGATCATATATTGAAAGTAAATGTAAGATATGGTATTTAACCTAGCATAAGGAAGAGTATTCCTTATTCTCATAAGGAATATTTATTGAAAGCTCCTCTAGCAAAGCTGAAACATGTCTGCAATTTCTGTAGAGATCTAAATACACAATTAAATAGCATGTAATCATGGTAATTACCATAATAAGACAGCATGTGTCCCCAGGAGCCTAAGGGCAAGAGTAATTACCGCTCCTGCAATTTACGCAGGTTTTTTTTTTTTTTTTTTTAGTGACAATTTGCTTTCCTCTTCATTGAGAGAAATTATTACCAGTTACTGAGAAATGTAGCCCTTATTCTAAAGAGATGCAATCAGCAGATACCTGACTCTGAGAAGAAACTAGTTCATAAAACAGTTCTCTGGCCTGACAAAAGGCGCTAGATATCGAAGGCTATATTTTAGAAGATTGGGCTATTATACAAATGCCACTATCCTTCTCCACTTCTTATTTTGTATCCAGCATTGCCCTGGATGTCTCACTGTGTCATGGATTCTGCCACTGCCAAAGACTTGGGGGAGAATCATTTCCTATTCTCTTGCTTTTAGGTTGCTTTATACAAAGTCTACAAAGTAGAAGAAAACTATTCAGATTTGAGGACTTTGTAAGAAGGAAAATCCATAACCTTCTGATACTACTTATAGGTCAGTTATATACTAACAATAAAAACTACAGGTAACACATCTGGTTTAATGTTTAGCAAATAATAAATACTTAATAAATTTTGGTGATTGTTGATTTTCTCCATCATTAAGGTGCTGTGTTGTTTTACCTAGATTTTTTTTTCTCTCTCTCTTTTCACCCTCATAACAAACTTGCCAGATGAGTATCGTTATCCTGATTTTACAAGGATTGAGAGTTAGGATAGGGAAGTACAACTAACATGTCCAAAGTCACCTAGTTAGTGAGCAGAAGTGGCCAGATGTGCATTTGTCTCTATATGATTCTGTAGACATTCTTGGACATTGTACGTTACTTTATACTCCTTTTTGTTTGTTTGTTTTTCTGAAGCTATTTCAATTATGAGCCTTTTCTATCATTCTGTCTAATATCAATAATATAAGGTGATTTTTTTTTCATCTTTTTCATCTGAACCTAGTCTAACTTCTATCTGTCACCCTCTTCATATCTCTGTGAAAGATCTTTGGGGTCCTGTGACTTTGAACCCCAAGATCAAGTTTCTGTCTTTTGGCCAAGAGCTTCCTCAAACGGGGTATGAAGCTTGCCTCTCATGGCCTTTGGTCCTGCCCAGAATCCCTGTCTCATGCAACACTGGTGGCCTGTGGATGTCTAACTTCCATTCACAGTGCTGACCTAAGCATCTCTGGAAACGAGTTGAGTTTGTAAAACTAAAGGCAGAAGGAATTGCACGTAAGACCTGTATCCTTGTTGCTAAAGTCATTTCCTGTAGGGGTGCAGGTTGATTCTGGTACAGCCATGCATACTGGAACGGAAGAATCCATTAATGGACAGCAGATGATGAGAGCCAAGTTTTCTCACTGTTGGAGGGGGAGGTTCCAGACAAGATAGGAGAGGAAGCCAGGATGAGCCACAAAAAGCAATGAATTAGAACTGGAGACAACAGTATGAACTCCAGATTAGTGTTGTATAGATACAGTTGTTTACATATAAGAATATTCATAGTTTTCTGTATATACATGAATTAATATAAACACATCCTGTTTTTCTCTAGCTGAGAGGGCCTAAAAGAAATGATACAATAGCAACACACACACCTACACCCTAGATCTTGGTTTCTAATACCATTCTTCAATTTTTAGGGGAAAAAAAACCAGTTACTTGGAAAAATGACTGATTCTACAACTGGAAGAGGAAATATACAGGATGAACCTTATCGTCTTGTAGCACCAGAAAGTAAGAAAGCAATCCAAGAAAAAAAGAAAGAAAGACAAGGAAAAAGGACACACCCCCTACACATTGGGATGGGAATATGCCGCAGGGAAATAGAAGTTCCCAATCGCCATGAAAATTTGAGCACTCACTTACTCAATCAATCAACGTCAGATTTTAAGTCAAAGTATAAAATAAATATGTGGTTGGTGGTTTACTCACTAAGTTGTGTCTGACTGTCATGACCCCATGGACTGTAGCCCGCCAGGCTCCTCTGTCCATGGGATTCTCCAGGCAAGCATCCTGGAGTGGTTGCCATTTTCTTCTCCAGAGGATCTTCCCGACCCAGGGATTGAACCCACTTCTCCTGCATTGCAGGCAGATTCTTAACCACTGAGGCACCAGGGAATCCCAAAATAAATATACACGATTCTGTATTGGCATAAATAAGTTATTGAATAGATTAGTGATGGGGGAGAATTGACAAAGCTCCCACACAGAAGGATTCCAAATATTTTATGCAGATCTATATCATCACACAACTGGAGCATAAACCCTCACCCCTTAGATATAGGTTTCCCATAGTGAATTTGTTTCAAAATGTACAGCATGGGAAGAGTAAATAAGGGTAACTTTACAGTGAAAACCCTAAAGAACACTGTCTCAGCCAGGCATTCAAGGCCAACACCGGTGGCTGCCAATCATGCTACGGTGCGGACACTTGGCAGAATGGCTGAAAATGGCACTGCATTCCTCTGCCTTCTTTCTAACAACCCACAAGCCCAGGGTCATCACGGTAAAAGCATCAGACAAATTTAGGTAGTGGGGCATCCTACAAAATACGTGACCGCTGCTCCTTGAAACTCTCAGGATCATCTAAACAGTCCGAGAAATAACCACAGCCAAGAGGCGCCTAAGGAACATAACATCAGTGTTCTGTGGGACCCTGGGAGAGAAAGTGACCGCTCTATGAGAATGAGAAAACAGGAAAACAACAACAAAACCAGGGAATTTAAAGAACTACGAGCTTCAGTTAATAATGGATCACAGTGCCAAAGAATGCTCAAACTACCGCACAATTGCACTCATCTCACACCCTAGTAAAGTAATGCTCAAAATTCTCCAAGCCAGGCTTCAGCAATATGTGAACCGTGAACTTCCTGATGTTCAAGCTGGTTTTCGAAAAGGCAGAGGAACCAGAGATCAAATTGCCAACATCTGCTGGATCATGGAAAAAGCAAGAGAGTTCCAGAAAAACATCTATTTCTGCTTTATTGACTATGCCAAAGCCTTTGACTGTGTGGATCACAATAAACTGTGGAAAATTCTGAAAGAGATGGGAATACCAGACCACCTGATCTGCCTCTTGAGAAATTTGTATGCAGGTCAGAAAGCAAGAGTTAGAACTGGACATGGAACAACAGACTGGTTCCAAATAGGAAAAGGAGTTCGTCAAGGCTGTATATTGTCACCCTGCTTATTTAACTTATATGCAGAGTACATCATGAGAAACGCTGGGCTGGATGAAGCACAAGCTGGAATCCAGATTGCCGGGAGAAATATCAATAAGCTCAGATATGCAGATGACACCACCCTTATGGCAGAAAGTGAAGAGGAACTAAAAAGCCTCTTGATGAAAGTGAAAGAGGAGAGTGAAAAAGTTGGCTTAAAGCTCAACATTCAGAAAACAAAGATCATGGTATCCGGTCCCATCACTTCATGGGAAATAGATGGGGAAACAGTGGAAACAGTATCAGACTTTATTTTTCTGGGCTCCAAAATCACTACAGATGGTGACTGCAGCCATGAAACTAAAAGACGCTTACTCCTTGGAAGAAAAGTTATGACCAA
>NW_011494808.1:4764212-4777039 GCF_000754665.1 Bison bison bison
ATGAAACTAAAAGACGCTTACTCCTTGGAAGAAAAGTTATGACCAACCTAGATAGCATATTGCAAAGCAGAGACATTACTTTGCCAACAAAGGTTCATCTAGTCAAGGCTATGGTTTTTCCTGTGGTCATGTATGGATGTGAGAGTTGGACTGTGAAGAAGGCTGAGCACCGAAGAATTGATGCTTTTGAACTGTGGTGTTGGAGAAGACTCATGAGAGTCCCATGGACTGCAAGGAGATCCAACCAGTCCATTCTGAAGGAGATCAGCCCTGGGATTTCTTTGGAAGGAATGATGCTAAAGCTGAAACTCCAGTACTTTGGCCACCTCATGCGAAGAGTTGACTCATTGGAAAAGACTCTGATGCTGGGAGGGATTGGGGGCAGGAGGAGAAGGGGACGACATAGGATGAGATGGCTGGATGACATCACTGACTCAATGGACGTGAGTCTGAGTGAACTCTGGGAGTTAGTGATGGACAGGGAGGCCTGGCGTGCTGGGATTCATGGGGTTGCAAAGAGTCGGACACGACTGAGCGACTGATCTGATCTGATCTGATTGGCTCATTATTTGCAACAAATGTGTCATACTATTCTAAGATGCTGATAATAGGGGACACCAATGTGAGGTCAATGAAAACACTGTGCTCTCTTAATTTTTCTGAAAATCTAGACCAGTTCTTCTAGACCAACTGCTATTTTTTTTCAGCTATACGATGAATAAAATCTGAATAAATAAATAAATAACATGAATGAATGAATAACATGTAACATGACCAATAGAGTTGATATGCTATGTTGTATAATTAAAATGTTTAAGAGAGTAAATATTTTCCCATTAAATAATACATATTATATATGCTTTTATATATTATACACATATAAAACGGAAGTATGATGTATGCTTCAAATATGTTACAATTTTACTGGCCAATTATGTCTTGAAAAAACTGGAAAAAATAGTACAATGAGAACTAAAAATATATACATAAATAAACCAATTCTAAAAAATAATGTTCATTAAAATATGCAAAAAAAAAAAAAAGACTATCTCCCATCTTTCCACTCACGGTGGCATAGAGCTCTTGGTCCCATCCCTTCCTGGCCCCTGCCATGTTTCAGGATACAGTAGACAGATGTCCAAGAATTTGGTTTGAAGCATCCCGGGGAGAGCAGGTTATTTTCCAGCAGTTGTATAACCGAAGTGCGGCAATGGCAGGAGGGAGAGAGCACTCAGATCGGACAGCCACCAGATTTCAGCGTTGGAGCATCTCAGACAAGACGCCTGTGAGCTACCAGGAGCACCTGGGACAGAGGAAACCGAGCTGCCATCACCTTTGCAGGCAGACGGCTTTTTTGTTATCAGAATAACCACAGTCGTTCTTCATTTTCATTGAAAGAGGGGTGGATAAGAGGATGGATTCCTCCAAATCTTTTCAAATCTTTATTAGTTGAATTTCTGATGAGCACACACATTATACCTACTGAGGTCCCAAGGAGCAGCTGCAAATAGAGCTCAGTTTAACATTCTGCTCCCGTGGTACTTACTTCCCATGGGGAGATGGGGTGGGGGGAAGAGACAAACAGTCATGGGAACGGCCTGGGTGCCTGGTCCTGGATGCCGTTTGTATCAGGAAATGAGATGAGGGACCATTCAGCACAGGGATTAAAATAAATCTCAGGGTTTATGCTTCTTCGTGTCACTTTGCATGTATATCTCCGTTTATGGAGTAAATGACTATGTTTTCTTCTGCTAGTACTTAGAATCGTAGATGTAGGCTACTGTGAGAGAGCCGAGGACAGGGAAGCACTGTGACTTGATCAGGGCTGTAGAATACAATAGTCACACCTGGTTTAGCATCTTGCCATTCAAAGCGGAGTGTGGATCATCTGCAGAGTAGGAGCCTCAATACCCCCTGCTAGAAATTGTGATAGAAATGCAGAATTTTAATCCCCATCCCAGGCCCGCTGAATCAGAAATCTGCATTGGGACGTCCTTGGTGGTCCAGTGGTTAAGGCTCCATGCTCCCAATGCAGGGGGCCCATGTTCAATCCCTGGTCAGGAACTAGATTCCACATGCCGAGACAAAGATCCCAAGTGAAGCGAGACCCGTTGTAGCAAAAAAAAAAAAAAAAAATCCACATTGTAACAAGCTACTCTGGGGATTCATATGCACATAATGTGTAAGACAGCCATGGATTAATTCAGAATCTGCAACTGTGGAGTAAATTTTTTAGGTCACTGTTTTATATAGGATGTTTTGGGCTGCAAGTTGGAGCATCAAACAAAAATAACATAAATAAAATGGGTCCTCATTGTTTCCCATAACATAAAGTCAGAAAATGGTGGTCCCACAACTGATTTCATCAACGACCAAAATTCTTTCTCATCCTTCCATTCCATCATTTTCAGTGTGTTTGCTTCCTCATTGCTAGAAAATGGCTGCTTCAGTTCATACAGCTGAGTCCAAAGACGAGTAGTCGGATGGGGAGAGAGATGGAGGAGGGAGAGAGATGGAGGAGGGAGAGAGATGGAGGAGGGAGAGAGATGGAAGAGGGAGAGAGATGGAAGAGGGAGCCAGAAGACTAATCCTTACACGTTCATTGTATAGTCTGGTGGAAAATCTTTCCCAAATGTCATGGCATACACTTTTCCTTGGGTGTCCTTGGCCAAGGTTTGGTCACATGATCATGCTCTAGCTGGGAAAGAAATTTAGAAACCTCACCAGGTTTTATAGCGGGACCTGACTTCTGCCAATAGGGAAGACAAGAAGGAAATAGTTGTTGGGTAGGTGGACAGTGTCTTCCCCAACAATCCTGCCTTTTGGTTATCCTGGGTATAGGTAGTCATAGAGAATCAGAGATCTATTTCATCATTTCATTTTTTAATGGGAAAACTGGGGTCATGGAGGTTAAAAGGCTTTTCCACGGTTCCTAACTTTGTTAGGTTAAAAGATTAGACAGACACCACCACAGGTTGCTTGGCTCCTGGTTCACTACTATGGCAGACACTGTTGTTTTGTAACCAAATGTCATTTACAATTTCCATCCTATATTTTGCCTAGCTCTGCTGCTGCTGCTAAGTCACTTCAGTCGTGTCTGACTCTGTGCAACCCCAGAGACGGCAGCCCACCAGGCTCCCCCGTCCCTGGGATTCTCCAGGCAAGAACACTGGAGTGGGTTGCCATTTCCTTCTCCAATGCCTAGTTCTACTGGAAAGCTAAAATATCACTTTGATTTGTTGTAGTCACGTGTAAAAGCTTAATATAATGTAGACAGAAGTCCTTGAGGAGAGTTTTCTCTTTGCCATACAAAGACAAATCCTCCCAAGGAAAAGGCTTTTGATGCCTTCCATTTTTTTCTGACCTGGATGTGGCTGTGATGCCTGAAGCAGCAGCAGCTGTCCTGCAACGATGTGAATAAAAGCCACGTAGGAAACTTGGTGGAGTTGGAAAAAACAGAAGAAAACTGAATCCTTGATGAAATCATACAATTATTAGCTTGACTGTTCTGGCAACCATTGGACTTCTTTTTACATAAGAAAAAAAAAATCTTAGTTATTTGTCATCATTAATCAAATATGTGCTTATATGCTATAGAGTGTAATCTAAATTGGTACATCTGAAGTGTGTTTTCTCAAGGAAAACTAAATTTTCTTTGTATCAGAACAATTTTTATGCAGTAAGCATCTTCAGTGAAATTATCATAATGATTTTCTTCCACTTGCAAAATACACACAGGAGTTGAAAGTATGAAGAAGGACTCTTCCAGGAGGGTTTTGATATTGCTCTAGCAGTTATAGGAATTTTGTTTCTCTTTCTGAGGCCTTTTCTGTATCTGATATTTTAATCTTATTGACTAATCACTTACTCCATGCTGAAGCAATAGAATGGCTCCATCTTCACAAAGACCATTAGACGATACTGTCTAAACCTCAGGAGTCTTGTCCACATGGGTTTCTCCCTTGAATTGTGAAGAATGTGTCCTATTTCTTGGAATATGTAAGACTCCCTTCTCTTTGCTCTTTTCAAGGAGAATTCTTTGTCAAAGAATGTGGTGATCATAAAGAACTGCTGCTGCTGCTAAGTCTCTTCAGTCGTGTCCAACTCTGCAACCCCATAGATGGCAGCCCACTAGGCTCCTCTGTCCCTGGGATTCTCCAGGCAAGAATACTGGAGTGGGTTGCCATTTCCTTCTCCAATGCATGAAAGTGAAAACTGAAAGTGAAGTCGCTCAGTCATGCCCGACTCTTAGCGACCCCATGAACTGCAGCCTACCAGGCTCCTCCATCCATGGGATTTGCCAGGCAAGAGTACTGGAGTGGGGTGCCATTGCCTTCTCCAAAAGAACATCCTACCTTCTGATATTCTCTTTTTTCCCCCCTACACTGTTCTCTGTAGTCTGCAGAGAATGGGCCCAAGTATTATTTACTTCTAAATCTGAGTAAGGAGACAAAACTCCTTTCTAAAGAAGATAGAAGTTAAGTTTCCTGGGGAATCAGGTGTCTTTGTCCTGACTAGCAGAAGAAACAGGGTCTGGGAGAGACTTGAACTCTTCTGCATAGCGGAGGGAGAAAAGCTCCGAGCTCTAAGAGAACATGGGAAGAAGGCAGGAAAGAGCCAGGACAGGAACGGGAAAGGAGAGAGCAGCCAACAAAATGATGAGACTTGCCATGCCATTATTCTTTTCTAGCAAACTGTACTTTCTAAAAATTGGCACAAAAATGTCTCTTCTCTAGCATGCTCTTTTAGAATCTTGCCAGACCCCCATTAAAAGGCAGTAGTCTATCTTTCCTCTTAAAACTGGTGGGACTGTGTAACTTCATTAATAAATAGAACATAGTAAAAAGGAATAGCTGGTGGCTGCCAAAGCCAGATGACGGGAGGTGTTAATATCATCAGTGTTGTTGAGCTCTCTCAGGACACTTGCATTGGAGCCTTCAATTGCTGTAGAAGAAGCCTGGCTTCCCTTAAGCACAAATGGTCAGACAGACCATGTAGAAAGACCATTAAGGGAACTTCCCTGGCCGTCCAGTGGTTGAGACCTCGCCTTCTGTTGCAGGAGGGATGGGTTCAATCCCTGGTCGGGGAGCTAATAGCCATCTCACATGCCTTGCGGCCCAAACCCAAAACGTTAAACAGAAGTAATGCTGTAACAAATTCAATAAAGACTTTAAAAATGGTCTACATCCAAAAAACACTTACATAAATAAAGTACGCTTCTTAACAAAAAGAAGAAAGACCATTAAAATGATTTCTGCTATGGACATAAGGACATGCCCAGACCAGCTAGCTGGACTCAGTCTCTGGAGCAGTTACTCCCAGTCAAGCCCAGCTTACATCAGTCAGCCCCCAGCCAATTTAAGATTGGAGAGAAATAATAAACAATAGTTCTTTTAAGCCAATGAGTTCTGGGGTGGTTTGTAACATTGTAGTATCTAATGGATGCATTCCTTCATTAAAAACCCACCCCTGTTTGGATGATACATATATAATCACAGTAGACATGAGGGACTTCCTTGCAAGGGTTTTCTCCCTGACTTTTCTGTTAGCATCTTCTGGTTACTTGGCATGGTGTCTTTTGTTTTTTTTTTTAGGACTTGATTTTTAAAATTTATTTATTATTATTATTTTTAATTTAATTTAATTTTTTAACTTTACAATATTGTATTGGTTTTGGCATATATCAAAACGAATCCCCCACAAGTATACAATGTTCCCCATCCTGAACCCTCCTCCCTCCTCCCTTTCCATACCATCCCTCTGGGTCGTCCCAGTGCACCAGCCCCAAGCATCCAGTATCGTGCATCAAACCTGGACTGGCGACTCGTTTCATATATGATATTATACATGTTTCAATGCCATTCTCCCAAATCATCCCACCCTCTCCCTCTCCCACAGGGTCCAAAAGACTGTTCTATACATCAGTGTCTCTTTTGCTGTCTCGTATACAGGGTTTGTTTTTTTTTTCATATACCATGATCAAGTTGGGTTTATTCCAGGGATGAAAGGATTCTTCAATACACACAAATCAATCAGTGTGATACACCATATTAACAAATTGAAAGATAAAAACCCTATGATAATCTCAACACAAAAAAAGTATGAGGCCCAATTTTCCTCATACATGCCAATTCAAACTCTGTACTGAAACAGTTTAAATGCAGAAAAAATATAAGCATCCAGCTGCCTTCTATGAAGTCAGATACCAAAGACATTTGCCAAAATGTAAAATAAAGCTGGCTTTTTCATAAAGTGCTTTAAATTTTTTTAGTTTCATGAAATATGTTAACATGCAATGATTTCCCATTGTTTTCTCAAACAAGTTATTGTGTAAATATTCTAACAATTGCCCCAATTCAGTTTCTAAAATGGTAAACATTAATACACATTGCTACATTTAAAAGGGCTTCCCTGGTGACTCACCTGTAAAGAATCTGCCTACAAGGCAGGAGCCACAGGAGATGCTGGTTCCCTGGTTCAATCCCTGCATCGGGAAGATCCCTTAGAGGAAGGCATGGCAACCACTTCAGTATTCTTGCCTGGAGAATCCCATGGACAGAGGAGCCCGGCAGGCTGCAGCCCATGGGGTCACAAAGAGCCGGACAGACTGAAGCAACCTAGCACACATGCACACACATTTTAAAAAGCTTCTTAGGCTACGCAAGAACATCTTTTTTTTTAAGTATTTTAAAACATTTAAGAACCAAAAGGAGTTCTGAAACCAAACCTCTAAGAACAATAAAAAAAAATTATAATCAATACCAAAAAAAAGCCCAGAGGCCTTGATGGTCTAGTTGTCCTTTAGGAGGTTTCAACATGTTGCTCCTGTTTTCCTTTCAGTCCTAGTATCAAGTGGCTGTCCCACAGAGGCCTTCCAGGAGCTTCTCAGTCATTACAGGTTTTCCTTATCTTCCATCCGATGAAAGTGAAAGTGTTAGTGGCTCAGTCCTGTCCGACTCTCTGCAACCCCATGGACTGCGGCCCGCCAGGCCCCCCCGTCCACAGAACTCTCCAGGCAAGCACGCTGGAATGGGTTGGTACTTCCTACTCTTCAGGATCCTCCTATGTAGGGACTGAACCTGGGTCTCCTGCATTTCAGGAGCCACCAAGGAACAGCTTCTAAATCACTTCAGCAGCTTATTTACTTTTAAAACGGCTTTAAAATTTGGCAAATGTCCTCAACATCCGGCCTCATAGAAGACAACTGGACTCCCACATCCTTCTCTGCATTTGCTATTATTTTTTAATTTTTTAATTGTATGGACACCAATTTACATACACCAGATTTTCATTTTGTATTTTGTGTGTGTATGATGTATCTTCCATCCGATGAAAGTGAAAGTATTGGTCGCTCAGTCCTGTCTGACTCTTTGCAACCCCATGGACTGCAGCCCGCCAGGCTCCTCTGTCCACAGAACTCTCCAGTCAAGCATGCTGGAATGCGTTGGTACTTCCTATTCTACAGGATCTTTCTGTGTAGGGACTGAACCTGGGTCTCCTGCATTGCCGGAGCCACCAAGGAACAGTATACTGTATTGGTGTTTTTCTTTCTGGCTTACTTCACTCTGTATAATAGGCTCCAGTTTTATCCACCTCATTAGAACTGATTCAAATGTAATCTTTTTAATGGCTGAGTAATACTCCATTGTGTATATGTACCATAGCTTTCTTATCCATTCATCTGCTGATATATTGGATATCTGCTGATATATTGGATATCTGCTGATATTTTGGATATAGCTTAAAACGAAGCGTAACATCGGTCACTTGGCTTACTGAATCATTTCTACTTGCTCTCTGTCAACTTTCAAGTCTGTGAAAGGGACAGCAAAATTTATGGAGGTGATGGCTGTATCTAATGAATTTTCAAAAGAAATTTCCCAGGAGGGTAATTATAAATGGAAGGGACATTTTTATTTGAAAATCACCAGTATTTGCATGTCTAGGAGCATCTGCCTGACGACAGTGAGGCCGATCAACAGAGAACCGTCTCTTATCAGGCAGTCTTATTAGTAATCAATTGTTATTTCCCTAATACATTGTTCATTGTTTTAATGTTTACAGTCTGGGGAAAGCCAGCAGGGACCACACAGGTAGGTGCTTTCTCTCTCTGCCTAGCTTCTTCCTCTTCCTAGGAATTGTCTATCTTTTCTCTTATATACAAATGAAATATTTTGGGGAGGCAGAAAGGAATGCTTGGAAGGCAAGTCTTCATTACAGATGAACTCCAGATGTGACTCGACAGTGCACCTTGCTTGGTGGAGAAGAGCCAGCAGAATTTCTTCTCACCATTTTGAGCTGTGTTGTGTTGATAGGCAGATTTTTTTCCCCAGGGTTTGATCCTAGTCATGGGGTACATTCTCAGCTTCAGAGAACTGTTAACAGTGCAGGTGAATCATGTACCACGCTTTCTTATGTGCTGATTGTTAGTGAACCTTTGAGTGGGTGAGGATTGTAATACTTGTCCATTATCGGTATTTATCATGGGCTTCCTTGGTGGCTCAGTGGTAAAGCATCCGCCTGCCAGTGCAGGAGATCCAGGTTCGATCCCTGGGTCAGGAAGATCCTGTTGCAGGAGGAAATGGCATCCCACTCCAGGATTCTTTCCTGGAAAATCCCATGGACAGAGAAGCCTGGTGGGCTACAGTCCATGGCGCTGAAATAGAGTCAGATGTGACTTAGCAACTAAACAACAACAAAACAACAATATTTATCACACACACACACAGGCCTTGCTGAGCACTGCTTAAATGTACATTACTTTAGGTATCTTAATAGGTGGATTGCCAAAGCGTAAGTAGGAACATTTTCCATAAAATCAAAGGATCCGAAGGAGCCCTGACAATATTCTAGTTTCAATATTCCCTAAAGTGTGGTAGTTACCACTGTTGTTGCTGTTAAGTTGCCAAGTTGTATCTGACTCTTCACAACCCCATGACCGCAGCATGCCAGGCTTACCACTGGGGCCACAGCAAATGCTCTCGGGTGACATATGAGATGATTGGAGTTGGCAAGCTCCAGTACATGATACTAAATCATGTACTGAATGGTGTTCACTTTTCAATACTATAATACTGTTCTGATCAAGTACAATAGAAAGTTTCAGGTCGATGCTAAAGTGTTTACCACTTTTCTAATGTTTTTAATTTGTTTCCACATAAAGACAGGACACATGATATACCTAGCGTGTAACGTTATTGTTTAGTTTTCATCATATCTATTCCCACGGCTGCCTTCTATCTGGGGTAGGTAATAACGGTGGTCCCTTGCAAGTGTCACTTGGAAACAGCAACAGTCAAGCTGGTGGCAGGCAAGTGCGTGAGGACTGGAAAGCCTGCATCTCGTCCCATACATACGAGAGCTCTGCTGACCAGTCAGGAGGCTCAATTCTCATGCCAACACATCCTGCAGAGGAAACTTATGTTAGTCATGTACATAATCATTTACACTCATGGCGGAGAACAGAGGTTGTCTATTTTTCAAATGATATGCAATCCACATGTATTATTTTACTGGGGAGTCAGCATCATTGACAGGCAATAGTTTGGACTTTTAAACTCAGACTGGCCTGGGTTGGAATCCCAGCTCTTCTGATGTGTGACATGGATAAGCTGTTGTCCATGGTTTAATTTTCTCCTCCAGAATGTGATGAGAATGACGCTAACTTAACTTCATGGGGATGAAGCAAGATAATGTAAATAGATCCCTGTTGGTGGCCTGAGTGACTTCCTGAGCTGGCCCCTGGTAGCTTGTGGCTGTCTGGCCCTGGCGTGCACCTTCATTTGATTGGCTCCATGTTGATAGACTTAATCTTTCGATTGTATTAATGTATATAAATTCACATTATTCACAGGAGACACTTTTAGGGCGATTTGTTTCCAAGTTGGAAATCTACAGCAGGACCCTTCCCTGACTTGTACTTTACATGTCTGCTTTGATGGAGTCAGGACTGAATAGTGGTGGGGGGGTGCCCTTGTTCTGCAAAATGTTTCTTGGAGTTTTATTAACCTTCTATGTACCGAGTGCTGCAGATACTTCACATTATTTTCATGTAGCCTTACAAACTAGAAGAGAAAGGCTTGGCTGAGTGACATTAGGTACCATGCCCGCATTCTCACAAGTAATAAATGGCAGATCCAAGAATTATCTGCCTAAAATGTCAGATACATTTTAGGCAGAAAATGGGCAATCTGTGTGCAACAAGCAGAGATTATATGTTATTATAGACTAAAATATAAAACACTACCAGTTTTGTAGGGAGAAATACAGTGTCATGCTTAAGAGATCAGATAATAACTGCCTAGGTTGAAAACTTGGTTCTACCACTTTCCAGATAGGAAAGTTGGGGTGTTTATTAAAGTCAGTTTCCTCTTTGAAATGACAATAATAATGGTATTCCAAAGATAAATTACCATGAGGTTTAAATGAGAAAATCCCTATAAGTATGATATGACCGATTTGTAAGACGGTATATGACACATTAGCTATTCAGTATATTAAGGTTGTAATGACGCTGGTGCAAGCAGTTAAGTGAAAGTGAAAGTCACTCAGTCGCGTCCGACTCTTTGCGGCCCAATGCTATACAGTCTGTAGATTTCTCCAGGCCAGAATACTGGAGTGGGTAGCCTTTCCCTTCTCAAGGGCACCTTCCCAACCCAGGGATTGGACCCAGATCTCCCACATTGCAGGCAGATTCTTTACCAGCTGAGCCACAGGGGAAGCCCAAGAATACTGCAGTGGGTAGCCTTTCCCTTCTCCAGGGCATCTTCCCAACCCAGGGATTGAACTCAGGTCTCCCGCATTGCAGACGGATCCTTTACCAACTCAGCTAAATGCAAGTTGAACAAATGAGTGCTATTGGGCAGACCTGTTCTTTCAGAAATCTGAGACACTTGACTTGTGTCATCCCCTTCCGATGGATCCTCACTGTAGCTTTGCACTTGTACAGTGATGCAGGATTTAAAAAAAAAATCATTTTACTGAAATACAGTTGATTTACAATGTTGTTTTAATTTCTGCTGTGCAGCAAGGTGATTCGGTTATACACATACATATTCTTTTTCATAGTCTTTTCCACTATGGTTCATCACAGGATGTTAAGTATAATTCTCTGACTATACACAGGACCTTGTTGTTCATCCATTCTCTGAATAAAAGTTTGCATAAGCTAAGCCCAATCCTTCCCTCCCCCCGCTTCTTGTACAAGTTTTAATAAACAGAGGTGTGTGTTGTGTGCAGGGCATGGGAGGGAGAAACATTCAGCTACTTTTTCATGTAACAAACCACAGGCTTCCAGCTCATATAATAAATAGTGCAATTGTATGGCTTCCAAAGGAACTCAGTGGTAAAGCATCTGCCTGCCAATACACAAAACACAGGTTGGATCCCTGGGGTGGGAAGACCCCCTGGAGAAGGAAATGGCAACCCACCCCATTGTTCTTGCCTGGGAAATCCCATGGACAGAGGAGCCTGGCAGGCTACAGTCCATGGGGTCGCAAAGAGTCAGACACAACTTAACAGCTAAACAACAACAACAATGGCTTATATATAAAAACCCTTTCCTGGATTCCCAGATGTCCAGTGAAGAATCTAAGTAACCTTTAAAATCAACTGTACATGCATAATAGTCATGGTCATGATATTTATGTGAACTGTGTGAATAAACACTTTTTTGTTCTCAGCTTTCTTTTCACCTGGCTTCTTATGGGCGTGTAAAACATGTGCCGAAGGAGGCTGGTGTCATTTCCTGCTAGTCAGCTGTGTCTAGATGCCCCCTGTCTGTATTTGGTCCAAACTTCTCCTAGTTCGGATCCTGTCCTGCCCTCTGCCTGAATCTTCTTTTTCAAAGCTGAGATTTTTGTTCATTTGCTGCCTTCTGATATGAGGACTTGTGTCAATATTCTGAAATACCCTTCACCCGTGGTTCTCACGCTGTGTCGACACCACCTGGTAGGCTTGTTAAGTGAGGACTGCCGGGCTCGCTCCACGGATCTGATTCAGCAAGCCTGGAATGGGGCCTAAGAATTTGTGTTTCTAACCAGTGCCCGGGTGATGCTGACAACGGTCGGTTTAGAGATCACAGTTTGAGAGCCATTGTCCTACACTAAAATTTTAAACATCCTCATTGAAGAGGATGTTCAGAAATATTGGGCTTCTGAAACATGCTCAATACTATAAAGACTGGCTCTTCATCCAGAAAGAGAAATTAAAATCAGGCTAAGTGGACCTGGATGATATTTCTACCTTCAGATATCTATTTTCTGGAAAACCTATTTTTCTACAGTGTACCCTGACTCTGAATTATATTACTCAAGTGGTTCTGAGAGTAATGGAACTGGTTTACGGTATACAGAGAACTTATTTTTATTATTATTATTGTTTAATTGAAATGTAGTGATTTACAACGTTGTGGTAATTGCTTTGTACAGAGAAGTGATTCAGTTTTATATATATATATAGCTGCTCTTGTTGTTCAGTTGCTGAGTCGTGTCTGACTCTTTGCCACCCCATGGCCTGCATCATGCCAGGCTTCCCTGTCCTTCACTATCTCCCAGAGTCTACTCAGACTCATGTCTATTGAGTCGGTGATACCAGCCAACCACCTCATCCTCTGTCACCCCCTTCTCCTCCTGCCCTCAATCTTTCCCAAAATCAGGATCTTTTCCAATGAGTCAGTTCTTTGAATCAGGTGGCCAAAGGATCGGAGCTTCAACTTCAGCATCAGTCCTTCCAGTGAATATTCAGGACTGATTTCCTTTAGGATTTCCTTTAGGATGGACTGGTTGGATCTCCTTGCAGTCCAAGGGACTCTCAAGAGTCTTCTCCAA
>NW_011494808.1:4777139-4777340 GCF_000754665.1 Bison bison bison
ATCAACTCTTTGACGCTCAGCCTTCTTTATGGTCCAGGTACATCTGTACATGACTACTGGAAAACCATAGCTTTGACTAGATGGGCCTTTGTTGGCAAAGTGACGTCTCTGCTTTTTAACATGCTGTCTAGGTTGGTCATAGCTTTTCTTCCAAGGAGCAAGTGTCTTTTAATTTCATGGCTGCAATCACCATCTGCAGTG
>NW_011494808.1:4777440-4782717 GCF_000754665.1 Bison bison bison
CTCCTCTTTCACTTTCATCAAGAGGCTCTTTAGTTCTTCTTCACTTTGTGCCATAAGGGTGGTGTCATCTGCATATCTGAGGTGATTGATATTTTTCCTGGCAAACTTGATTCCAGATTGTGCTTCATATAGCCTAGCATTTCACATGACATACTCTGCATATAAGTTAAATAAGCAGGGTGACAATATACAGCTTTGACGAACATATGTTTATTCTTTTCAAAAATATTCTTTTCCATGATGTCTTACCGTAGAATATTGACTATGGTCTGTGCTCTATAGTAGGACCTTGTTGTTTGGAATATGCAGAACTTCTGAAGCTCAAGTTCACAAATCAAAACATAAATTCATTTTTGTTTTCCACCATCTCTTTTAAATTTATTCAAGGGAGATCATTTTCTTTTCCCAGTGAAAACTCTGGCAGGTCTGTGGCTTTTCTACTTACTATTAGGCAAGTAAAAATATAGTTTGTTTGTTTGAGTACTTGGAGTGTGCAAAGATACTATTCAGAACCCTGAGCTGGTTGTGATGGAGACTCCCCCTCCCGGTCCCAGCATTGGCTGGCTTCTGGCGGCCAGTCTGCGATGAGGAAGTGAGGTGCGCTAGTCCCGTCTCTACTTCTCGGCCCTGTGCTTCCCCTTTTCCCTCTCCAGCTGCTCTTTGAGATTCCAGTGGCAGTGAAAGTCAGTGGGAGGAGATTAAGAGGATAGAATGGTTCTTCTTAAACTGGTAACTTCATCAACTTCTGTACAATTTGGCTACAAATCAGAGGTTCCCATGACCCCTCCTCAGGTTCGATTAATTTGCTACAGCAGTTCACAGAACTCTGGGAAATGCTTACAGTTTATTAAAGATAAGGATAAAAGATACAGAGGAACAGCCAGATGAAGAGATATGTGGGGTGAGGTCCGTATGATGGAAGCTTCCCTCCCAGTGGAGTTGGGTTGCTTTATGCTCCAGAGTCAGAAAAAGGAGCTAGTTTGACCTCTGACTCTGTAGGGCTTTTCTCTGCCTTTTTTTTTTTTTGCAATGAGAAACTCTTGCATGAATATAATTATTGAATATAATTATTGGTAATCAGTAAAGGAGAGAGTTGCCAAACTCCAAATGGAAAATTAACAAAAGGATACGAAAAGAAAAGTGTCTCTGTAAAGCCCAGGAATGAGGCAACTTGGAGGAGAAATCAGAGAGAAGAGTTCAGACAACCAAAGGTCAGGAAAGGAAGAGACGTTACAAAACAGAGCGGCCCTGTACAACCTAGAGGGGCGGGATGGCTCAAGGGGTAGGGACATGTGTGGGTTATGACTGATGCGTGATGTTGTACGGCAGGAGCCAACACAACATTGTAAAGCAATTATCCTCCAATTAAAACTCTGAAAAAATATTTGAAAGTGACTCAGAGGAGAAGTCTCTTCCTCTTGGAGCCTTTTAACTTGAGCAGTACAACTGCAGGCCCTAATGTAAAATTTACAAATGGCAGGTGTCAGCTCAGAGAGGTCATTGTTAGGCAAGGCTTTTAAAATCTGTGGGCAGGGTGTGAGATAAAAGACCAAGTGATCCAAAAAATTAGCGAGAATTCACTCAGGGCTTCCTGTGAGGCAGAGTCAAATGTTCCCAGAGTCTGTCCAGCAATAAGTCGGTTGGACTTGGGGAGTTCCTACCCTGACCTTTTTAGGTTACTTCCCTGTTTATTGAAAAAATGTTTTAGGATGAATTCTACCAGTTACAGCCATTATGTGCTTATTACTTACATTCAGCAAAAGAAACCTTGAAGTCCATGGACTTAGGCAACTTGGATCCTAAGTCTGTCTTGGTGTTGACCATATTCTGTGACTCAAGCAAATCCTAAGATCTTCTCTGAATCCTTGTTTTTCATAGGTAAAATAAAACAGTATTGGGGAAAAAAAAGAAAAAGGAAAACAGTATTGAAGTGACCTTTGTCACACAGCTCAAGGGTCCTTGACATCTTTACTTCAGCCCCTTCCAGTGGTAGGGTTCTAGGGTCTTCTTCTGAGTCTCCAGGTTCCGGCTGCGCTGCAGGGAGTAATTAGAGGTGGACTGTAGTTCATGATCAAATGTCACTCTTGGTGGGCAGTCCTTGGGGCGATAATGCACAATGACAAAGTTCCATTCTTACTGGGCACCCATGGGAGGCACAGTTGGTAAAGACACCCAAGCTGGGTGGGGAGATGTTCATTCCCAGGTGAAGACTTGGTAATTGGTGGTGTCAGATCAGCTCCCATGTTTCTCCCAGACACCTGACTCCTGCAGGGAACTTGGGAAGTTTCACTCACCCAGCTCTTACTATGTGGTTGGCCTGTCCTGCTCTGGAAACTTCCTTAGGATCTTCTCCCTTCTCTCAATAAAGCTTGACTATTTAACTTGATTCCCTTGGACAGCAAGGAGATCAAACCAGTCCATCCTAAAGGAAATCAATCTTGACTATGCATTGGAAGGATGGAAACTGAAGTTGAAGCTCCAATACTTTGGCCACCTGATGCGAAGAGCTGATTCATCGGAAAAGACCAGGTGCTGGGAGAGATTGAGGGCAGGAGGAGAAGGGGTGACAGAGGATGAAATGGTTGGATGGCGTCATTGACTCAATGGACATGAGTTTGAGCAAACTCTGAGAGATAGTGAAGGACAAGGAAGCCTGGTGTGTTGCAGTCCATGGGTTGCAGAGTTGGACAAGACTGAGTGACTGAGCAACAATTTAACTTGGTAACTTATGTAACCATGAAAACAGAACAAATTGTTGCTTTGTTCTCATATGGTTCAGTTCAGTTCACTTCAGTCGCTCAGTCATGTCCGACTCTTTGCAACCCCATAAATTGCAGCACACCAGGCCTCCCTGTCTATCACCAACTCCCGGAGTTCACTCAAACTCATGTCCATCGAGTCGGTGATGCCATCCAGCCATCTCATCCTCTGTCGTCCCCTTCTCCTCCTGCCCCCAATCCCTCCCAGCATCAAAGTCTTTTCCAATGAATCAACTCTTCCCATGAAGTGGCCAAGGTATTGGAGTTTCAGCTTTAGCATCAGTCCTTCCAATGAACACCCAGGACCGATCTCCTTTAGAATGGACTGGTTGGATCTCCTTGCAGTCCAAGGGACTCTCAAGAGTCTTCTCCAACACTACAGTTTAAAAGCATAAATTCTTCGGTGCTCAGCTTTCTTCACAGTCCAACTCTCACATCCATACATGACCACTGGAAAAACCACAGCCTTGACTAGATGGACTTTTGTTGGCAAAGTAATGTCTCTGCTTTTCAATATGCTATCTGGGTTGGTCATAACTTTCCTTCCAAGGTAGGGCAGGCTTAATTTTCAAAACTTCCTTGGAGGTGTGGGGAAAACTGACCTTTCCATTCATCAAAGAAAATGAAAAGCAGAACATATTAAGTTTCCGTATTTAAACTATCAGAACCAGCACCAATCTAAACGACTGGGTCATCTCTAATTTCTCTTCTGGCTCGAACATACTATGAATTAAAAGCCAGGATCAACAGAATATTCTTTTTGTTCCTAGTACCACTGATTACATGGAGAAAATCTTACCCCCGATAGGCTCTGGATCTATGAAACTTTTAGTCTCCAAAGCACAGAGGGTACAAATGGCAGCCTGTAACCTGACTCTATATGGCCATGGCTTAATGGATTTGTGGAAGATGGGCATGAACTCGGAAAGTCAGTCTCTAAATATATTACTTATGAATTTGATGGTTATCTAAATTGATCAGCATGCTAATTCCTTACCAGTAGGAGTCCTTGGACTTGTTCAAAGGGATACAGATGGGCACATGAGTTAGGGAAAATGGCAGAGCGACCACAATCAATTGCTTCACATTTGGAGAGTCATAAGCAAACATCTAAGACCTTCCTCCTATGTGGACTGACATTTTCCTTGGTAGCTCAGGCTGTTTAATCAAGTTTTATGCTGCTGCTTGAAGCATGACAAGCATTGCCATTCTGAGTTTGTTCAAGTCAACTAAAATATTCCAGAAGCCTTTCCGAGCTGCTCAGAGGCTAGACTCTAGGCCCAGGTATCTGACTGTGCCTTATGTATGACTTGATGAAGAGAGCTTAGTTTTTCATTCATTTATTCATATTTCCATTTATTCATGAATACATCTGGACATCCATACATCCATTATTGGGACATTAATTATACAGCAGGCACCATGAGAGGCAACACAAGATTCTTATATACCTCTGTTTGGAAATAAAGGTCAGGAAACAGGAAGGGGACCCTTTTCGGTTTTACTGTCAGGAGGCACTGAACCCTCAAGAGGGTATGCATTGTAGCCAGTATTTCGGTTGTTATGGGGAAGTCGCTGCTGTGAGCAGTGGTCTGGGATCAGACTGCCCTTCCTGCCTCCGCAGGACACAAAAGAGTCTTCATACTGATCCTGCAAGGAGGCAGGCTCTCCCGGGGAGTGAGGAGGGCTCCCCACTTTCTCTTTAAATCCCAGGCTCACAGCAAAGAGCATTTAGGACTCCACATGGCACACATCTCCCCAGGCTCCTCTTTGCTCCTGTTGTCCCCCTGCACACGCTGAAGGGAATTAGATGCTGCTCCAATGTAACCCAGAATTCATTAATAATCCAGGCACGTGCTCCCTCCAAGGGAGGCATGCAGATGAAACGACCTAAACGTGTCTACCTGAAATCAAAGCAATTAACCTAGACATTTTCACCCCTAGGACTCCATTCTCTCATCTATTTCCACCCTGAGAAGGGCTTTACAAAGTTTATACTTTTACCCAGGATAGCAGATCTCCCTTCTCTTCTCCAAAAGTCAGAGAACCCTTTGCTGGCCAGGGGGAGAGGTCCCGGGAACTATATTCATGACCTTCCTGAATGGAGATTGTGTGAGGCATCTTAGAAAAACTTCAAAAACTCAAGCTGCAGGGTCAGAGACAGCCCACGTGCCTCATCTGAAAGCCCACGTGCCTCCTGGGCTGCTGGAAGGAGCTGCTGTGCAGGCGATGCTCACAGGCTGGGCTCCAGAGCGCTTCCAGAAAGCGTCCCAGGGGCGCTGGTGGTAAAGAAGCCACCTGCCAAGGCAGGAGATGTAGGAGACGCAGGTTCGATCCCTGTGTCTCCTACATCTACGTTGGGAAGCTCCCCTGAAGAAGGGCATGGCAACCCAGTCCAGTGTTCTTGCCTGGAGAATCCCATGGACGGAGGAGCCTGGTGGGCTGCAGTCCACGGGGCAGCAAAGAGCTGGACGTGACTGGTCAACTGAGCACACACGCACACACTAAGGAGAGAAGG
>NW_011494808.1:4782840-4806554 GCF_000754665.1 Bison bison bison
GCCCCACCCCACCCCCATACCCACAGAGGGCTGTTCCAGGCTCCTGTGGTTCTCACAATGTTGAAGCTGCAGGAGCCAAGATTCACAGGAGGGGCCGGGTTGACCAGAAAGGCCCCCTTTTGGGGGAGGCGGGTGTCTCTCTCCTGTTGGAAGGAAGCCTGATGTGCACTCACTTCTTCCTGCTCCAGGGCTCTCTACTGAGCCAGGTTTTCAGGTTTCTGTCTTCCCAGCACCAGCAGGCCCTGGAGGGCAGCCTGTAATTCTGGACCAGTGACATTGGAGGTGAACAAGGCTGAACTTATTTCAGGTCTAAACTCATTCCTCCCAACACAGCCCAACCAAACATGGGGGTGAAGTGTGTTTTCTCTGGAGAGTATCTAACCGGATTCAAGCCCCAGCTCTGCCACTCGCTAAACCTAAGTCTTAGTTTCCTTGCCGTAACATGGAAATAGAAATGCCTAACTGTGGTATTGCTAAAGGGCAATAATGCATATCCAGCAGTGAACCCAATGCTTGCTCATGGTAAGGCCCCCATGTGCGTGCCTGCTAAGTCACTTCCGTTGTGTCTGACTCTCTGCGATCCCACGGACTGTAACCTGTCAGGCTCCTCTGTTCATGGATTCTCCGGGCAAGAAAACTGGAGTGGGTTTCCATGTCCTCCTCCAGGGGATCTTTCCAACCCAAGGACTGAACCTTCTCTCATGTCTCCTGCATTGGAAGGTGGGTTCTTTACCACTATCACCGCCTGGGAAGACCAAGGACCCCCTATGTAATAGCTATTATTTGGGGGTCTGCTTCTTCCTTTCATCTTTCCCCTGGCCACAAAGCCTTGGCAATGAAGCGACTCCATGGACGTCATTAGGGAACATGTGTGCGGAGTCCCCTGAAGAGGTGCTCATTAACGTGGAGTAGTCCTTGAGTTGCCCTTTAGTGAAAGATTTCCTGTTCTAGTTCAGATAAGGCTCTGGAAAGTCTGCAACCACCCAAAGCCAAGGAAGAAGGGAATTAATGTCTGGGAACGTAGAGCACGGCTGCCTGTGCTCTGCTGATGTCCCATGGGCTTCTCCACGGCAGTGCTCTCCAGCTGAATCCTAGCGGTCCACATCTGCCTCTCTTCACAGAGAAGCGAAGTGACAGAAAGTATAGAGAGCTGTACCTGAGACTCATGCGGCATGCAGCTGGAAACAGTAATGGAGAGAAACAGGTCTGAAGACTTAACTGAAGAGAGAATGGTCAAACTATTCCCAAGGCAAAAACAAATTGAGCCTCATATTCAAGAGGAACTATGAACTCCAAGCAAAAGAAATGGAAAGTAAACCACAGCTAAGAACATCGTAATAAAACTGCTAGAAATCAAAGACAAAGAGGAAGTAATTTAAAATAGGTGGGGGAAAAGGACAGACTTTCTCCAAAATAGCAGAAGTAAGGCTGACTTCTGATTTTTGCTGATCTATCTACAGGGATAAAGATAAAGCAATGAAATGATGTTTTCAAATTGATAAAAGAACATGCTGCTAGCCTTGAACTGTATGGCAAGAAGCAGTTTTTTTTTTTTTTTTCCAAATTAAGGCAAAATAAAGGAAATCTTCAAAAAGAAAAATTATCACGGGTGGTACAGATCAAAATTTCAGGGATGAAAGATTCCTGATAAGGTTAAATAAATGGGTGAATAAAAGCAAATATTGGCTATTTATAGCAGTAATATAATATCTCATGAAGTTTAAACTGTTAATAGAATGAAAACTCATGACAATAAAGTAGGACACGCTGAAGAATTCTGGAGTTTTTCTGTTTTTCTGGGAAATGGATTGCATCTTAGGAGAACATGACTTGAGAGAGTCCTGGGGGAGCAGGGTTTAGGGTCTGAGAGGGTGACTTTAACATGGGTCTTGCAGGTAGTAGCTGTTTGGGGCTGAGTAGAGTTTATGACGTAGTTGCTTTAGATGGGTGGTAACCATGGGATGGAGGTCTTGAAATGTCTCAGTGAGCAAGTCATCCATTCAGATGTGTTAGCTGTTGAGTTAGCTAGTAGCCTTAACTACCAGGTTCAAGGATTTCCTGGAACAGGCAGTTAAGTCATTGCATGGTACCAATATCAGTTTATTTTTTTTTAATAAGGTAGAAGCTATTATATTTAGTCTAGCAAGATTTTGATTCAGGAATAAATGCAATAAGTTATTCTTGAAAAGGGGAGAATACGCTCCTCCTGCAAACAAATAAACAAACATGTAACATTCTAGTGGCCAAATCACTAAATAAGGCTTTGCTTTTCTGAAAATCTGGTTTGATTTGGTCTTGTAATATACTGAGAAATTTCACTGAAGAAACAATTTCAGTTATTATTAACATGGTTCATATTCACATACATAAAACCCACATCTTACAATCAGAGTATCCTCTTCTGTGTTGACAGGAGCCATACTTTAGACATCATGAAGACCAGGTGTCCATTTGCACTCTTTCCTAAATCATTATGCCCAAATGAGAATTTATAAGTGAGTTTTATACTTCTGACTGATTTTTCAGACTCAAAATCTGTTATGTGATAAAACTTAGTTCCTCTAAATAGATTTTTGTGTTCGATGTTTCATACTGATAAACACAATCTGAGTCTATATTCTGGAATAGCAGTGAATCCAAAATGAAAAAAAAATGGTAGCTAATAACTTGTTTCATAAAATCTAGTCTGTGTCTTTCAACACACCTAGTAATCAAGATATGAGAATGAGCGGCCCAGCGATCTGCCACCCGCGCTTGCCAGCATTGTTACTACAGAGTTAGAAGAATGTCGACTCGATCCCAATTAATCCTGTATAGGATGCTTTCAATTATCACTTCTCTTGTTATTAGTTTGGTCTTACTCTTTAATCTACGGAGTGTATACGGCTGTAGAAAAAGTCCTTGCAGAAAGTGGCAGGGGGGTTATGTGAACAGCTCTTTGTGATTATCTTGTCTGTTCTAATACACTATGCCTTTGATGGCTTTTCCCCTCAGAAAACTTACTAGCAATACTTAAGTGTATTCTTAAAACATTTTTATGAAAGAAAATGACAACAGGATCCTCCAGAAATCCCCAAGCATCTATTAGTTCAATGACTCCTGTGTTCTGCTACTGAAATGTGGAGCCCATATCAATTTCTGAACTCCCTGCTTACAGAAACTTGTAATCTCTCAATTAGATCAAATTGCATTTAGCGCTGCAACAGATTTGAGTCAGTCTTTGCTCTTCTCTGGATATCATCACTGGGATATGCTGAGGGATATCACTTTATCATGTTTGATGTTATTCTTTGAAAAAAGTGTTCTGGTCTACTAAAACTCAGGAACCATGATTTGATTTCAGGAGTCTTTTATCTTCTGGGATTTAAAAATCACTTAGAGACCCAATTCTGCCACAAACATATTAATCATGAAGACTGTAAGGAGGACTTGGGAAAAGTGTCATTGACACATTCTGAAATAGCTCCATGTCTAAAGTCTGGGAAAGATGCAAAGGTTTTGTTTGTTCATTAAATTTATTTGGAAACAGGGGACAAATAAGAAGATTTGGGTAACCACCTAACCAGGTAATTCCTGGAGGAGATTATCTTATCAGAGCTGTGCCCCAAATAAGACTATATGAGAAACAATATCCTCATCTACCGGTGATGATCTTTCCCAGTTGGATGGGAGATCAATGGTAACGACTGATGGACTGATCGACGTGCAGAGTGAAGCGTTGTGGGGGCAGATAAACTATGTTTACTGATAGGAGAATGAGTGCAGAAAGTAAACAGAAAATCTTACTTCAATCCCCACTGTTAGTTCCCTGGAAAATAGATGACAGTTGTTGAATTTCTTTTTGTTTTGCTAGCAGTCTAGATAACTTCCAAGAACAGTAACCTCCTTACAAATATGAATCATTAAATTGCTTAGATTTCAGTGCTTGTTATTAGGCATTATTCTGTCAAATACAAAGCTTGAAATTAAAAAAAAGTTAATGAACGGATTGAATTTGGTGTCATATCTGGACTTCTTTAGACCCATCAAATAGGGAGTTTTTCAGGCTCTTGAATTGGTATCTTCTTGATTGATAATGAGCAGCATCCGTCTATGACTAGAAAGACTGGGATTTAAATGCCAGCTCCAATGTTCACTATCTGGTTTACTCTAAGCAAGATACTTAATATTTCAGAATTTGAAATATTGTAATATAAATAATTCATAAGATTGATTAGACGATTCAGGGAAAGATTTCTAAGTAAACAAATTGTGTGTGACCTAGGATGAGCATTCTTTCCTGTTTTCCTTTTAAAATAAAATGGGATCATCAGTTCAGTTCAGTCTCTCAGTCATGTCCGACTCTTTATGACCCCATGGACCACAGCACACCAGGCCTACCTGTCCATCACCAACTCCTGGAGTTTGCCCAAACGTATGTTTATCGAGTAGGTGATGCCATCCAACCATCTCATCCTCTGTCGTCCCCTTCTCCTCCTGCCCTCAATCTTTCCCAGCATCAGGGTCTTTTCATGGAGAGGTACAATTCCTTGGCCAGAAAGACAGCTTCTCCTCTCTGGGAATTTCAGCTCACATGCTTGTTACTGAGTCAAGGCAGGTGCTCATTTCAGAGAGGCTGATGGTTCAGCATCAAACAGGGGAAAGGGGAACGATCCCAGTCCTATTATGTGCCACAGAATCTGAGTGAGATGCTTCTTGAGTCTCAGTTTGCTCATCGGTCAAGAACAAATGATGAATGGGAAGAAGAGTTACTAGAAAATCTTAATTTAGGAAAGCTACCCAGACACATATCTTCCATCACAGAGTTCAGCAATATAGCATTTTGCCCCAGCCAAAACCCACAGGACTCATCTCTAAATAAACTAAAAATCCCATCGGAAACTAGGTTCACCTTAAAATTCTCCCTTGTTCCTTAGCCTCACCACCAGCCCTATGCCCATTTGTGCCAAACAGAAGAAAGTACATCTCCTCCCTCGGTTCATCAACATTCTTGACTTTTAAATAGGATTATACAGCGATCAGGGCTTCCCAAGTGTCTCAGTGTAATGAATGTGCCTGCCAATGCAGGAGACACAGGAGATTTGAGTTTGATCCCTGGGTCAGGAAGATCCCTTGGAGGAGGAAATGGCAGCCCACTCCCATATTCTTGCCTGGAGAATCCCATGGACAGAGCAGCCTGATGGGCTACAGTCCATGGGGTTGAAGAGTCAGACAAGACTGAGCACGCATGCACACATACAGAGATCACCAGGCACAGGAAGGCCGTAGTAAACGAAGGCGAAAAATGACTGCAGAGGAAAGAGGCCTGGAATAGAAGGGACCTAAAGCAAAACACACAACAAAATCTACTCGTGCACACAGATGTGAGAAAATAGTGGATTTATTAAAAACTGGATAGTCTCTTACAGATAGCTATTTTCTTCACTTATAATAATAAGACAAAAAAAAAACCATTCTGATAAGTTTTAAGTGACAGCAGAAATAAAACATCCAGGAAGAGAGTCTGGAGAAGGAAATGGCCACCCACTCCAGTGTTCTTGCCTGGAGAATCCCAGGGACAGCAGAGCCTGGTGGGCTGCTGTCTATGGGGTCACACAGAGTCAGACACGACTGAAGTGACTTAGCAGGAAGAGAGTCAGAAGATAAAATTGAGGTGCTCTGCTGTGATAGAGAGAAAATCTGAAAGAAAAAGTGCCTGCTCTAGGCCTGTATTTTCACATATGGTAGCCACTAGCTCCTTGCAGTGAGTCCAAAATGCTGGAATTATTAAATACATACCAGATTTTAAAGGCTTAGTACAAAATAAAGAATGTAGGCTAGTTCAGTAATATTTTTATACTGGTTACATTTAGCAATAATATTTTATATATAAACAGTAGTAAAATATAATTTTCAAGTAGTACTATTTAACATTTATTAACAATAAGATGCTATTGATTTAAATGAAACATTTTGAAGAAAGTCTTTTCTGGCACTTAGTAGAGAAAGCAGGATCTAGTGTGTATCGAAAGTATATGTGTTTGGCCTTTTCTGGCCCTCCCACCAGCTCCGGGCATCTTGAGAATCCAGCCTGAAACTCATAAGCTTGGGTAAATTGCCAAGTCTTCTTTCCACGACTAAGCACTGAGTTCTTATTTCTGTTTGATGGTTCAGACGGGACCTGTTTCCCTGTTTTCAAGGCTGGATTTTAGATCCCTCATTTGGTCTAAAATCCCTTTAAGACCACATCGGGATGCTGGCTGCGTCCATCTCTGCTGTTCGTCTTCTCTATTCATGACTCTAACCATCATCTACTAGAAGTCACTCTTGGACTCCTGGTTCATTTGTGTGACTGCCGTTTACTGCTTTGCTTGTTAAACAGAAAACTGGGTTGTGTTTCAAAGCATTGTTTCCCTCATTAGAGGTTCTTGGTAAATCTGATTTTTTGCATTTGTTTGCTCTTACATCCTTTTCTCCTACATGCATTTTTCAGTGGCTGGACACCTAATGAGACAGAATCAGAAGATGCCTCCAAGTGATCCAACTTCCCAGGCTGCGACAAGGCTGGCTTGGATTTTCAATTAAAAGCAAGTTGAAAAGAGAAAGAAGAAAGCAAGTAATTAAGCAGCAACAAGGTCTTGGCAGAAGTTGTCAAATGAATAATTTAATGAAGCAGTTTGGAGCGAGTGGACCTGGCTCCCTCTGGCTCCTGCTTCCTGTAAAAGCTGGGTGCCTGCCTCCCATCCTCTTTGTCTCGCTCAGACAAAAGGGCCAGCTGGAACTATGGGATGTGAGGGAAGTGGGGGATCGTGCGTGGCAAATGTTTTGTAGTGAGTTGGCAGCTGGAGGGAGGCTCTGCCAACAAAAGGATTGCTGGGAGGGGAGTTTGTTTAAGGATTCCCAACATCCAGAAGGAAGGTACATAAAATAATAGTTTAGAAGCAGCCTGGTCTGACATTGAGATTTCAAGGTCCCATGCACCCCAGGGCTGGGAGGGAATCTGCAATTTCAGAGTTTCATATTTAATCCTCCTCTTTTTAGCAACTAACCCAAAACCTATGATTACGCCCTTCTGGCCATCTGCTGGCTAGATTTAACATCTGAGCCACCAGTTTAATTTGTAACTTCTGGGTTCAGTAATAATGTGAAGAGAGGGAGAATTATAAAGAGACAGGGGGATGAGGGTCAGAGACCACGCGGCTGAGCCTGAGCCTCCCTGTGGTCAGCCACCCATGACCCCATGTCTCAGTGCCCCCATCAGGAGCACCCTGTGTGTGGCCACTCTTGCTCTTGATCCAGGATTGATGTCACAGGAAAGGTTCCTTCCACTCTGTACACCCGGGCTCCCCCATGCTCACTTGAGGACTGGTGGTGGATCCTGATGTATGTCTTCACTTGCAGGATTTCTCACTGATGATACCTATTTGTGTCCACTCTGTGTGTGTGTGTGTGTGTGTGCACATGTACAACAGGATGCCCCAGAGGAAACAAATATATGTTTGAAGAAGGCAAGGGGGCGTGAAAGGGACTGGATGATGTCTCCCGAGTGGATAAAAGTGACCTCGATCTTCTAACAGGAAGCCTTGTGTGGTGGGAGGTTCTCAGTATACAGTAGGTGCTCAAGAAATGCTTATTGTCCTTGAGGAACTGTTACTCAGTTAAGCACCAGCCATGGGGCTGAGTTAAAGACTTCCATGTGAGTCTAGGAGTGTAGGAACATATTTAGCAAAAGGAGGAAAATGAAAAAGGGGGTCTCTTTGCAAAGAAAGGCCATTTCTGCACTGAGAGGGGATGGAACTAACTGGAAAATCAAGTGGCCATGTCCTGGGAAAGAGGAATGTTGGAAGGGACATCTGTGAAGGACATTCATGTCTGTTTACCTCCAGGTGGCCTGACAATGAGGCAAGTTGTCAGCTCTTTCCAGATTCTACTTTCTAGGTAAAAGGAGGCTGCTGCTAAGTCACTTCAGTCGTGTTCTACTCTGTGCGACCCCATAGACGGCAGCCCACCAGGCTCCCCCGTCCCTGGGATTCTCCAGGCAAGAACACTGGAGTAGGTTGCCATTTCCTTCCCCAATGCATGAAAGTGAAAAGTGAAAGTGCTCAGTCGTGTCCGACTCTTCACAACCCCATGGACTGCAACCTACCAGGCTCCTCCGTCCGTGGGATTTGCCAGGCAAGAGTACTGGAGTGGGGTGCCATTGCCTTCTCCGAAAGGAGGCTACTAGTGGTCTTTTAGGTTTGTCTGCAGTTTAAGATCAGAATAAAGTCAGTATTGCCAAGAGAGCTCTCTAAAATGGAGCCAGGAAGACATTGAGGAAGCATGACTTAGGCATAGCCTGGATGGAATCTGAACTTTGACTCTTACTGTCTTTACACAGGCATCCAGAACCTCTGCCAAGTTCCAGAAACTCAGGACACTCATCAGACCCTTCCTTTCAAATAGCTCATGACAGCCTAGCTACTTATTGGACATTTGCCCTCAATAACTTGTGAGAACTTATCCCTTAAGGACAAATATTGCCTTTCTTGCAGTAGTCAATAATAACTCTTGCCAGACAACTTTATTAACCTTTTGACTTTTGCCTTTATAAGCCCCTAACTCCTTCTCTTGCCTGTAGCACTCTGGATTTTATAGAAACTATTGTGTCTCCCAAATTGCAATTCCTAAGCCCCCTAATAAATTCTTTTCTTATTTGTAGCCTTCTGTGTTGCTTGGTCATTACTAGTTAAAGACACTAGCTAATTCTAAGACTGAAAATATGGCAGTTGGCCATTCTGAAAGAACAGCCAGGGATGGAGAAGACAAAGGACCCACGGCATCAGACAGTGTCCCCAGAAACGAAATTTGCAAATAGATCATGACTAAATGTCTTTTTTTTTTAATTCTGATTTTATTGGAGTATACTTGATGTACCAGAGAAGGCAATGGCACCCTACTTTTGCCTGGAGAATGCCATGAACAGAAGAGCCTGGTGGGCTACAGTCCATGGGATTGCATAGAGTCAGACATGACTGAGTGACTTCACTTTCACTTTTCACTTTCATGCATTGGAGAAGGAAATGGCAACCCACTCCAGTGTTCTTGCCTGGAGAATCCCAGGGACGGGGGAGCCTGGTGGGCTGCCGTCTATGGGGTCGCAGAATCGGACACGACTGAAGTGACTTAGCAGCAGCAGCAGCAGCAGATGTACAATGTTGTGTTGGTTTCACGAGTACAGCAAAAGGAATCAGTTATCCACACACATACACTCATTCTTTTTCAGATTCTCTTCTCATATAGATTATCCCAGAATATTGAGTAGAGTTCCCTGTGCTGTACAGTAGGCCCTTGCTGGCTATCTATCTGATATACAGTAGGGTGTGTTCATCCCAAGCTCCTGATTCATCCTTTCCCAAGTGTTTAATTACCTGATTAGTTAGTGAATTTTCTCCCCCAAAGAAGGAGGAGATTACAAAAACATTCATGGTCACATATACATGTGACAGAAGTTTTTTTTTTTTTTTTTTAAAAAAAACAATGTTAGAGATATCTTAGGGATCAAATCCAGCATAGTTCTGGTCAGGGAAAAAAGAAATAGCATCGGTATTTTTGGTAAGCCATAAGTGGAGTGAGCTTCAGTAATAATTTAAAGGTGGACTGGAGTAAGGCAACGAGGAGGATGACCGGAACTATGACAGTCTGCGACTGACAAAGAGCAGATAGTAAGGTGGCCCAGTGACAAAAAGAAAATCTTGAATGAAAGACCGGGAAATGAGCACAGTGAGTATAACCCAGCAAACATTTACAGAATATAATGAAACACTGTGGGCGTTTCTTTTTTTAAGGCAGAAACATTTGAAACTGCAAATCCTTGATATAAGGAGAGTGCACTGCAAGAAGCAGCAAGAATTTCAGGAAACGTGTTAAAGTGAAGATAGTGATGGTATCTACGGTAGTATGCGGCGGGAAATGACACGTGACAGACTGCTTAGTCTCGTCTAACAGACACGGGTTCGAAATGAGCTTCCGCTCCCACTGGCTACGGGAATGTGCTCTCTTTACTTTCGTTTCTGCATCTGGAAAGTGAGATAAACAAGAGCTATTCCACCACAGAGAAGGAGATTCTTCATGTAGTCAGGACACCTAGTTGCCTGACGAGCGTTAAGTACTGGCACTAGGAGCAGAATCAGCACCGGTGTTAGATCTGGAGCTAAAGTTGGCATAGGTGTTCATATAGCAGGTGTTCACTTTCCTCAGTCTCATTTCTACACCTGTTTAGGAGCGTGGAGATGCATAGGTACCAGTGTTGCCTCAGACAAATTACACGCCCAGGTGTGAACACGGACATGCTGATTCACACACATGGCAGGTGAACAATTCTGGTTTTGAACATTAATCCGCATATGTGCGCTCAAAGTGGTACCGAATTTTGACAGACGTATATCCTCAATGCAGAGATCTAGGAGTACAGTGGAAGGCTTCTGCTAGCAGTTATTGCTATATTTTCAGTAATAGGAACACCGTTAGAAAGAAATGGATACTTTTCTATTGAAAAGAAAGTAGAACACCTAATTGAGACATGAACATATGTTGAATTCATTGACTATATATTTCTTGATTAACTTGGCAAGTAAAAATAGTTTGAATAAATCTAATTTTAGTTGGTCTATCATTCAACAGATATTTTCTAGATAAATATTTGCTGGTTGCAAAACATTGTGATAATATAATCACATGATAAAATTCAACATTTTTAATGCTCAACAGAGTTTTCAAAACAGGTTCTCCTTTTCATGTTTTGCACAGATGGATTTAAAGATTCACCAAATAATGGTAAGTCCCCTACATATCAACAAGTTCCATTCCAAGACTATGTTCATAAGTCCAATTTGTTTGTAAGTCCACCAAATTAGCCTTGGTACCCAACACAACCGGCTGTATAGTAATGTACTCTAATAGGTTGAAAGTACTTTTCACACAAATAATACATAAAAAGCAAATATGAACAAAAATTAAAGAAAGCATTTTTCATCTTATGTGCAGTACCCTAAAAAGTACAGTAGTGCAGTACAACAGCTGGCACCCAGGGGCTGGCATCGAGTGAGCAGGCAAGAAGGGTTACTCTAAGTGGAGGAGGGTGGGGAGGAGGGAGATGGTAGCACTGAAGGATTGTCAGCGATAGGAGAGAGAGGGCATGCTGCAATGTCACTCATGCCTGATGCTGATGGCACAGTTCCTGGTTCCTTTGCTGGTTTCAATTCTATCTTCCTTCTTGAAAAAAAATGATTTCATGACATCTGGGTAGTAGCTCTTTTTCCCTCATCATAGATGACACGATAGCATTGGATTGCATTCTGAACAGCTGCTGCAACCATCGTGTACCGTTCTAGGTTCAGGTCCTGCGTCTCAAAACTAATAGTGCCTCCTCAAATACAGAAAATCCCCTGGCCATCTCCTGCATTGTGATCTCTCCTGTTCTTCAATTCCTTCTGCTTCCTCTGTCTCTCTGCGTCCTTCCTCTGGGCCCCCAATTCCATCAGGGCTTCATTAGTAAGCTCCTTGCGTTCCATAGCAAGGAGGTCAATGACGTTGTCCTGGAGGGTTCACATCTTTGGAAGTTTGCAACTTGAAGGTTCATACATAGGGGACTTCCCGTATAAAATTCTATCAGGCACAAATCTAAAACTGAAAGTTGGCTCATATGTCATATTGTAAAGTGTGTGTGTTGAACTATACATATGTGTGTGTTGAGCTATGCATATCACTCTGGAAGCTAAATGGGTGCTCTATCAGTCATGAATTCCTTGACAAGGAGGAATTAAGTCTTGCACAATTTATTCCATACGGCTTGCTATTCTTTAGAGACAGACAATACTGTGTTATGTTCTATAGAATATCAAAGTTGTCAGGTACTTGAATCAAGGCCTTAAAGTGAGATGGCAAGTGAGCATCAGATACCACAAGCAGGCATTCCGGTCCCAATCCTTGATGAGTTTTGTAGGATCGGGCTGTGGAGACGGCCCACTGTGTTAGGAGAGAAGTCCAGAGTAATTCACATAATGTGTGTGTATGTTCAGCCGTGTGTGACTCTTTCGACCCCAGGGACTGTAGCCTGCCAGGCTCCTTTGTCCATGGAACTTTCCAGGAAAGAATACTGGAGTGAGTTGCCATTTCCTACTCCAGGTAATCTCCCTGACCCAGGGATCGAACCCCTGGCTCCTGCATTGACACATGGGTTCTTTACCACGAGTGCCATCGGGGAAGCCCCAATCCACATAGGATAGCATACAAATCCCATGCTTCTTTCATGTTCTTGAAAACTAAAAAAGAAAACCTCCTTGTTAAAGGAACCCTGGGATGATTAGGTCATCACAGTCTCCTCCCTGAGGTTCTCTGCTTCCCAAGATCTCAGAAGAATTTACCCCTGTTCCCTTAACTTTCAGCATCCACTTTGCACCTTAATCTCATTATGTACCTTGAATGCATAAAGTATATATTTTTGATCTTGTGAAATTTGAGTTACAAGTAACCTTCTAAAATGGAACAATTGCATAATTGGGGAAATACTTCTGTAGTTCTCAAATAGTGAACATTAGCCATAAAATACATAATTTATACGGTGGTAAAATGTAGGGGAAGGGAAATTTTCAGTACATTGACAAGCTGCCCGGGGCATCCTGCATAGGAGATATTGCATAAAATGGAAAATATCCATTTAGCTCTTGGGCAAAAGTTGAACATTAGCAATGATACACATGCTTTTACGGAGGTAAAATTTTTATGAGAAGATAGAATTACTGTACATTGACAAAATAGGGTTCTTTTCTCTTTGGGAAATTAATTCCATCCCGACAATATTCTCATCCCATTTCTGTAATCTATTTTTGACACTGGCCTCTAATAAGGACATACCTCAATAAATTATTTAGCGCTTTCAGAATTCGACCATCATTCAACCCTTCATCAGCTCTCACACCACTCAACTTCACTCTCAGTATCTCATTTCTGATGATGACAATGGAAACTGATGTCTTCGTTCTTTGAAAAGATGCTAACTGAGAGGAAAGCATGCACAGTCTTTGCAATCTTCTGGCAGCCTTGGGCCTCTGAAATAGAGACTCAGTGAGCAATAAAGTGGAAGTTTGAAAATGTGTTACATTTTCGTTTCCCTCCGTGTTTAAGAGTCATGTAACTGCCATGGTTTTCAGAGTGAGAGTCATAACAAGAAAACCACCACTTCCTGCCTGTATAATTTTGTGGTTTGTGTCCTTCCCTCAAAAAAGTGTGATAGCTCATGGATTAGATGTGAAATTCTTTGATATTAATTATCTTAATCTTTTCTGACACACTTCCTCAACACTTAAGTACAGGAGAGGATTAAATGCGGGGGACAGTGAAGAAGATTCTACCATTATATGTACTAAAATTACTAAGAGGATATTTTCAGTCTTTGCCCTGTTGTTTGACTAAGCCACATGCCTGATGTGACATTCTAGACTAGAGCAAGATGTTCATTTCTCCATTTTCAGTGGCGAAATAGAGTCACTTAACATATAGCTCAGGCAGCAGTGGTATTCTTCTCTCCTATAGGAAGAAATTCATACTGATTTAAAGAGATAGTTGAGGAATAAACAATGATTTTTGAAGCACAGAAACCTGATTAATGATAGCAAGGGAATAGCCAGATCGAGAAGTATTTTCAACACGACTACGCATTTCTCGTTGGTTCCAATGAAGTTGAAGCTTAATAGAGAAAAAGTCTACAAGGAAAATGCCAAGTTGAAAATCAGCAAAAATTCCCAAACACAACACTCAAAAGTCGGTAGTCTGTGGGCAAATCAACAACAATAAACCATCTGAGAGCAAATGAAGTAGAATGAATGAAAACATTTTCTAAAATTCAGAAAAGAGCAAATGAAATCCAGGTCTTGGATCATCATGGTTGTATGATTAAAACAACTTTGTGCCTAAATTTTCTGTAACTCAAAGATGATGCATTGATACTCAGGGTTGTTTAACGTGGTTTACCCTTTTTATTGAACCCCTCGTAACTTAAACCCAAAATTTTACTGAACATTCGATTGTTTTAAAATACTTCAGGTTGAGCCAAAATTCACATATACACTTTAGTTACATCATCATTGCTGTCGGGTCCCTAAAGAGGAATTCTGCTCAAGACAGGGTGAGCAGAAAGTTCTCAGAAAGTTCACACTCAGGACTTCTCTGTCTTTATTTCTGATCAACACAAGAGGCATTGTTACCTAACACGATGGGTTTCCACTGGGGATATGACTGGCTTACTAATTAGCATAGTGGATGAGCTTTCATAGGTGGACTTGGTGGTGCTCAGGGTAGGTGGATTAGACAGTTATTTCATAGAAGCTGTATATTGTACAAATGAAATCTTCATCCGCCTGAATGCTTTTTGCTTTGTCCCTTGCTTCCTCCCTCCCCTTTTCTCTCTTCTCTGTCTTCTCTTTTTCACTGCATTTCCAGTCAGTTTAAGAATGTTTTAAAATGTGACAAATTTATTAACAATACAGAACAGGTTTTTGGAGCAAATTTTTGTAAGTCTTTAATTTCTTTCCAGTTTTCTTTGAGGTATAAATGATAAACAAAAATTATATATGTTTAAGGTATACAGTGTGATATATATTCTATGAAATGATTACAACAATCAAGTTATATAACATATCCAACACCTCAGCAATAGTTACAATATTGTGTTTTGTGGTGAGAACATTTAAGATCTACTTTCCTAGGAAGTTTCAAATATATAATAAAATATCATGAATCATAATATTACTCTGTATATTAGATCTCCAGAACTTATCATACATAACTGAAACTTTGTACCCTTTGACCAATATCTCCCCATTCACCTATCCTCCTAGTGCCTACCGAGACTGAATCATAAAAACAAAATTCTATCCATCCAATTAAAAAAGGTTGAACATGAAGAAATAGAAAAATCTGAGCAGACCAATAGGGAGTACAGAGATTGAAGGAGTCTCAAAAAAATTCCCTGTAAAGAAAAGATCAGGACCAGGTGGTTTCATCAGTTAATTTTTTTTCAAATATTTAAAGAATTAATGCCAATTCTTCTCAAACTCTTCCAAAAATCGAACAAGAGGAAACACTTCCAAACTCATTTTTACAAGGCCAGCACTACCCTGATACCAGAGCCAGACAAGAACTGCACCACAAGCACAGAAAACTACAGGCCAGTGCTCCTGAGGGACAGTGATCAAAATCTTTAATCGGATCATGTGTATGCTCGGTATGTGTCACCAGTGAAGAATGGATACTTCTAGACTCTACGTTAGGAGTCACCATGAGTGACACCACTTAGAGTATGAGGGCTTTGAGGAGAAATGGAGCTGAGTTCAAATCTTAACTCCATGCTTACTAATTCTGTGACGTTTGGAGCTATAACCAGTAGGAGCCCGAAAGGCCTTCCCAGAATAGAACCGAACCCGCGTCCTCCGCCTGCCTTTTGTCTGTTAAAAAAAAACCTTAGTCAAAGAACAAATTTAATCAAAGAAGTGAGAAAATGCAGAAAGAACACAAACAAGACAAAATAATAATAATTTAGTCATTAAACAGAATCAAGGACTGCTAGCTCTTCCTCAAGGACCATAAGCAATATTCTGAGCCATGTCTTTTGAGCTGTTTTGCAGTTACTGAAACCCCGACCAGGTGGAGAAGTTAACTATGCACTGCCCACAGCACGTAGACACTAGACGGGTTAGAACCAGTAGGTTGATGATGCTGGCTCCCCCTTACCTCACTATCAACCAATCAGAAGAATGTCCACAAGCTGACCATGCCCTGCTCCATAACACTGTAAGAGTCCTCGCTACCCCTCCCAGGGTGGGCACACAGTCTTGTGGGCATCAGTTGGCCGTGGCCCCCTTTGCCTGGCAAAGTAATAAAGCTATTTCTTTCTCACTCACCCCAAACTCTATCTCTGAGATTTAATCTAGCACCAGTTCACAGAGGCTGAATTTCAGCAACAGAGCTGATATTTGAGTTTCAATTTCTGTAAATGGAGATGATATCGTCTCTCTTGCATGGCTGCTGTGCGACTAATTGAGGTAGCTTGGATAAAAATCTCTAGCACTCTGCTTTTCCCTTAGTAAGATTTAATAAATGTTAGCTCATTTCTGTCACGGCAATGTTGCTGCCTTTGAGAATATAAATTAGGCATTTATGAAAGCCCACCTCCTTTCTGCTCAGGTTTCCTGATGTATAATTGAAATACAAGGCATCACACTCCAAGTGTAAAACTTGATGAATTTTGACATACGTACATGTCATGAAAGCTGCCTGCTTTTACAAGTTACAGTTTTTCCATCCATAATGTTTTCTACAAATTGTGCTTAGTTAAATTTTTCCACTCCGCCTCTGATTATATCTATATAAATGGCACCCAGTGTGTACAGAATCAGATCTGAAGCTTTGATTCAGGTCTTTACTTATTCTAGCAGGTAACCCTTATTTTCTTTTCTAGCTTCATCTCCTTCGGGCTGTTACAGAAAATGGTCTGATCTTCATTCTTCAGACATGCCTTGTACCAGAGTTATATTCTTTCTAGAATAGGACCCTGTCCCATGTCTATCTTATCTATTGAAATCTTACCCTTCTTTTAAAAATCAGCTGAAATCTGGACTCTACAGCTTCAGCATATCTCCAAAATCCACTGAGGCCTTTGTTGTAAGTACACTGAAGTTCAACATCTGTCTCCAATGGGTACCAAAGCAGAGGGCACCTCCCCCAACACAAATGTACTTTCTGCTCATAAATCTTCATTTAAGTGTCTGTTTCCCAGCACTGAAGTCTCATATCGTTTATGAAGGAGACTCATCATGTCACCTTAGCTTCCTCTAATTTCCATGACTACTCTGGACGGTGGCTATAGAAGGCTTACTGCCTGATTGACAGGTGCCTGAAAAGCTCTTAGTGCCTGGGGTAGAGTAGGAATTCAATAAGTGCTGTTTTAACATAAGTAAAAGTAGATAACACGACTCCCTATACTTATTCATTCACTCACTTCATAAAACATATTAATGTTTTAATTGGTAGATGCTGTGTACATCAGGGTGGTAGGAATACAGGTGTAAAAAAAAAAACAAAAAAACCAGCCTCACCTCACAGTCCAGTGGAAAGATAGGTGAACACAGAGACAAGCACAGCTCAGTGTGATTAATGTGGCTGGGATGACTAGGGGTGTCAAGACACTAGGGGTGTCCTTGGATTCAGCTCCAGGTGCTCATCGCCACATGGGAAGGTATTCTACTCTGATGTCCAATCTGGCCTCTGTACCCTGACACCAAATTAAATCTCAGGGACAGAGTTTTGGGTGAAGTATAAAAGAATATCTTTGTTGCTTTGCCAAGAAAAGGGGGCCACAGCCAACTAATGTCCTCAAAACTGTGTCCCAACCCAGAGTAGGTAGTGAGGAGTTTTACAATGATGGTTCAAAGAGGAGGGCGTGGACAGCTCATGGACATTTTTCTGGTGGGTTGGTGGTGAAGTAATTAGGGGTCAGCATCATCAAGCATCTGCTTCCAACTGGTCTGGGGTCTAGTGCTTGTGGGCAGCAGTTAGCTTCTCTCACTTAGTGGGGCTTCAGAGCCTGCAAAGCAGCTCACGGATGTTGTTAGGCGCATCCTTTGTGGGGAAACAGGGCCCTGCCCCAGGGCTGGACTATTGCTTCTTGGCCGCCCCTGCCTTGCCTCCGCTGCCCCTCCCTTCCCTAATTAACAACGGCCTGAACCTGCCCTTTGGAACTTAGGGAAGGTCATGGAGACTCAGTGAAGCCTATTTCCTGTAATAAAGAAATGAGGGACTCAGAACGGCTTTTGTGCCCAGAAGTCCCAGTGTTGTCAGACTTTCCTATTGCCAAGCAAAACTCGAGATCCATATTCTAAAATGTACTCTCATTTTCCGGTGTGGGTTCCAGTTTCTTAAAACACAATTTTGGCCAAACTAAATGATTTTGAAACGTTGGTCCAGCCTGTAGGACATCCGTTTATGAACTCTGCTTCATTGTCTCATGTGATGCAATGCCACCCTTACCTGTGAGATGGGAGTGACCTACTATGCACACGAAAACACACCAGTGCTGTAAAGGATGTTATTCTTCACGGGACACGACTTCCCAGCCGACTTGCCCTCTTCCTCCTTGGCTGCCCCTACCCTCGGGCGTTACAGCATCTCATCTCAAGGTTCCACTGTGACTTTCCCACAGGCCACGTAGAGCCGCACACATGCCCCAGGTGGTGGCCAATTGTTAGATGCCAATTAGCACCATGTTAGTGACAGGCACAGAGTAAAGGGACAAAGCAGGTGATTAAATAGCTAATCCCATAAGGGATCATAAGCAAAGGAAAAAGTATGGAAGACCATGTAGGTTTATGATCACTCAAGAAAGCAGGTTTGCTTAACTACAAAGCCAAGCAGACTCGCTTAGCAAAAAGTCATGCAACAGAAGAGCCACGGACATGTCCTCAAAACAATAAAACGAAGGTGGGATGAGACCCACGACCTGCCCAATGAGCTCAGCAAGTTCACGATTCCTAGGACACACTCCTCTGTGAACATTAAAAACAAAAATGTAAGAAAAAGGGTGACATTATGCTGAAACCTGACATGATTTACCATACTTTAGTGCATACACCGCCTTTTTGCTCATTTTCGTCGACCCATGACAATCCCAGTTTGACTCTACAGGGGCAAGACAACGTTCCAGCCTGACATGGAGGAGGAGCTGATGATGGAAGCTTGACATCTATTCAAGCATGAGGAAGAAGGTAGTCTTCCTGCCCTCTCTACTTTTCCTTTGAATATAAAACTGCAGCCCACCAAGTTCTCAGAGCATCACCTTCCTGCCTGCCTGCTTGTAACCCTAACAAGAGTCCTATTCTAATGAATCACTTCTTATCCATCACTTTGCCTCCCACTGAATTCTTTCTGGGCCAAGATGTAAAGAACTGGAGCTACTTGGAGCCCCCGAAACACATTTCTGTAGCTTTGTTTGCCCGGTTGCCTAGTCCTACATATTCTTAGTACAGAAATAGTTCTATGATGTGTCTATTAAAAAGGACAAACTAAAGATAGGCCAAGAATACATTCTATTTAAAAAAACATATAGTCTGAAATTATTGCTTAAAAGTGAAAACTACTCCTAAGTATTTAGTATGCAGCATGAGGTCCTAGTCACTTATTTATGGCTCCTTCTCTGGACCCTTACTTGAATCATTGCTTAGTTGAAGATAACAGAAGCTATTCTGGCATCTTAAAAAGGGTGATTTAATACAGAGAATCTGGTGTCAACAAAATCATTGTCAATCTGAAAAGCCAGGTCTCCAGGATTGATTCCTGGCCAACAGCAAAGAGCTGAGTCCGCAGGAGGCACCTGCTGTGCTGGCGTCAGTTGTCTCCACTGGGATCTGGAAATCAGGGAGCATTGCCAGTCTGCTCAGCTCCACACGGTTTCAGCCTTAGCTGAAATCCAGAGGTAAGGAGCTGCTAACAGTTCAGAGCCAAGCCTGGCCTGTTAGATCTGTATCAGCAAAACAGATGCTTTGCCTGCCACTGTCGCCTCTCAACCTAAGACATTTCTGAATTCACAGCCATGAAAGTCATAGGGGCATCTAGTTGTAACCAAGCAGGACAGACTCCTGCCCCCTATCCTCTGCTGTACCCCCTCTCTAAAGAACCTGGATAACAGTATCTCGTGCATACTACATGAGTTGTTTTACAGGTGCTAAAACCTCCACCAGATGGAAATTGTTAACTGCGTGATGACCAGGAGCGTGTGGCCCCCTGGAGCCTAAGGCCTGATGATGTTAACTCCTGTGACAGGGCCCTGTTCCCTCACCATCAGCCGATCAGGGATCTGTACACCAGCTGATCGCATACCCTGCAATCTCCTTCCCTCACCTGGCCTTTCTAACACATTATTGACCAGAGATGTATTAATTCATCCTTTGTTCCCCAAGCTCTTTGGAGCGCCCCCTACCCCCAGATGGATTTCTGTGGTTTCAGTTTTAATAGTGTTGTTAATGAAGTTCATGTGCCTGATACATAGTTGAGGTCAAACTACCTAGCCAAAACAAAGTTTGGAGCAGAGGGTGGTTTATTGCCATCAAGCAACAACATTCACTTCATAACAAATCACCAGCTGTGGCATTAGTTTCTGCCAAAACCCCCTGGTTAACAATGTGTTAAAAATTCTTTGCAGAAATCCTTTGGGATTTCAGGATTCGAGGGGGAGGGGGTAAGGAAACATTCTTCTTGTATGGCCCTGCAATAAACCTTTCTCTGCTCCAAACTCCAAGCTTTGGTTTGTTTGGCTGGGTAGTGTGACCTCAACTATGTCTCAGGCCCATGAACTTGCCCTGATAACATTATTAAAACTGAAACCACAGAAATGCATCTGGGGTGGGGTGGGCAATGCTGGGAAAGAACCATATGGTGGGAAAGAACCGTAAGTGTTTTTTTGTTTTAGTGCAGAAGGACATCCCTATCAAAGCTAATGTTTTAAATACCTTTTCCTGGTTTTCATCTTTTTTTTTTAATGATAGTTTTAAAATATTGGTTTGATTTTTGTCACGTGAAAGTCACTCAGTTGTGTCTGACTCTCTGTGACCCCATGGACTGTAGCCCACCAGGCTCCTCTGTCCATGGGATTCACCAGGCAAGAATGCTGGAGTGGGTTGCCATTTCCTTCTCCAGGGCATCTTCCCAACCCAGGAATTGAACCCTGGTCTCCTGTCCTGCAGGTAGATTCTTTACCATCTGAGCTACCGCCATACATCAACATGAGTTAACCGTAGGTGCGCATATGTCCCCTTCGTCTTAAATCTCCACCCCAGTCCCGGCCCTTTCCCACCCCTCTAGGTTACTGCAGAGCCCCACTCTGCGTTCCCTGAGTCACACAGCACATGTCCGCTGGCTGGCTGTTTATGTGAGCTAGTGCACGTGCTTACAGCTATTCTCTGCGTTCATCCCACCCTCTCCCTCCTTTCCCTGCCCTTGTCCGTAAGTCTGCTCTCTGTGTCCGCGTCTCCATTGCTGCTCGGCAACACCACGTTTTATTACTGTCTGAAACAGCTGGCCAAATTTCAAGTTGCTTGGGGGTTTTCTAGGGCTTTCTGGGACTCAGGGGAACAGTTTTGTATTCTCTGGGGCCACAGGGTCTCTGCTGAGGAAGTTAGGAATCTTTGAGGTTTCAGTAACACAAAATCAAACTTGTAAAAAGAAGTGAGAATCTCTGTAGCATCTGAGGGAGATATATGTACTTTCAACTAAGTAAAATGGTCAGTTAGCTCAGTCTGTGGGGGTTACATTGAGAAGTTACAAGCATCTAAATTCATGAAGGTGGCTTTGCAGGTAGCTCGGTGGTAAGGAATCAACCAGCCAATGCAGAAGCCAGAGAAGACACAGGTTCAATCCCTGGGTTGGGAAGGTCCCCTGGAGAAGGAAATGACAACCCACTCCAGTATTCTTGCCTGGAGAATCCCATGAAGAGAGGAGCCTGGTGGGCTACAGTCCATGGGGTTGTAAAGAGTTGGAGAAGACTGAGTGAGCACGCATGCATGCAAGTTCATGAAAACTTGTAGCCTTTACTTATTTTTACCAGTTGGGAATATGAATCCTGATCTCACTGAAGTTCCAAAGGTTGGCATTTTGTTGGCAATGTTGAAAATGCGGCAGTGAACTGGCTAGTTAATTTGAGCAGCTATGAGACTGTTTATTTGCTCAAGTCAACGTCATTCCCTCTAAGGCCAATTGTGGGGCAGAGAAAAGCAATCACTTCTTACTTCTCTATGTATGCTCAGCTGCTAAGTCATGTCCGATACTTTTGCAACCCCATGAGCTATAGTTTGCCAGGTTCCTCTGTCCATGGGATTTCCCAGGCAAGAATACTGGAGTGGATTGCCATTTCCTTCTCCCAGGGATCTTTTGGACCCAGGGACTGAACCCAAGTCTCCTTTGTCTCATGCATTGGCAGGCGAATTTTTACTGCTGAGTCACCTGGGAAGCCCTACTTCCCAACAGCCACCACTGTAATTAGCACGACCCTATAAGACCTTCCCAGAACAGACCTTTCCACTCATGTCCTCCACCTGCCTTTTGTATGTAGAAATACTTTAGTCAAAGAATAGATTTAATCAGAGAAGTGAGAATATGCAGAAAGAAAGGAAAACAGTCAAACAAGATAAAATAATAATACTTGAGCCATTAAAAAAAGTCAAGGACCTGTAAGCCTTCCTCAAGGGCTGTAGGTGGTATTCTGAACTATGTCCTTTGAGAGGTTTTGCAGATACTGAAACCCCCACCAGGAGGAGAATTTAACTCTATGCTGCCCACAAGCACATAGACCTCCTCCCCGCCAGAGGGGTTGGAACCAGAAGGTTGAAGACGCTGACTTCCAGTCACCTCCCCACCAACCAAACAGAAGAACGTCCATGATTTGATCACACTCCTTGAACCTGCTTATGATTCCTCCCTGCCCCCTCCAGTGTGGGACATACAATCTTGAGGGCATTAGCCGGCTGTGTCCCCCTTTGCCTGGAAAAGCAATAAAGCTATTCTTTTTTTTTTATTTTTACACTTTACAATATTGTATTGGTTTTGCCAAACATTGAAATGAATCTGCCACAGGTATACATGTGTTCCCCATCCTGAACCCTCCTCCCTCCTCCCTCTCCATACCATCCCTCTGGTTCTTTTCTACTTCACCCCAAACTCTGTCTCAAAGATTTAATTTGGCACCCAAGTACAGAGGCTGAGCTTTAGCAACACCAGGACCGCTTTTTACACTCTTGCTGCTACCTCAGCCCAGCCATTAACACCACCTGGTCCTACCTGGACAGGTAGACCTTCAGCCCCACCCCAGGCCTACTGAGCCAGAATGAGCATTGAATGTAATCTTCAGGTGATTCAATTCGTATGCATGTTAGTGTTTGACAAGCATTGTTGTAAGTACTCAGCAGAAAAATCTGCCTGAATATATTCATTCTCATTTCTGTGACATTTGCTAAGTTACTATACCCTCTAAGCCTGAGTTTTCTCATCTATTAACAGAATTTCTTTTTAGAGCTCTTGAAAGAACAACATAATATGAGTCAAGTGCTTAGCTTGGAAGGTAGTATTAATAGGATTATTCCCAGGTAGCTCAGTGGGTAAAGAATCCACCTGCCAATGCAGGAGACCCTAGAGACTCAGGTTCGATTGCTGGGTTGCGAAGACCCCCTGGAGGAGGGTATGGCAACCCACTCCAGTATTCTTGCCCTGAGAATTCCATGGACAGGGGAGCCTGGGGACTACAGTCCATAGGATCACAAAGAGTCGGACACAGCTGAAGCAACTGAGCATGCACGCATGCTTGTGCTATAAATCAAGCACTGCAGCTCAAAGCTGCCACTGAGTGAAGAATGCTCTGTGCAGTGTATTGCCTGGCGTGTAATGAATGGCATGAAATCCATTATTATTTTTTTCTGCAAAGCAAATATGAAGGAACCCCACTTTACTGATAAAGACTGAGATGTCAGAAAGATTAAGTGACTTAACCCAAAGCCATAAAACTGGCAAATAAGGGAGCTTTCAACCCAAGTTTATATGGCTCAAATCCCTACCTCCATCTTTCTATTTCAGGCTGAAAATTGTTCCTTCTCCTCATTATGGAGAGAATTTCTGAGACTACCAAGTGATGCTGACCGCCCCCCCCCACCCCCCGCCCT
>NW_011494808.1:4807124-4808558 GCF_000754665.1 Bison bison bison
AGTTGACTCAAACTCATGTCTGCTGAGTCAGTGATGCCATCCAACCATCTCATCCTCTGTCGTCCCCTTCTCCTCCCACCTCCAATCTTTCCCAGCATCAAGGTCTTTTCAAATGAGTCAGTTATTCCCATCAGGTGACCAAAGTATTGGAATTTCAAATTCAGCATCAGTCCTTCCAGTGAATATCCAGGACTGATTTCCTTTAGGATGGACTGGTTGGATCTCCTTGCAGTCCAAGGGACTCTCAAGAGTCTTCTCCAACACCACAGTTCAAAAACATCAATTCTTTGGTGTTCAGCTTTCTTTAGAGTCCAAACTTCTCTCTTGCTTCATAAAGTATATAAAATAGTACATTATGGTATTCAGTATTTTATATTTTTTAAAGAATTATTCAAAAACTTTGTCCCAAATGAATTCAGATTGCCCCAGGTAATTCTTCTTTTGAGCTTTTGCTAAATGGTTGCCTATGCCTCTCGTGAGTTCTCCTTGTCTTCCAAATACTTCCTGGCTAACCTCTACTCATCTTCCAAGTCTCAGCCTCTGCTTCCTCCCCTGGGAAGTGGGCCTTGACTGATAAGTGGTCAGGAGATGGCCTCGACATTCTCTCACTACATCCATTGTTTATCCCTAGAGTCTTTCCTGGGCTCACTCATAGGAACTGGCCTTTTACTCGGCTCTTGATCGTCACTGGCCCATGGCCTCCTTAGTGGCAGTAACTGCCTCTTCCTTACCTGGTACCTCCAACCACAGAGTCAGTACTTGGCACAAGATAGTTATCCAATAAACAAGTGGACGTGGATGGACCTAGAGACTGTCATACAGAGTGAAGTAAGTCAGAAAGAGAAAAACCGATATAGTATATTAATGCATATATAGAGAATCTAGAAAAATGCTAGAGATAAATCTATTTGCAAAGCAGAAATAAAGACACAGGCAGAGAGAACAAACATATGGCCACCAAAGTGGGGCAAAGGTGGTAAGGTGAATTGGGAGACTGAGATATATAGATATAGATATAGATATACACACTATTGATACTTTGTTAAAATAGATAGCTAATGAGAACCTACCACATGGCATAGGGCATGCATGCATGTGTGCTCAGTCATGTCCGAGTCTTTGCAACCCCATGGACTATAGCCTGCCAGGTCCCTCTGTCCATGGAATTTTCCAGGCAAGAACACTGGAATGGGTTGCCATTTCCTCCTCCAGGGGAAATGGAGGGATCCATTTGATCCAACCCAGGGATCAAATCTGTGTCTCCTGTGTCTCATGCATTGGCAGGTGGATTCTTTACCACTGACCCACTGTTACTGTGTAAAAATATATAGCTAAGGAGAACCTACTGTACAGCACAGAGAACTCTATTCAATTTTCTGTGGTGACCTAAATGGGAAGGAAATCCAAAAGAGAGGGCATATGCGTATACATATA
>NW_011494808.1:4808658-4809326 GCF_000754665.1 Bison bison bison
CAAAGAGGGGATATGCGTATACATATAGCTGATTCACTTTGCTGTACAGTAGAAACTGCAGAGAAGGCAATGGCAGCCCACTCCAGTACTCTTGCCTGGAAAATCCCATGGAGCCTGGTAGGCTGCAGTTCATGGGGCTGCTACGAGTCGGACATGACTGAAGCAACTTAGCAGCGGCAGTAGCAGCAGAAACCAACATAACATTGTAAAGCAACTAAACTGCAATGAAAAAACTTTTTTAAAAGAGTGAATTATGTCTTTCTGCAGGATTGTCTCATGTGAGACAGTCTCTGGTCACCAAGTCAGGTCTTCTCTGGTCAGGTAATAAAACCATCTGGTCTACCTCACGGACACTGGCATTGCTGAAAGATGCTCCTTTTAGTTGCAAGTCATTCCCGGTACCAATATCTAAACCCCAACTGGGCTGGCTGCAGTTCTTCGGTTCTCTTTGATTCTGTTTTTGTACAGATGAGCTACTTGGAAGCTTCAGTCTCAATCCTGACTTGTTAAACCTGACCATCTGTTGGGAGGATTTTATTTTCAAGGAGAGCATCTGGGTCCCCATTTAGTCACTGAGGTTAATAGACTTGATAACCTTTCTCTGTTCTTAGCAGGAAGCACTTCCTGGCACAGCTAGGAGGAGGAAGCTGAACTTTTCACTGGTTGTT
>NW_011494808.1:4809605-4821909 GCF_000754665.1 Bison bison bison
TGTTATCAAATGCATGGCTCCCTCACCCCCAGTTGGAGGCGCTTTTATGTCCCATCTTAATACTCTTGTCTCTTAAAGTCAAGGCTCACAAGTTCATAGATGACATGCAGTCAAGAAGCTATCTCAGTTAAGATAAGGTTGTCATAGGTGATGAGGCAGGAGAATGAAGTGTAGCCCCAAAGATCCCAGAGCCAATCCTGGTTCCGGACACTTAGTAGCTAGCTGGGTGACCTGGGCCAAAATGTGGACCTCTGTTAGATTAGTTTCCTCACTTGAAAATAAGGAGAAAATATCTATCTTGCAGTTTTGGTGAGAGCTATAAAAGGCTTATTAAAGTGCCTAGCACAGTACTCAATCAGTGGTCATCATTATTTACAGCTTTCAGTTGGTTCCACTTCAGAGATTCTGCAGGAATTTCATGTACTTTTGACTTGGTTCTCATAGCAATCCTGTTGCAGGTTGCATTTGCTGGGAAGCAGATGCTGTGATTAGTGGTTTAGTGGTTAGGATATTTATTATGAAGTATTCTTGAGATCAACACCCAGGGAAGAGGGAGAAGAAAGCAGGATGAGGCAGAGGGAGAAGTTGAAGTGTGATGCCCGCCCTATGGCAGTTTTTGAAGACTCCACAGGCACTCTTGGAGCTGGAAGGGAATGCTGAAGATTTGTCCTGAGTTGAGCCAAGAGGGCTGGGGTCTGCCCCATCCCTGAGTGAGGGTGCTTTGTGTTTGATGGGCAAGGGATCTTAGGCATGGACACTCTCTGCAAATGAGTGAGGCAGTTGCTGAAGGAAATGGCAACTGAAGGGGTTCCACCAACTGCCCTCCCAGCTGCTAGAGACAGTCCTTCACTACAGGAAAGTCTAGTTGTTGTCCCACACCCCTGGCTCAGAGTTTCTTTCCTAAATTAATGAGAAGAGCAAGTACGTCTTTCAAATGAGATAGAAAGAAGTGTGTGTAAGTGTGTGTGTGTGTGTGTGTGTGTGGTATAGTGTATTGAAACAGAAAGAAGAGAGAAAAAAGAGGAGAGAGCCCAGGAGAGAGGAAGGAGGTGTCAAACTAAGGACTGCACTGGAAAAAGTTAAACAGGAAAGGACAACTTTATGCAAGACTGTTGCAATAGTGGAGAGAGACTATCCAGCTGGGTGTTGCACGTGAGTTCACAGAGGTTTCTCTGGGGGGTATAAGATCTGGGATGGGGACATCATAGGCGTCTGTATTTGCTAACTGACTTTACCCAAAGGAGAAGTGAACTTTCCCCTATCTTCATGACAGGAGGTGGTTTTACAACATGGAGTGAGTCACCTGCAGAAGTTAGGCTCCTATCCTCCCCCAGAGACTGGAAGGTAGGGAGCTATCTCTTTGTATGCACGCTCAGTCACTCGGTCATGTCCAGCTCTTTGCGACTCCATGGACTGTAGGCCTCCAGGCTCTTCTGTCCATAGGATTCTCCAGGCAAGAATACTGGAGTGGGTAGCTGTTCCTTTCTCCAGGGGATCTTCCCAATCCAAGAATTGAACCCAGGTCTCCTGCATTACAGGCAGATTCTTTACTGTTTGCCGCCAGGGAAACCCAAGAATACTGGAGTGGGTTGCCGTTCCCTTCTCCAGGGGTCTTCCCGGCCCAGGGAATGAACCAGAGTCTCCTTCATTGCAGGCGGATTCTTCACTAGCTGAGGTAAAATGGAAGCCCAAGAGGCTTCTAAGGAGATTTAAATATATTTTTCAAAGGAGACAGAGATACTAGATGCTTGGGGCTGGTGCACTGGAATGACCCAGAGGGATGGTACGGGGAGGGAGAAGGAAGGGGTGTTCAGGATGGGGAACATGTGTATACCTGTGGCGGATTCATGTTGATGTATGGCAAAACCAATACAATATTGTAAAGTAATTAACCTCCAATTAAAATAAATAAATTTATATTTTAACAAAAAGGAGACAGAGAAAAACTTACGAATACTAGTTTTCTAAAGTAAATTGTCTAAAATAAGGGAGACAGGGACCTCTAATTAGGAAGAAAGTTGCCCAAAGTTGTCATGCTAACAGGAACATTAAAGCTGCCTCGGTCAGAGATTTTCAGAGATCAAGAATCACAGCAGAATGCTTGGTTTTGACAAGTTGGGCCAATTAAATCTGCTCACAGCAAGCAGCACCCTGGGAGATGGGTCCTTGCTGAATTGCCTCAAGATGGATAATCAGCTGCTAGTCACCCAGAAAGGGTTTTTGTGAGTCAAGGTCCAACCAGGAAAGCAGAAAGCAGCAAGTATTCTAAATAAAATGGGTTATGCTACCTTATTTTTAGAAACCTTAGAAATAATAAAAGTAAATTACACCCATTGCATGAATTTTAGAAAATATGGACATGATGCTCACTGCTGACATTTTGGTGTGTATGTTTTAGTTATCTGCATCAATAATCTGAAATTTCCCAGGTGTTGGAAGTCTAGAGGTAATGCTAGGTCTTCTTTATTATGGGAATGATTGAAGTTTCACTGACTTCCACTCTTTGAGTATTGGGGGGCCCTTTGGCACTCCCTTTTCTCCACCTCTCCTTCTTCCCTACCTCCCTCAGATATTTCTGGAGTCCCCATCGGAAAGGGGACATTGCAGGTGTCAAACATGAGTTCAGAAACAATTCTCATGGGCATTTGCACTTCAAGCCTATACAGCTGCTTCTCATCCTGGAGAGGGGGTGGCCTGGGCTTGTGAGGTGGTGCTGCACCTCAGGGTGTCTTTCACGCAGCTCCGTGCTGCTGGATAAGACGTGCCCCACACGACGATGACACAGTCCTCAGTGCTGCTGGATAAGACGTGCCCCACACGACGATGACACAGTCCTCAGTGCTGCTGGATAAGACGTGCCCCACACGACGATGACACAGTCCTCAGTGCTGCTGGATAAGACGTGCCCCACACGACGATGACACAGTCCTCTTACTGGTCCCTTCCGGAGTTTCCCAGAGACCAGAGTGTGGGAAGAGGAAGAAGACAGAGACATTTTCTACCTTCCCTGCCTAGGCTTTACCTTCTCCATGGCTCCAGCTCAGGCTGGACAAGCCCAGTGTGGCCCCAGTTGCCTTGAGTGACCCAGTCCTTGGGTTCTGGTGTTACCCCCCGCCCCCCGCCACGCTATCCTAGCGGTGCATATGGCATCCTGATTTTCCTGATCTCCAACTTTTTCATCATCTCCTATTTTCTCACAGCTGTTCTCTCTCTTATTCCACCAAATATGAATTAAATGTCTCTGCTTAAAATATTTAGTCATTTCTCTTTTCCTTATTGGACTCTGACTGCTACAGACCATCTCTGGATAGCCAAAAAGAACTCTAAGATGACCCTCATCTTTCAGGCTAGCTCTTTTTTTCTCCGGGAAATCACACAGGGGAAACTTTTCTACAGCTTCAGAATCTTTCAGAATCCCAGCCACGAAGTATGAGGGAGGTAGCTGTGTTTGCTGAATTAATAGTCTCCTCCTGGCTTTGCAGCAGAGACCGGAAGAGGAAAAGCTTGGGATCATCTGTGAGCCTGTGGAGAGTTTCTTCTCTTTATTCAGTGGAAAAGGGGAGATAGAAATCTGATGGGCTACACTAATAACTTTAAGATCCATCTGCAACAGTTATGGTTTAGACATAAATGCTATTTCAAATATGAGTGTGACTAACTTTTAAGAATGTAAGTAGCACTGTGATACTTAAAGGAATATATGAAAAAACAATTCTCATTATTTATGATAGAAAAACATTTACTGTCACAAATGCCTAAGACCGCAGGAACATGCTGCAGCGAATAAATGGCTTCAGTTTGTGCACAGGTTTTAGTTCCTTCTTTCTGATCAATTTTCAAGGCAACTCTATGTTTACTTTTCCCCCACAACATAATGAATACATTAAATTCAGTTCAATAAATAAATAAACTAGAGTTTAATTACTGAAAACTACAAGTAATTATTAATGCAAAAGAGTTCTCGTCATTTGTGGTGAACCAAGGCAAATGGTACTCAGGGAGGTTTATATAAAGTGTTTAACATAGTAGCTCTTGGTAAACATTGATTTCCTTTCCACTTAGACTGAAAATGCATCTTCTTGTTTTTGTTTTGCTTAAACCAATATTAAAATTATTTTTGTGTGCTCTGTCTCTTCTTTGCATAACCCCGCTGCCTTAGCTTTTCTCAAGACTGTCATCCTCATAAAAGAGTGTGGATGCGCATAACCAATGCTCCCTTCTGATGCTCATCTTCCCAGGCTTTCCTAGAGCACTCGGATATGCTCTTCAGGGCCATTCATTTTGTGTGCATCACTTTGCAATATGCTTTTCTCCCTTTGGTGATCAGAAAATCCCTCTGTTGTCCTGAAATTGGGAGTTTGCAATTGATATACACAGCCCTGCTATATTTAAAGTAGATAACCAACAAGGACCTGCTGAATGCAACAGGGAACTCTGCTCAATACTCTGTCATAGCCTAAATGGGAAAAGAATTTGAAAAAGAATAGTTACATGTATGTGTAGAGCTGAATCACTTTGCTGCACACCTGAATCTAACACAACATTGTTAATCAACTGTTTTGTTGTTGTTCAGTCGCTAAGTTGTGTCCGACTCTTTGTGACCCCGTGAACTGCAGCACGCCAGGCTTCCTTGTCCTTCACTATCACCTGAAGTTTGCTCAAATTCATGTCCACTGAGTTGATGATGCTATCTAACCATCTCATCCTCTGCCACCCCCTTCTCCAGCTATGCTCCCATAAAGAAGAAAAATTAAAAACAAAATAGATGTGAAAGAGAAAACAGGTTAATGGAAATTAATAATAATGCAATAGCTAAGACTTAGACATAAAGGCCATTTGAAATGTAAGAGTGTGGCTGTCTTTTAGGAATGTTTTTTAGGATTAATGGGTGTTCTCTATCTGAATAGCTGAGTCCTGGAAGGCCTGACCGCTCACTGTAAGAATCAGGAGCCTTGAAAGTGATTGGTGATTGTCTCTTTGGGGCTTCCTGAAGTTACTGGGCATGGGAAGAAATTTTCAGTTAGAGTTGCTCTGTTTTGTTGGTGAGTGTTCTAAGAGTGCACACCATGTTTTCGCATTTACTTTGTGTCGGTTCCTTACACGTGGGTCTTGCGCTGTGTGCACACGTTTAATGAATGAGCGTTGCCTTTGTGTGCTTCTTGTTGCGGACACTTGAGTTTGCTGCCTCTGGAGACAAGAGCCAAGATCTCTGGTATGAGAACCATGCTTGGCTTTTGCTCTCCTGAACAGATCATCAGACCAGAAGGACCTATAGTTGAGACCCAGCTTCCGATCTTACTGACCCTGGTAGTCTTTGGCAGAACATTTGCATGTTTGACTCTTAGTACCTTTGTTTATCCCCTGGAGAAGGAAATGGCAATCCACACCGATACTCCTGCCTTGAGAATCCTACGGACAGAAGGTCCATGGGTCGCAAAGAGTCAGACACATTTGAAGAACTTTGTTTATAAAATGGGAATAATTAATATATTCCAAGTATTGCTAGATGCCTTCAGGATCTGGTCTGGTAATTACATATGAAAGAGTCATGTAAACTTGCGGAGTGCAAAAACAAGTATAATTGGACATTATTAATTGGCAAAGAGAAAAATGTAAGATGAAAGATTGACCAGTACATACTGAAATATTTTCAAATTCTTCAGACCATCTGCCTTGTATTTCAGGGTCGTCTACACCATCTTGTTTTTACCCTGAATTGAGTTCAGTGTCACTGAGCATCTCAGTGTGTATCTACTTCATCCTGCTTTGTGGCCAACAACTACAATTTATATAAAAACAAGAGGGAATTCAAGGAAAGGAGATGGTAGGTTCCAAAATTCCATGTCTCCCCAGGAAAATGATCTCTCGCTGTCTATCCACTCAAGGCCCATCAACCTGAGTACTCCTCTCTTGAGCCAGCCCCAAAGATAAATGCATTTGAAGATGAAAAATAATCATACGGAAAAAATTTAAAACATTGATGAAAAGAAAAACTAAAAACAAAAGAAAAAATCCCATTATCTCATTATCTAAAAAGTCTAACTCAAGCAAATTTATTCACTTCTTTCAAAGTTATTGACAAGTTTTGAAGTATCGTAGCATTCATATACCAGAGAAATAGTCTATGGTTTTAAGGTGAAGAATGCATATACAGCCCAGGAATCATAAGACTATTTTATATGCGGGAGCATTCTTTGTGATTTATCAGACAAATCCAGGCAACAGTTTATAGATAAATATTTTATCCATTGTTAATAACAATTGCATATTTATTGTCTGTGTGTCTCAGGCATTGCTGGTGTATATAATACCACAATAACAGGTTACATAAACAAGCATTTACTCTGTTAATTGGCTGTTTCCTCTCTACCTTGAGGAACCCACTGGAAGAATTGCTGAGAAACAGCACATGGACAGAGTAAATCTTGACTGAATTTTTCACATAATACAGACACCACTGGCCAAGTTCATGAAGATATTAAAGTATAACTCATACAAGTCATACACTTTTGAATTTTCATCTTATCTGATAAATGAGAGTAATAATTAACTTGCAGATGATCACATTCAGTTCATCAGTTATTGAGACATCCATGAGACAGGATTATAGTTACAGGATTAAATGAGATTTTATTTCAAATCTGCTAGCACTGTGATCCGTCTAGTCAAGGCTATGGTTTTTCCAGTAATCATGTATGGATGTGAGAGTTGGACTGTGAAGAAAGCTGAGTGCTGAAGAATTGATGCTTTTGAACTGTGGTGTTGGAGAAGACTCTTAAGAGTCCCTTGGACTGCAAGGAGATCCAACCAGTCCATTCTAAAAGAGATCAGTCCTGGGTGTTCTTTGGAAGGAATGATGCTAAAGCTGAAACTCCAGTACTTTGGCCACCTCATGGGAAGAGTTGACTCATTGGAAAAGACTCTGATGCTGGGAGGGATTGGGGGCAGGAGGAGAAGGGGACGACAGAGGATGAGATGGCTGGATGGCATCACCGACTCGATGGACGTGAGTCTGAGTGAACTCCGGGAGTTGGTGATGGACAGGGAGGCCTGGCGTGCTGCGATTCATGGGGTCGCAAAGAGTCAGACACGACTGAGTGACTGAACTGAACTGAGCACTGTGGTACCTTGTAGTTACCATATATGATACTTCTATTTTCTGCCATGATACACACCCAGCTGATGTTTCTTTCCTCTCAAAATAACCCTAACAGTCATTGGGCATCAATTGTATGGAACCATGTTGTTTTGGTAGTAAATCGGCCGGGTCTTTAGCAACATATATAAGCTGCCCCGTGTGTGTGCTCAGTCATGTTTGACTCTGTGCCACCCCATGGAGTGTGGCCCACCAAGCTCCTCTATCCATGGAACTTTTCAGGCAAGAATACTGGAGTGGCTTGCCAGTTCCTCCTCCAGGGGATCTTCCTGATCCACGGATAGAACCCGCATCTCCTGAGTCTCCTGCATTGGCAAGTGGATTCTTTACCACTGCACCACCTGGGGAGCCCATACAAACTGCATGGTGGGTAAATACACAGCCAGCATCCTGACTGTGAAGACTAGCTCAGAAGATACCAAGGTGCTACCACAACTAGGGAATACTTGCAAAAAGAGGAAAACTCACTCTTTACTGCCTCAGTGCCAAATCTTCATTAAATCTGATCTGAGCTTGACTGTGGCAACACTCAAAAGCCTCTGTTTGGTACTAGAAGTTCTGTGTCCCTTTGTTTGAGTATTCTTGGGTTTTTTGTTTGTTTGTTTGTTTCATTTTTGGCCAATGGGGAGCAGGAAGTGGGTAGGCATGTCTGCCATTGGCAGTCTCTCTCCAACAGACATCATAAAAGAGGGAAAGAGTATAGACATCAAGTAGTTTGAAGAAGAGAGGATTGTGGTTCCATCTTTTTCTATTTAGATTCTCTTTTCTTCTCCCATACATACAAAACCAATGCCACCAATGAATGCATCTTCTGACAAACAGTGAAATGCTCTTTTTTCAGTGGTAAAGGAATAACGTTCTAATTTCTGCTTAAAGAAGCAAAGCGAGTATGCCCTCCTACAGAGACGTCTCGCCGTGGGCTACTGCTGAACTCACTGCTACCAGTCTGCCAGATCCCTTGGTAATTTGGATGGCCCTGCCAACCTCAGCTTCCTCTCAAATCATTGTCTTTTGCAGAGCTGGCAGTTATAAATCCAAGTTCTTATTGGAATAGGACAGCATTTAAATGGAAAGCACTGCAAAAGTGTAAGCATACCTTTAACATTTAAAGTTGCAAGAACTTTATTTTGCCTCTGGTCCTCTGACATTCAAATGATGTATTTTTTAGAACAGTGGTTTTCCACTCCCTTTGCATTTTTTAATTACCCGAGGCATTTGAAAAAATACAGATACCTGGGTTCTTCCCCTAGAGGCTTTTGCTACTTGATCTGAGTGTGATCTGATTCCATTTTTATTCCTCTGATATGATCAACCATCATCAATATGACATCATGGAGCTGGAGGGCGGGGTATGCCTAAGACGGAACTTTAACTGCAGACAACACAATCTTCTATCACATGATCTTATGTCCATCTCTTAGCATCTCTGAACTTTCCTTTTCTCACCTTAAAAATGAGAATATCAATACCTACTTGTTCTTTGACTGTGAATTTCTTTGTAAGACTCAAACAAAATAAGAACTTTGAAAATATTTTGAAAATACATTTTAAAATGTAATTAATGAGTGCATACTCAGTGATGTTCAAAGCTTTGTGACCCCATGGACTGTAGCCTGCCAGGTTCCTCTGCCCATGGGATTTCCCAGGCAAGAATACAGGAGTGGGTTGCCATTTCCTCTTCCAGGGGATCTTCCCAACCCAGGAATCAAACCCACGTCTTCTGCATTGCAGGCGGATTCTTTACTGCTGAGCCTACAGGGAAGCCCAGTCTTTTAAAATGTAATACATGTCTTATTTGAAGATGTGTGTGGAAACTCAGATATTTTTAAAATATGCTGAGGTGGCTATCTGTTTCTTTTAACTACCTGCCATCTATTTTTTTTTCTTGGAACCATAAGCGTGAGAGGGACTTCCCAGGTGGCTCAGTGGTAAAGAATCTGCCTGCAATGCAGGAGACACAGGAGACGCAGCTGTGGGAAGGTCCCTGGGTCGGGAAGATCCCCTGGAGAAGGGAATGGCAACCCACTCCAGTATTCTGGCCTAGAGAATCCCATGGACAGAGGAGGTTTGTGGGCTGCAGTCCATAGGGTCGCAAAGAGTCAGACACGACTGAGCATGCACACATAGATACATATTTAAGCAGGAAGCCAGACCTTGCTTCCACACGTGACCTAAACCGGGCCAGTGAGAGGGTCCCTTGCGAGAAAACTGGAGTGTTTCTGTGGCTGGGTTTCCCATCAGTTCTAGCTGTGGAGCCCTGATCTCTCTGCCCAGATCTGTCCTTGTCGAGGTCTTGCTCCCCTGTCTTTAGCATTTCCTAGCTTCACTCTCCATCCTCCTTCTGTCCTTATGTAACTGCAATGACTGTTCTTTACACTAAACTGAAACGATTCAGCCTTGGCCTTTAACAGGTGCCTTGTTTCCTTGGCATTTCTTCAAAGACCTCTGTTCCTGGCAGACTCAAGCAGACTGAGGGCGCGGGGGGTGGGGTCCGGCTGCTCAGCCCCCTTCACACCTGCTGGCTGACCCAACTTGTCTTCATTTCTTTATTCTTCAGGGGCTTCTCTGAGCAAAGGACCTCAGGCCCCTCTTCTTAAAAGTGCCCACCTAGAGAGACAATGATTTTTTGGAAGCAGAGATTAGGAAACATGAGGAACTTCCTTGGTGTGTTAGATATTCAGGCAAGGAAGAATCGCTGTCGAGGTGACAGAGCAACCAGTGGGCACGAAGTTCTCACCTTAGAACCATCACTGCGTGACCTTGGACAAGAACTTAACCTCTCTGGGTTCCGGCTCCAACATCTGTAAGTGGAGCTCGTGAGCTTATTGTATTAAAAAATTGACTGTTACAAGGTAGGTATGAATAACGGAAAATTTTAAATGCTGAGTACTGATGCTGATGATAAGACAGGAGAAACTCAGCTCTGTTCTTATTTTGAAGAATTTTTTTGTTTTGTTTTGTTTTGCTCTGTTTTAATTGATTCCAGTAGCTGCATCAGATGGCCTGGAAGCAAATGCTTTTTCAAACCAAAGTTCGTTGCCCACACACACCCACTCAGGAGACAGGACACAGAGCTGTTTGTTGCTAAGGACTTTCCTATTTTATGTGTCTTCCCGTTTTATGGGAAGGGATTTATTTTGTGACAAAGAGGATTTACAGTTTGTAGGCTGGGGCCATCTTGGTTGAGAAAACTATTCCTTTTTCTTGTTATTTTGCACATATGCATACATGGACACACACACACACACACCCCTGAGTTAACGTTAAATCTTTCACTAGTACCAATGGCAGAAAACTTCAGCACTTCCTACGCAAATGTTGCCCCTTGTTATCCAGCATAACACACCTTTGTGGACTCCTTCTCAAACAAAAGCTTTGCTTTAACAGCTGTGGTACTATATTTGGAGAAAAGTAAGAGGACACGTCCTCAATTTTCAATTTCCACACTTACAACCTAGTTTTTGTTGATTCTGATTCCAATCTGGAGAGAATACATGCACTGCAAAAGCCTTTCTGAATTTGATAAGGATGTATGGTGGGGTTATTAGTGGCTAACCCTCTCCACCTTCCCTGACACTTGCCTGGGAGAACATGTATTGATTCTAGTTGCTATTTGACAAGATGGTGTTATGGTTGCAGAACAAACATTGTTAGGAGTGTGGGACTTAGAGAAATGCCCAGAAGGTTCTTTTGTCTGGAATTTAATTGGAGGGTATGGCAGAGTAGTCAAGAATTTGAGAAATGTGCATTTTTCTTAGGACAATGTTAATAGAATGGCCTTGGGGAAAGAAAAGAGGCTTAAAAATTGAACATAAGAGGTTGTGTGGGCTTAATTTACCTAACATTAAGCAAAAATCTGGGAGTCTATGAAGGCATGAGACAGGAGGACTTTGCATCTCAGACAGGCCTGCCAGGTGTGTCTGACTTTATCTAGACATAATAGCTAATGTTTCTGACAGATGAGTTTGGCTTCTATTGGCTTTGAGGTCTTGGAGGTGTTACATTACCACTTTGAAGCTTTAAAGATGAGAATATACTATGTAAAATGCAGGTGCATTTCACCTAAGAGGAGGTTTCATAAATGTTATATACTACAAAGTGCACAATATTTCAAGGGTAATCCTGGAAAATGAGGTAGGCATTAATTAAGCCTGAATCCAGGCTCCTCGAATTTAAATTCCACTGTTACTTACCTTTTCCTCATCTGCAGAGTGGGGCTAAACGTGGTTATGCCACATAAAATTTTTTGCATGAAAAATAAAGATGATACCTATGAAGCACTTAGGTAGTGTTCAATAACCATTAACTTTCATTCTAACAATTATTCTTTTCCAGCAAATGTGGCACGTCCTCATGTGACCAAAGCATAAATATTATTTCAAATTCCTGTGGTTTATCATTTAATTGTGGAAATTCTTCATACTTTTTCAAATTAGGAGACATTTGCTAGGCCTGAAATTTTGTAAATAAACTGACAATGTGTTGATCATTTTTATTAAATTATTTCAGATTTGCATAATTAAATTTTGCATGATTCCAATTTGCACAAAATGTGACTTGTCCTGGATCTCACTGGATTGTCATGAGCATTAAGTATGTTGATAGACACCAATCGGACATAGCCCAGAGCCTGGGGTTATTCATAACCATCTTCAGATAAAGAGGATGTGGCACATAAATATAACAAAATGGAATATTACTCAGCCACCAAACAAAATGAAATAATCCCATTTGCAGCAGCATGGATGGACCTAGAGATTACCATCTAAGTGAAGAAAGCCGGGCAGACAAAGACAAATACAACCTAAGGGGATCTAAAGTGCAATACGAACGAACTTACCTATCAAACACAAACAGACTCATAGACACAGAAAATAGACATGTGACTGCCAAAGGTAATCAAAGGGAGGTAAAGAAGGAAAGAACTGGGAGTCTGGAATTAGCCGATACAAACTATCATACTTAAGATGGATAAACGACAAGATCCTAGTGTATATTCAACAGGGAACTATATTCAATATCCTCTGATAAACTGTAATAGAAAGAATATAAAAATTGTATATGTAATATATAATTTATAATATATGATATATTATCTTTATAATTAATATATAAGCATATATAATATAATATTATATAATATATAAT
>NW_011494808.1:4822009-4822216 GCF_000754665.1 Bison bison bison
AATTTGTAATGTATACTATATAATTAATATAATGTTATATATAATTACAATTAAAATATAAATGTATATAATATATAATTATAATTATGAATATAATTATGAATACAATTCCAATATTACATATATATATTCTATAGTATTATTATATTCTATATTATATCATATTATATTCTATATTATATCATATTATTATATTTTATATTATAT
>NW_011494808.1:4822602-4828956 GCF_000754665.1 Bison bison bison
ATAATATACTATATTATATATAGTAGATTATATTATAAGGAACAAGTAATTCTAGAGAAGTTGTTTGGCTTCCAAAGTTATGCAAACCATGTTATATTATATTATGTATGTTCATTATATTATACATATTATTTATAATATATATATGATTATATATATAATATGTATGATATATTATTATATAAGATTATATATATATGATATATATTATATACTATATGATTATATAGTATATAATATATTACTATTTATAAATATTATTTATTATTATACATATATAAATATTAGATAATATAATTAATATCATTATGTAATATTATTTTAATATATAATATATTGTAATTACTTGTTATTAATTAATATTAATATTTATAATATATTAACATTATTATATAAACATACAGGCTTCCTAGGTGGCACAATGGTAAAGAATCCATCTGCCAATGAAGGAGATGCAAGCTATGTGGGTTCCATGCCTGGGTTGAGAAGATCCCCTGGAGTAGGAAAATGGTAACCCACTCCAGTATTGTTGTCTGGAAAATCTCATGGACGGAGGAGCTTGGTGGGCTACAGTCCATACGGTCACAAAGAGTCAAGTATGACTGAGTGACTAATACTTTCACCTTCATGTTAGAGCTACTGGGAAAACAATGACCCCTCCAAGATTCCAGAAAAACAAATGATTTTTAATGAACTATCATAGTCCCATTTGTCTATATCAGTTGCCACTAGTAAAAATTAAAGATCAAAATGCATCTTATCAACAAAAAATCAAATATTAGCCCACGTTCAGTTCAGATAGTTTTAAAAATAAGCAGTAAACAATTTGTGGAAAAACTGCAACCATCAGATAGTGAAATCAAGCATACAAGGATAGTGAAAAGCAGATTAATTCAAAGCCTGGGAGTACCTAGAGAATTTTCTGGAAATTAAGTCCGGTTCTGTCCATAATTTTGATTCTATAAGAGTAACATGGTTTGCATAACTTTGGAAGCTAAACAACTTCTCTAGAATTACTTATTCATTTATCTACTCAACAAATATTCTTTGCTTTTCTACTATGTGCTAAGTGCTTCTGCTGCGGATATAGCAGAAGTCAAGATGGATATTCTCAGCAGCCGGCCAATGTTACCCAGGACACCAAAGCACTCACTCTATTGTGTAAGCATAGCTATACAGGAAGGTGAGTGTAAGTTGCTTACGTTGGGTGTAGAAGAAAGGCATTGGAGAATAACCTAGGGACACGTGTAGATGACCCTTGACTGCAGAGTGGATGAAAACTCGCTGACCTTGGTTAGGTTAGTGTGATGAATAAATCATGGTGAAATAGCCCAGGAGATAGACAGAATGTTCTAAGAGTCTTGGATGAGTTGTCTTTGGATTAGAACATCTGAACAGGCTGCTGTTTAAGTATCAGTGTTTTTATTCTCTGAGTGGTGAGAACAAGGAGTCAGTCAACAGGCAAACACTCCAAAAAGCTTCATCTTGATGCTAAACATCTTGCTTAGATGCTAAACATTTAAACTCTGAACAACGAGTTTCATAGGCTTTCCAGTGATTTCTCGTTTCTTGATAAGTAGGACATCCTCTTGAAAGACAACCTGAGGCATGGGATCCAGTGGCAGAATATAAACACTGATATAGTTTTCATTTGAGAATAGCTCTCTTGTACGACATTAAGACCTCTCTGAAAACGTTGACTTCCCTTCAATCTGGAGACCAGACAAAATGTTTGATTTCCAGGACTAATGAACAGTTTTTCTTTCTCCCCCTTCTCTTGTTACAAGAATCTAAAAAGGTATTTTCAGATCAAAGGATATAATAGAAGGCAATCTTGCAAATAAATTTCTGGCGCCATGTTTCATTAATACCTTTTAGTGACAACAGAAAAGAATGGTGTCATAGTGTAATTTCACTTACAAAGTCAAGCAGAAAATGAAGTTCTCATCATGAGAGTCTGTATCAATGTGCATGACTGTTCAGAGGCCAGCTTCTGAAACCACAGGAGTCAGTTCAGAGGAGCATTAAATTACTACCAAACACACACACACACACACACACACGCACACACACAATTTACCTCAATAAATAGTGGTGGGGAGGCTATTGCATGACACCCAACCTTTTAAAAGGTTTTTTTTTTTTTTTAATAAAAGATAATTTTAAAGCCATTACAATGCTACACTAGTCCTAATTTCCTGGGTCACCATTGATATCCAATTACTAATCACTGAAGGTTTTAAAAATGTGTAAGAATATTTCTATTAGTGATGGGAAGGTGGTTAATAATTACTAATAATTAATGCATACGACAAGGTTTGCTAAAGGCAAGGCAGAACTCTATCTGAGCTTCTCTTATAGCATGAAAAAGTCTTTTTGGAATGCCCCAAGAAAACAGTTTTGGTTTTTAGATCCTTACTCTCTTGGATTGAAATCTCAACTCTGATATTTATAGGCTGGGTGACCTGGGACAGTTTGCCAAACATTTTGAGTCTCAACTTTCTTATTTGGAAAATAGAAAAAAAAAAAAAACCTAGCACCTATCTCATAAATTTGCAGTTGAGATACATGGGATGGTACATAAGATACTATAGGGGCTCTCCAGCAGCTTAATGCTTTGGTCCTCAGGGAATGAGGCAAACGGCTTATGGAGCATCTCTGCTCCCTCAAGGACAGTTCACATAAATGTAGAATAAATGATCAAAGTCAAGAAAAAGAATGTGAAAATGAGCTAGATTTAGAACAGAACACATTTATGTTCATACTGAGATTCATTTCTGTGACTTTAACGAAACTGATTTTGACCCCTTTACCATGAGTTTTAATGAGTGTCTTCAAAGTTCCTAGATTCTTAGACTGTACTGGGTCACAGCTGCCCTTTTCTGTGACTTTCTTTCCCCAGTTGTTTGGTCAAAATCATGGTCAAATAATTCCAGTTATATTTTGTCTTGTTTATTTGATTAGGTTGTTTTCCACTCCTTTGCATGTTGTGAAACATAGACCAAATTTTAGGGGCATCAGAGCAGTCTTTCTCCACGAATGCGGTCACAGCACTCTAAAAAGCTAAAGATCAGTTGAGATATCTTTCCCTGTGGAAAGCCTTCGGATGGATCCTTTTACACTAGGGATAAGATCTGAGCTTCTTATCCTGGACAGATGCGGCTCCTGCCTCTCTCTGACCTCATCACCTCCCACCTCTCCTTCAGTCACCACCCTCCAGCCACTTTGACTTTTCTCAGAAGTCTTGTTCTGGCCACAGGCTCTTCACCTCCACAACCGAACTGAGCTGTCCTGAAGCCTCACATAGCCACTTCCTTCTCAGGGGGAATCTTCCCAACCCAGAAATCGAACCCACATCTCCTGTGTTGGCAGGCGGATTCTTTACCACTGAGCCACCTGGGAAAGCCTCATATGATGGTAGATGTTTATATACATTTTACATGTCAACATGGATGGACCTTGAGGGGATTGTGCTAAATGAAATGTCAAACAGAGTAAGACAAGTACTGTTTGATCTCACTTATGCATGGAATCTAAAACAAAGCAAACAAAACCCCAAACTCAATGATAGAACAGGTTAGTGATTGTCATAGGCAGAGGGTAGGGGGGTTCGCAAAATGTGTTAAGGGGCTCAAGAGGTACAAAATTCCAGTTATAAGTCTTGAGAATGGAATGTACAGTGTGGTGACTATAATCAATAATACTGTACTGCACATTTTAAAATTGTTTAAAGGGTAAACCTTAACACTTTTCATCACAAGAAAACATTTATATGACCATAGATGTTAATTAGATTTAGTGTTGTGATCCTCTCACAATATATGTAATAGGGAATTGGAGAAGTCTACACAACGTGGTCCACTGGAGAAGGGAATGGCAAACCACTCCAGTATTCTTGCCTTGAGAACCCCATGAACAGTATGAAAAGGCAAAATGATAGGACACTGAAAGAGGAACTCCCCAGGTCAGTAGGTGCCCAATATGCTACTGAAGATCAGTGGAGAAAAAACTCCAGAAAGAATGAAGGGGTGGAGCCAAAGCAAAAACAATACCCAGCTGTGGATGTGACTGGTGATAGAAACACAGTCCAATGCTGTAAAGAGCAATACTGCATAGGAACCTGGAATGTCAGGTCCATGAATCAAGGTAAATTGGAAGTGGTCAAACAGGAGATGGCAAGAGTGAACATCGACATTCTAGGAATCAGCGAACTAAAATGGACTAGAATGGGTGAATTTAACTCAGATGGGCATTATATCTACTACTATGGGCAGGAATCCCTTAAAAGAAATGGAGTAGCCATCATGGTCAACAAAAGAGTCCGAAATGCAGTACTTGGATGCAATCTCAAAAATGACAGAATGATCTCTGTTCGTTTCCAAGGCAAACTATTCAATATCACAGTAATCCAAGTCTATGCCCCAACCAGTAACACTGAAAAAGCTGAAGCTGAACGGTTCTATGGAGATCTACAAGACCTTTTAGAACTAACACCAAAAAAAAGATGTCCTTTTCATCATAAGGGACTGGAATGCAAAAGTAGGAAGTCAAGAAACACCTGGAGTAACAGGTAAATTTGGCCTTGGAATACGGAATGAATCAGGGCAAAGACTAATAGAGTTTTGCCAAGAAAATGCACTGGTCATAGCAAACACCCTCTTCCAGCAACACGAGAGAAGACTCTACACATGGACATCACCAGATGGTCAACACCAAAAAAATACTGATTATATTCTTTGCAGCCAAAGATGGAGAAGCTCTATACAGTCAACAAAAACAAGACCAGGATCTGACTGTGGCTCAGATCATGAGCTCCTTATTGCCAAATTCAGACTTAAATTGAAGAAAGTAGGGAAAACCACTAAACCATTCAGGTATGACCTAAATCAAATCCGTTATGATTATACAGTGGAAGTGAGAAATAGATTTAAGGGCCTAGATCTGATAGATAGAGTGCCTGATGAACTATGGACTGAGGTTCGTGACATTGTACAGGAGAAGGGATCAAGACCATCCTCATGGAAAAGAAATGCAAAAAAGCAAAATGGCTGTCTGAGGAGGCCTTACAAATAGCTGTGAAAAGAAGAGACGTGAAAAGCAAAGGAGAAAAGGAAAGATATAAACATCTGAATGCAGAGTTCCAAAGAACAGCAAGGACAGATAAGAAGGCCTTCCTCAGCGATCAACACAAAGAAATAGAGGAAAACAACAGAATGGGAAAGACTAGAGATCTCTTCAAGAAAATTAGAGATACCAAGGGAACATTTCATGCAAAGATGGGCTCAATAAAGGACAGAAATGGTATGGACCTAATAGAAGCAGAAGATATTAAGAAGAGGTGGCAAGAATACACAGAGGAACTGTACAAAAAAATATCTTCACGACCAAGATAATACGATGGTGTGATCACTCACCTAGAGCCAGACATCCTGGAATGTGAAGTCAAGTGGGCCTTAGAAAGCATCACTACAAACAAAGCTAGTGGAGGTGATGGAATTCCAGTTGAGCTATTTCAAATCCTGAAAGATGATGCTATGAAAGTGCTGCACTCAATATGCCAGCAAATTTGGAAAACTCAGCAGTGGCCACAAGACTGGAAAAGGTCAGTTTTCATTCCAATCCCAAAGAAATGCAATGCCAAAGAATGCTTAAACTACCACACAATTGCACTCATCTCACACGCTAGTCAAGTAATGCTCAAAATTCTCCAAGCCAGGCTTCAGCAATACATGAACCATGAACTTTCAGATGTTCAAGCTGGTTTTACAAAAGGCAGAGGAACCAGAGATCAAATTGCCAACATCCGCTGGATCATGGAAAAAGCAAGAGAGTTCCAGAAAAACATCTATTTCTGCTTTATTGACTATGCCAAAGCCTTTGACTTTATGGATCACAATAAACTGTGGAAAATTCTGAAAGAGATGGGAATACCAGACCACCTGACCTGCCTCTTGAGAAACCTGTATGCAGGTCAGGAAGCAACAGTTAGAACTGGACATGGAACAACAGACTGGTTCCAAATAGGAAAAGGAGTACGTCAAGGCTGTATATTGTCACGCTGCTTATTTAACTTATATGCAGAGTACATCATGAGAAACGCTGGGCTGGAAGAAGCACGAGCTGGAATCAAGATTGCCGGGAGAAATCTCAATAACCTCAGATATGTAGATGACACCACCCTTATGGCTGAAAGTGAAGAACTACAGAGCCTCCTGATGGAAGTGAAAGAGGAGACTGAAAAAGTTAGCTTAAAGCTCAACATTCAGAAAACTAGGAGCATGGCATCTGGTCCCATCACTTCATGGGAAATAGATGGGGAACAGTGGAAACAGTGTCAGACTTTATTTTGGGGGG
>NW_011494808.1:4829505-4834041 GCF_000754665.1 Bison bison bison
AAAGGTCCGTCTAGTCAAGGCTATGGTTTTTTCCAGTAGTCATGTATGGATGTGAGAGTTGGACTGTCAAGAAAGCTGAGCACCGAAGAATTGACGCTTTTGAACTGTGGTGTTGGAGAAGGCTCTTGAGAGTCCTTGGACTGCAAGGAGATCCAACCAGTCCATTCTGAAGGAGATCAGCCCTGGGATTTCTTTGGAAGGAATGATGCTAAAGCTGAAACTCCAGTACTTTGGCCACCTCATGTGAAGAGTTGACTCATTGGAAAAGACCCTGATGCTGGGATGGATTGGGGGCAGGAGGAGAAGGGGACGACAGAGGATGAGATGGCTGGATGGCATCACTGACTCAATGGACATGAGTCTGAGTGAACTCCGGGAGTTGGTGATGGACAGGGAGGCCTGGTGTGCTGCGATTCATGGGGTTGCAAAGAATTGGACACCACTGAGCGACTGAACTGAACTGAACTGAACACTTACAACTAATATGTTAATAACATTTCAAAAAAGCAAGTTACCTGTGAATATCATATAATCTGGTCTTTAATTGAAATATCTCGGATTTTTATATGTAAAAGAAGTTTGTATAAGTTTGAAGTTAAAGGACAGGTTAGAATTACTGTTGTAGTCTCTGAAAGTCACTGTAGGTTTCTATCACAAGAGTTTCTTACTGTTTTGTGTGTGTGTGTGTGTAAGAACTGGGGACAGGGAGCTTTAAATTCCCCTACCATCTTCTGCCTGGAGGAGACAGCCAGACTTCACAGATAGTATCTGCAACTTGTATTTCACCTACACAGGTAACACTGTAACTTACAGCCACTACTTATATAAAGCATAGACAAAAGTACTAGTGGATAAAAAAGCAATCTTGCCACTTTTCCACTGACTGCTCTTCTATTATGCAGATAGATCGGTGAAAAGATATTCACACTTGTGGTGCATTCTATAAGACATGGGTTCACTGATGAATAGTTGCATGCCCTCAGACACTTCAGGCTGCAGAGACTTCATCTTGGAAATAATCGCACTGACCCTATAGATTTCTTAAAATTTCTTAAAATCTTACCTCATCTTGGAAAACATCCTGCTGACCCTAAAAATTCTGGCTTCTAATTTTCTGAGTTAGTATCTATTGCAAGCAAGCTTTATTTTAAATATATTCATAAAAACCTATATAAAAAAGGCAAAACTGGTCACAAATGAAAGCCACAATAGACATTTTAGAGAAGAAATGATGTCTTAATTGTGTTCATTAAGCAAACTAGCCTTCTTCAGGGTGGAGAAGAGGTTGAGATGGAATAGCTGGGGTTTCTTCCTGACTCTCATGAGACGAAATTTAGCACAGAGCAGCCAGAATGCAGGATGGTTACAATGGGCCAATTGTTCTGTGGCCTGTATGAAATGAGTCGGTTATTGGTCCATGGAGTGATGTCCATTGATTTTATAATTTATTAATAGATTTAGAATCATAGCTGAACAGCACTGAGACCCTAGAGTCATGTTCACATGATTGTGTGTTTGAATGCAAGTGTGAGGGTTGTAACTGCCAAGAAAATTCAGTAGAGTTAGATTTGAAGATATAATTTCAATGGCTTTATCAATTTTGTAAGTAAGGATGACTTATGGAGATGTAAGCCTATGGTTATCTTTTGACATATTTTCAGTAATTCTGAAAAATAAGTTTCTGATCCCAAGTTCTTATCTCACACCGCTGCATATTAAACTAATTGATTGTTATGGATTGATCATTAGTATCTGCTATATTATCTATTGCTTTATAACTAATCAGCCCAAAATGTAGTGGCTTAAAATAACTGCTTATTTATGCATTTAAGCTCATGAATCTGCTACATTTGCTAAGTGTAAACAGCTAAATTTCTTCCCTGCTATAGGTTTGAGCTGTTGTTTAGTCTTTGTGGCATGAAATTATTGTACCTAAGGAGTAAACTTTGAAGTCTGTCACAGGGAAAGGCTTAACTCTACATAGTGTACTCACATCTGCTACATGACCCTTGATATTGCCACATGGCCTTATTGAGTGGACTTAGCTCCTAGCAGGTGACACTGACGGTCATGGTCTTCCCTTGGCGTATGATCGTTGGTCTTGTTTAAGCACCAGGTGGCACTTCTCCATAGTTATTAACTCTTACTTCTTAAAGAAAAGCTCATGAAAGAGTTCAAAGATACTTATCACTTATACTAAACTTCTTAATAAAGCTCTACCATTTAAAGTTACTGAATCCTAAGCCTATATTTTATAATAACTATAAAGGGAATACAGCTTTTAAAAATTATAAATCCCTGTACTGTACACCTGGAGTTGATTATAATATTGCATATAAACTCTACTTCAATATTTTTTAAAAATATTACTAAATCCTAGGCAGAACTGAACATTTATTTTTAAATAATTAGGCAAATTTGGCACAACAGGAGCCTCCTCTTGCTCACACTTTCCCTAAACAAATTCTCAGTTTAAATTCCAAATTTATTAATAGCATTTATTAATAAAGTGCAAGAGGCATTCTCTCTCTTTCTCTCCCTCACTCCCCTATATGCTGTTCAGGCCCTCAGTCATGTCCAACTCTTTGCGACCCCATGGACTGTAGCACACCAGGCTTCCCTGTCCTTCAACATTTCCCAGAGTTTGCTCAAACTCATGTCCATTGAGCTGGTGATGCCATCCAACCATCTCATCCTCTGCCATCCCCTTCTCCTCCTGCCTTCAATCTTTCCCAGCATCAGGGTCTTTTCCAATGAATCAGCTCTTCGCATCATTTGGCCAGAGTATTGGAGCTTCAGCTTCAGCATCAATCCTTCCAATGAATATTCAGGGCTGATTTCCTTTTGGAGTAACTGGTTTGATCTCTTTGCAGTCCAAGGGACTCTCAAGAGTCTTCTCCAGCACCACAGTTCGAAGGCATTAATTCGGCTCTCAGCCTTTTTTTAGCCTTTTTTATTGTCTAGCTCTTCTACGCATACATGACTACTGGAAAAATTATAGCTTTGACTATATGGACCTTTGTAGTCAAAGTAATGCCTCTGTTTTTTAATATGCTGCCTAGATTTGTCATAGCTTTTCTTCCAAGGAGCAAGTATCTTTTAATTTCATGGCTGCAGTCACCGTCTATAGTGGTTTTGGAGCCCAAGAAAATAACGTCTGTCACTGTTTCCATTGTTTCTCCATCTATTTGCCATGAAGTGATGGGACCCCTGTATATCTATTTCTTTATCTTTTCACTGGTATTAAATGCTTCATTTAACTCTTCAACTAAATATTGTAGAAAATAATTGGCATTTGCTCCTATTGTAAGACTCTCTAAATATAAAATGTATGACACAGCATCCTTCTTTTGCTCCTCTGATTGTGCAGTTCTAGCAGGAGCAATATAACACAGAAGCTACAGAAAGCCAATCCTAACATTTTTCTTGCATATTTTAACTGTGTTGTTGATGAAACATGAAGAATGTACCATTTGGAGCCTTTATATATACAATGCCTATCTTATTTTATCACCTCTCTCATACTCTACAAGTAGTTTAAAACCTGAAAGAAATTAGAAATCAAAAAGGAAATAAGCACATCAAGACTGAACCATATTCAGTAGGTTTTTATTTTTATAATGCATTACCTACTGTTAGATAAAACTTTCTGCCTCCCAATGCAGGAGATTGAAGAGACGTGGATTCAGTCCCTGGGTTGGGAAGATCCTCTGCCATAGGAAATGGCAACCCCCTCCAGTAGCCTGGCCTAGGAAATCCCATGGACAGTGGAGCCTGGTGGCTACAGCCCACGTGGTTACAAATGGACATGACTGAGTGACTGAACAACCAACAGCAAGAGCCCTGATCTACCAGCACAGATGGACTGACCGTGTGACTGTCACAGAGAGCCACTGTGTGAGTAGACAGTCAAACTCTTAATGCTTTTATTTTTCCTTTAAGGCAAAAAAAAAAAAAAAAAAAAGTTCCACTTGGCACTAAATAAACTGTGGAAAATTCTGGAAGAGATGGGAACACCAGACGACCTGACCTGCCTCTTGAGAAACCTATATGCAGGTCAGGAGGCAACAGTTAGAACTGGACATGGAACAACAGACTGGTTCCAAATAGGAAAAGGAGTACGTCAAGGCTGTATATTGTCACCCTGCTTATTTAACTTCTATGCAGAGTCCATCATGAGAAACGCTGGGCTGGATGAAGCACAAGCTGGAATCAAGATTGCCAGGAGAAATCTCAATAAGCTCAGATATGCAGATAACACCACCCTTACGGCAGAAAGTGAAGAGGAACAAAAAGCCTCTTGATGAAAGTGAAAGAGGAGAGTGAAAAAGTTGGCTTAAAGCTCAACATTCAGAAAACTAAAATCATGGTATCTGGTCCCATCACTTCATGGGAAATAAATGGGGAAACAGTGGAAACAGTGTCAAACTTTATTTTTGGGGGCTCCAAAATCACTGCAGATGGTGATTGCAGCCATGAAATTAAAAGATGCTTACTCCTTGGAAGGAAAGTTATGACCAACCTAGATAGCATATT
>NW_011494808.1:4834141-4839978 GCF_000754665.1 Bison bison bison
GTCATGTATGGATGTGAGAGTTGGACTGTGAAGAAAGCTGAGCACCAAAGAATTGATACTTTTGAACTGTGGTATTGGAGAAGACTCTTGAGAATTCCTTGGACTGCAAGGAGGTCCAACCAGTCCACCCTAAAGGAGATCAGTCCTGGGTATTCACTGGCAGGACTGATGTTGAGGCTGAAACTCCAATACTTTGGCCACCTCATGCGAAGAGATGACTCATTGGAAAAGACCCTGATGCTGGGAAGGATTGGGGTCAGGAGGAGAAGGGAATGACAGAGAATGAGATGGCTGGATGGCATCACAGACTCGATGGACGTGAGTTTGAGTGAACTCTGGGAGTTAGTGATGTACAGGGAGGCCTGGCGTGCTGCGATTCATGGGGTCACAAAGAGTCGGACATGACTGAATGACTGAACTGAACTGATGCTTGGTTCATGCAGATTAAATGAAACTTTATGCTACTGGCTCTAAAACAGCACAGGGTCCATAGAAATGTGACGGGCTTTTATGTCTTGAGCACGATTTTGCAGCAGAGAAATCGGATACTTTCCTGCAGGTCTTGATTCTTCCCTATTATAAAAATGAAACTTCTATGTAAAGAAGCTGAACACATGCTCAGATCATGCACTTTGCAAAACTGGAAGGATTGTAGGACTCATGATGGCAATGATAACCTTAGTTGACATTTCTTTGCAAAAAAAAAACCCAGTTTATAGCTTCTGTGCAACCTAGTGATTTTAATCTCAACATTTCTTCTTTTCATACTGAAATCTCACTAAAATTACTTAAAAGGAATAAGGCTACAAGGACAGAGAGAACTGGGAGCAGAACAGCAGAAGGGGAAACATGGACTCAGTTGGAGGAGTGGTAACAGTAGCAGAGAAACCTGAAACCTGAGAGCGCATAAGACAGATACTAAGGAGAAACCAATGTCCCTTTCTCCTCCCTGGAAAGTCCCAGGAATTGGAGAACCAGCAGAATGTGGGTGAAAGCTTGGGGCTGAAAACAAGGATTTTGGTTAAATCAATGTATAAGGTATTTACCATTCTCACCTTCTTCAAGTATCTCTCCCCACCCAGGATAAAAAGTGGAGATTTTTTGCCAAGGAAAAAGGAAACAGAGTCTGGAGGCTCTGAGACCCACAACCCAGATAAAGTTAAAGGTTGCAAACCAAAGTCAAAGCAGGGAGCCTGCCTCAAGCAGAAACTCTCAACAACATCTCTGTCTTGTCCTCAGAATGCCGGCATCAAGTCTTACAACTCCCTGAAGAGGAGATGAGAGAATGCTTGTCTAGGAAATAATGGGTCACCCAGGAAAGCTTTGCAGATAATGACCTTTGGAACGTCGTCGTGAAAGGGTGGTCTCCTATGGTAGGCTGACATTGAAACCAAGCCCTCGTCTCCCGTGTCCTCAGCCCACCTTTTGTTTGTGGAAAAACTTTAGCCAAACAATCAGTTTAACCAACAAGTGAGAAAACGCAGAAGCAAAGGAAAACAACCAAAAAATAATCAGTTCAGTTCAGTTCAGTCACTCAGTCGTGTCCGACAATCATTAGGCAAAGTCAAGGACCTTTAGTTCTTTCTCAAGGACTGTAGATGATATCCTGAGCAATATCCTGTGAGCTGTCTTACAGAGACTGGAGCCCCCACAAGTGGAAGAAGTTAACCACATGATGACATGAGCTGCCCCAATTACGACAACCGGCCTCAAAGAAATGACTAACGATACCTGAAACAATCAGGATGACACTGATTAGACCACTGCATGACCAACTTCAGGATGACTGTGAGAGGCGGCTGTGCAGTCTCTACATGTGGCCCCTCCTTCTACCCAGAAAAGCTCCTGCCCAGTGATTGTCAGCAGGGGGAGCTGGTCGTTGAACTGGGGTCCTCCTGCCTCCCGCCCCCGTTGCAGGCCACCAAGATAAAGCAAACTTTCCTTTCCACCAACCTCCCCTCCTTAGTGGCTTTTGAGCAGCAAGCAGCTGGACCCCCACTTTTGATAGCAAAATTATATAAAACCTGCGCTGTTATTCATAACATAATTTTGTAATGTAGTTTCACTGGCTAAGGCTTTTTTGACTCAGCCACTGAAAGTGTCAGTTTTATAACTGAAGTCAAGAAGTGCTGATTCACTCCACTAGAGAAAATTGAACCTCTGAACAATCGCAGAGTAGATGAGCAATGCCTCCAGAATGCCTTTGTTTGGGTCTCCTAGAAGAAAATCCTGAGACACAGGACTAGAGAACAGAAAGCCTACGTCGGTGGTGGTTTCAGAGATGTCTAGGAGAGGAGTGAGGAAATGAGACAGCGGAGAAGGCAGCCACTAAAGGGCTTAGTATCATTCAAGTGAACCTTAGGAACCAATGTGGACCGCGCCTGAGAGGGTTCCCTCCTAAGGGAGCGAGCTGGGATATTCACACAACGACTCCAACCTAGCATGATGGAAGCTGGTCCAAGGCACACGTAATCCCTGGCATTTCTGTCTTGTCTTGAAGGCAGTGAAGTGAGCTCCAAGATCCAAGGGGAAAGGCTTCGGGTAAAGCAGGAACACAGCTGAAATTCTAACAGGTGCAAACCAAGTGGAAAGTGCCAGGGAATTTGCATGGGGCACCGGTAGCAGCTACGACCCACAATGAATTACTGATTTCCTTAAATTTGCTACAAGGATGATGGCACACTTGGATACTACATCTGGCTAAAGAGCTTAACATACAGTTGACTTCTTTGTCTTGTGTGGTTTTTTAGACAAATAGATCATCTTTGTATAGGAATCCTAATGAATCTACTCAAGTTTCATGAAAGAGACTGATTTCAATTATTTTCCTTGAGACTTTATGCAAGGATATTTGCTAGTATATTTTAAAGAACCTGATATTAAACTTTCTCTTCCCTTAACTGGATCCCATCATTATTTCCAGAAAAACAATCTTTAAGATCAAAGATGCTGCTGCTCCTAACACTGAATTTATTTTCAAAAGAAAACCTTGGAAATTAATATCAATCGAGGCAGGTTCTGAGTGTCAAATAAAACTAGAGGGGGAAGGAATATATATTGGGCCCTAAAGTACACAGAAGGAGAATTAGTTAGAAATCTTTGCTGCTTTTGAGGCTCTGAGACAAACAACCTACCCAGAAAAAAGACCGACTTCTTCTGGTCCACACATATCTAAAACTGAAAGAGATAGTGGCTCAGTCGTGTCCATGGACTGTATAGTCCCTGGGATTCTCCAGGCCGGAATACTGGAGTGGGTAGCCTTTCCCTTCTCCAGGAGATCTTCCCAACCCAGGAACCGAACCCAGGTCTCCCACATTGCAGGCAGATTCTTTACCAGCTGAGCTACAAGGGAAGCCTGAGAATACTGGAATGGGTAGCCTATCCCTTCTCTAGCGAATCTTCCCGACCCAGAAATCGAACCGGGGTCTCCTGCATTGCAGGCGGATTCTTTACCAACTGAACTATGAGGGAAGCCCACGCATAGGTAAGACATACCTAATTTTTAGCTGAGAGTGATGCTGTTTTCAGCACATATGCACACATTTATTTCTTGTCGTTGATTGCATCCTTGGTATACAAGTGGCTTTTATTTGTTTTTCTGCCAGCAGAAAGAAAAAAAAATTTCCTGGGGAAAGTATAAAGGTCACCAGACACGTTCCTTTCTCATATTTTCAGCCTTCTAGTGTGTGCTCTGAATATCTTAGATACAACACTAGAAAAATAGGCTATTTTCTTCTTGAAATTGAGATCTATTTTAGGAGTAAGGAGCAGCCTGTTTGTGTCTTCAGATTAATTTTTCTCCCAAAACATTTTTTCCCATAGAATTCTTTCTCTGAATCTTTTCAAGACAGTGTCTGATTAAGTCATTATTTTTCATTATGGCCATGTGATTTTTCCATATTTCTCAAAATGAAATTTATCATTTGGCTTAGTCAGTGTTTGGTATCTTTTGCTACTATCTTTTGAGTCAGAATGTTAAAGCATTATTTCGTGAAATTCTTGGAAGTGTTACAAATGTTGGAAATTTTTCACATCTTCCTAACTGAAAGGCTGTTATATAAGCTTTTCCATTTGCTGAGTTTACTTGTTTGTTTCGCATTGGGGGAATTATTACCACAAAACACAAAAAAAGACAACTTTTTTTCAGCACATTCTAGGTACTTTTTAAGCTGAAGAATCATGCTTTAAAAAAATTTCTTTCATCTAACTTCATATTCTATGGAAAACTATCTCTAAAATAAGCAAACAAACAAAAAAGCCTATCCATCTATTTTCATTTCCCTTCAGCCTGAAGAACTTAATTGAATATTTCTTGTAGTGTCAGTTCATTGTTGACAAATTCCCTACTCATTGTTTCTTTTTATTATTGAAATGTAGTTGATTTACAGTGTTGTGATAATTTCTGATGTACAGTAAAGTGACTCAATTATATATGTTCTTTAAAAAAATATTCTTTTCCATTATGGTTTATCATAGAATACTGGATATTGTTCTCTGCACTGTACAGTCGGACTTTGCTTTGTTTTGTTTAATTTTTACTGGAGTCGAGTTGACTTATAACGGCCTTCCCTGGTAGCTCAGTTGGTAAAGAATCCACCTGCAATGCAGAAGACCTGGTTTCAACCCCTGGGTTGGGAAGATCCGCTGGAGAAGGGAAAGGCTACCCCTCCAGTATTCTGGCCTGGAGAGTTCTATGGACTCTATAGTTCATGGGGGTTGTAAAGCGTGTGACAAGACTGAGCAACTTCCAATTTCACTTTGACTTACAGTGTTGTGTTAGTCTCAGGTGTACAGCAGAGTGAATCGGTTATGCGTATATCCACTCTTTTTTTAGCTTCTTTCTCCGTGTAGGCCATAATAGAGCATTGATTAGAGTTCCCTGTGCTACACAGCAGGTTCTTTTTAGTTATCTATTTCGCCTATAGCAGTGTCTATGTGTATTTTGGGGGCTTCCCTGGTGGCTCAGCAAAGGATCTGCCTGCAATGCAGGAGACATGGGTTCAGTCCCTGGGTCCAGAAGATCCCCTGGAGTAGGAAGTGGCAACCCACTCCAGCATTCTCGCCTGGGAAATCCCTGGCGGCTCCATGGGGTCACAAAGAGTCGGACATGACTTAGCGACTAAGCAACAACATGTGTATTTTTAAATGTCTTTATTTCATCTTCCTTCTTTAGCACTAGTTTTTTACTGAACGTAGAATTTGGGGGTTAACATTTTTTCCTGTGAGCATCGCAGGTGATGTTCTTCCTGGACCATTCTGTTTCTCACTGGAAGCAAGACATCACTTTTACTGTTGCGCCCCTATGAATATCCTACATTTTTCTCTGGTTATGTTGATAATATTCTCTTTATCTTTGGCTTTTTGTGGCTTGACTATGATACAGTTCAGCATACTTTACTTTTAATTTGTCTTGATTGAGGTTTACTTGTGATTATTTCTTGAATCTCTGAGTTAATTTCTTTGATAATGTTTGATAAATCCTCAGTTGTTATCTCTTCAAATATTTCTTTTGCTTCATCTTCTCTCTTGCTTCCCCAATTGTTTGTATATAAATTACCTGATATTTTCCCACAGATATTGATCTGTTATGTTTTCTTTTCAGTTTTTTTTCCCCTCTTTGTGTTTTCCAATTTGAATAAACTACTGACTTATATTCAGGTGTCTGACTCTTTTTTTGTGCTATGTCCAATCTGCTGTTCATTTCATTAAATGGATTCTTCATTTCTGATATTGTATTTTCATTACTAACATTTCTATTTGGTAGACTGGTTCCAAATAGGAAAAGGAGTATGTCAAGGCTGTATATTGTCACCCTGCTTATTTAACTTATATGCAGA
>NW_011494808.1:4840078-4840338 GCF_000754665.1 Bison bison bison
CAACATTCAGAAAACGAAGATCATGGTATCCGGTCCCATCACTTCATGGGAAATAGATGGGGCAACAGTAGAAACAGTGCCAGAACTTTATTTTTCTGGGCTCCAAAATCACTACAGATGGTGACTGCACCCATGAAATTAAAAGACACTTACTCCTTGGAAGGAAAGTTATGACCAACCTAGATAGCATGTTCAAAAGCAGAGACATTACTTTGCCAAAAAAGGTCTGTCTAGTCAAGGCTATGGTTTTTCCTGTGGTC
>NW_011494808.1:4840438-4849124 GCF_000754665.1 Bison bison bison
GACTTGTTTTTCCAGTAGTCATGTATGGATGTCAGAGTTGGACTGTGAAGAAAGCTGAGCACCAAAGAATTGATGCTTTTGAACTGTTGGTGTTGGAGAAGACTCTTGAGAGTCCCTTGGACTGCAAGGAGATCCAACCAGTCCATTCTGAAGGAGATCAGCCCTGGGATTTCTTTGGAAGGAATGATGCTAAAGCTGAAACTGCAGTACTTTGCCCACCTCATACGAAGAGTTGACTCATTGGAAAAGACTCTGATGCTGGGAGGGATTGGGGGCAGGAGGAGAAGGGGACGACAGAGGATGAGATGGCTGGATGGCATCGCTGACTCGATGGACGTGACTCTGGGTGAACTCCGGGAGTCGGTGATGGACAGGGAGGCCTGGTGCGCTGTGATTCATGGGGTCGCAAAGAGTCGGACACGACTGAGCGACTGAACTGAACTGAATGCTGTAGTTTTCACACGTCTGCTCAAATTTCCCATTGACTGTTCTCACCTCATGTTGTTTACTTTTTACAGTATTTGTTTTAATACATTCATTAAAAAAAAATTCTGGTCATTCCAACATCTGGCCCATTTCTGAGGCTATTTCCATTGAGAATATCTTTGCTTTTCCATAGTCACATTTTCTTGATTCTTTACGTGTCTCATAATCTGTTTTAATGCTGAATCTTGTGTGTGTAGAGAAATAAATATGTTTCTCCAAAAAGGGCTTGTACCTTCTTCTGTAGGGCTGCTGGTTTGGGGAGCTTGGATAACCCGTTCTGTAATTGAGGAAAAGGCTGAGATGTCACTTTTGTTAGATTCAGCTTGTCACTGGCTTAGGATATTTTGATAATAGAATAGATTCAGTTTCTCTTTAGCAGGGCTTAGGATCTGAGCATCTTCGAGATTTTAGGAACCTTTTTAAGCTTTATAGCCTTGCTGCCATCATATTACTTTGGATTACAGTTTAGTTCTTTGTCATCTGCTCTCTGGGTTGCTAAAGAATTTTCTTCATTCTCCATTCTCACCACTGCGTTTTTGCTCTTAGAAAAATGTACTCTGCTGCTCCACCTCTAGCCTCAGAAGGTATGCAGTCACAACGCATTTGGTGAAGTCCTGAAGTTTTCTGGGAGTGAGAGGGGGGTTTTCTAGCTCTCCAGCTGAAGACTTCAGCCTGCTACCCCTGCTCTTATCAAAGGTTTGAAGGGAATGTTTAGTAGGTGACTTTAGACTGCTCTGTAGCTGAGGCTGCTCAGGACTCCAGTTTATCATAACATTTGACATATGACTGTAAGAGTTCATTAAATTTTTTGGTTTCTTTTTATCCTTAAGGTAGATTCTTCCTTTTTTCACTGCTTTGCAAGTCCTGAAAGTGATCTACTGCTGTAAAGAATTGTCATGTTCCAGAAATTCTTGATTTAGTTTTGTTTGCATCATCAGGTCTCTGATATATCTTTTAAATTAATTTTTATTGGAGTATAGTTCCAAATAGGGAAAGGAGTATGTCAAGGCTGTATATTGTCACCCTGCTTATTTAATTTATATTCAGAGTACATCATGAGAAATGCTGGGCTGGATGAAGCGCAAGCTGGAATCAAGATTGCAGGGAGAAATATCAATAACTTCAGATATGCAGATGACACCATTCTTATGGCACAAAGTGAAGAAGAACTAAAAAGCCTCTTGATGAAAGTGAAAGAGGAGAGTGAAAAAGTTGGCTTAAAACTCAACATCCAGAAAATGAAGACCATGGCATCTGGTCCCATCACTTCATGGCAAATATATGGGGAAACAGTGGAAACAGTGGCTGACTTTATTTTTTTGGCCTCCAAAATCACTGCAGATGGTGACTGCAGCCATGAAATTAAAAGACGCTTGCTTCCTGGAAGAAAAGTTATGGCACACCTAGAGCATATTAAAAAGCAGAGACATTACTTTGCTGACAAAGGTCCGTCTAGTCAAAGCTATGGTTTTTCCAGTGGTCATGTATGGATGTGAGAGTTGGCCTATAAGGAAAGCTGAGTGCTAAAGAATTGATGCTTTTGAATTGTGGTGTTGTAGAAGACTCTTGAGAGTCCCTTGGACTTCAAGGAGATCCAACCAGTCCATCCTAAAGAAAATCAATCCTGAATATTCATTGGAAGGACTGATGCTGAATTTGAAACTCCAATCCTTTGGATACCTGATACGAAGAACTGACTCATTTGAAAAGACCCTGGATGGCATCACAGACTCAAATGGACATGAGTTTGAGTAAGCTCTGGGAGTTGGTGATAGACAGGGAAGCTGGGCGTGCTGCAGTCCATGGAGTCACAAAGAGCTGGCCACGACTGACCGACTGAACTGAACTGATAGTTGCTTTACAATGTTGTATTAGTTGACATTTTTTAAAAAAAAATTTTATTTTATTTTTTAACTTTACAGCATTGTATTGGTTTTGCCATATATCAACATGAATCTGCCACAGGTATACACGTGTTCCCCATCCTGAAGCCTCCTCCCTCCTCCCTCCCGTACCATCCCTCTGGGTCGTCCCAGTGCACCAGCCTCAGGCATCCAGTTGACATATTTTTAAAAACTGATTTTATAGCTTATCTAGCTTGTGTTTTGTCAGAAGAAAGCAATGTTTACAGGTGATTTTCCTTACTCTCTTTGGAAGTGGAAGTTTCCAATCGTTTTAAAATACAGTTTTTTTTAACAGTATGTTGATATCAGTTTAGACATTCACAGTGGGATTTGCTAACAATGATCTGCTATCTACTGCTATCTATTTTCTTTCATGCTTAGCTAACATTTATCAACTGGCTGAAATATTCCAGTGATTGACAAATTAGTTGAAAATTATTCTACTTTCAATAATGATCCATTTACTGGAATGTAGACATTAGGTGGAAGAAGGCAATGGCACCCCACTCCAGTACTCTTGCCTGGAAAATCCCATGGGCAGAGGAGCCTGGTAGGCTGCAGTCCATGGGGTCGCTAAGAGTCGGACATGACTGAGCGATTTCACTTTCACTTTTCACTTTCATGCACTGGAGAAGGAAATGGCAACCCACTCCAGTCTCTTGCCTGGAGAATCCCAGGGACAGGGGAGCCTGGTTGGCTTCCATCTGTGGGATCGCACAGAGTCAGACACGACTGAAGTGACTTAGCAGCAGCAGCAGCAGACATTAGGTTAAGCCAGCCTGGCACTTACTGAACATTATTATCACTGCATGTCACAAGCTATTTATTGGTCCTTGATCTGCTATGATTTTTCACTGAAGTTGTTCCATATCTTTGAATGAAATGTCATCATCTTATTGTCTAACCATGTCTTTAATAATTTCTTACACATTTTTGTCTCTGGAACCAAGCAGGATTCTGCAGCCACCCTTCTCCAAGTACAAAGACTTTTCTTTGCCCTTGTTGTAGGAAAGCTAAAATCTCTCAGGCCTTCCTGAGTCACAAAAGATCATGCTCAAGCAGTTTGTGATCAGGACAATAGAGTCACAGATTCAGAATCTGATGCACATCCCTGAATCATTTTATAGATTCTATTACTGCCACCAGAGGGAAAAAGCTAACTGCATGATGACCAGACTGTAGTCATGATATCAGATGCTCAATCTTGAGCATCATGAATCTAGGGCTTCACAAATTCCAAGAACTGGCCTCAAAAGAAGGAGATTAACCCTATTGCTCACAATAATCTATGACTCTGTGGGCATCAAAATAATTGTGACTTGTACTGCCTGTACATGCAAATGAGCAACTAAAACTATCAGCAAAGAGATGCATCAAACTCATGACAGTATTTTTTTTATTCTAAGATCTCAATGCTCTTTCTCAGCATGAAGCGGTTACTGGAGATGGACCTTCATCCCTGTCCCATAGAAATGGAATGATATCTGATGGGGAACTGGTTGTAGGGAGCTCTTTGCAAGAAACTGCCTTCAGCAGAAAACTCTTTTTTCTTGTCATCTTAGCTCAGCTACACTGTAACTAACTTTTAACCAGGCAGCTGCATGACCTACTTGTCTCTGGCCCAAGCACATCTGTCAAATCTTTTGCCCACATGATATCTTGACCAACAAGTTGGTTCTTTTCTTAGATCAAAGTAGAAATTAAGAATTAGTAATTAGTGGGTGACCAGATCTCTTCCACAGCTTCCTCTTCAGTAATCTCACAAGCAAACTGTGTAAAGAAGACAGCCTCTAAAGAAAGATTATGTTGCTGCTGCTGCTAAGTCACTTCAGTCGTGTCCAACTCTATGAGACCCCATAGACGGCAGCCCACCAGGCTCCCGCGTCCCTGGGATTCTCCAGGCAAGAACACTGAAGTGGTTGCCATTTCCTTCTCCAATGCATGAAAGTGAAAAGTGAAAGTGAAGTCGCTCAGTTGTGTCCGACTGTTAGGGACCCCATGGACTGCAGCCTACCAGGCTCCTCCGTCCATGGGGTTTTCCAGGCAAGAGTACTGGAGTGGGGTGCCATTGCCTCCTCTGAGAAAGATGATAAGGAGATGACAAATCTGCATAAAGTGGGTGTGGCTAGAAGTTTGACCCCCTCCTCTATGATTAACTGAGATGAGTTCCACTTTTCACTTTAAAAGATTTCATGACTGAGTAAAATCTTCAGAGTCAGTTTTAGGGGGACACAAGTCTGCCTTCTCCGCAGATTGCCAACTTTCTGATTAAAACCAACTTTCTTTTCTATCAACAGCTGCCTCTTTAGTATTGTTTTTTGTTTTGTTTTACTTCATTTTTCTTTTTTTTCTAAATTTTTATTTTATTTTATTTTTCACAAAATTCTTCTTTATTTGTACTTTTTCATATTTTAAATGCATGGGAGCACTTTGATATAGTTGTCAAAGATGTAATTGGTCAGTTTTTTAATACAAATTTATTTATTTTAATTGGAGGCTAATTACTTTACAATATTGTATTGGTTTTGCCATACATCAACATGAATCCACCAGGGGTGTACACTTGTTCCCCATCCTGAACTCCCCTCCCACCTCCCTCCCTGTACATTTTATATTGGACTATAGTTGATTTACAATATGGTGTTAGTTTCAGATGTACATCAAAGTGATTCAATTATACATATACATATATCAACTCTTTATCAAGTTCCTTTCCTATTTGGGTAATTACACAATACTGAGCAGGGTTCCCTGTGCTATACAGTGGGTCCTTTTTGCTTATCTATTTTGTGTGTAGTTGTATGTACATGTCAACCCCAAGCTCCCAATTTTTACTCCACCTCTAGGTACCAGTAAGGGCCAAGTGGAGATAATTCTTCTTGTAGAAACAGACTGCACATGAATGCACTGGGTGTCAAGTGAAGCCTTTTACAGATAACGCAAAATCTTTGAGGGGAGAACACACATCAAATTGTTGGTTTCAACTTCAAATCAGATAGGTTAGCCCATAAATCTTTTGGGGAAAAGCAGAGAATCATTTACTATTAACATCCAAAGTGGAGGCTAAAACAAAGGAAGACACGTGTGCTCTGAAGGTCACGTGATAAAAAGGCTATATTATTTTTTTTTACTTGGAGAATAATTACTTTACAATGTTGTGGTGGTCTTTGCCATATGCCAAGAAGAATCAGTCATACAGGTTCTTTACCACTAGCGCCACCTGGGAAGCCCATATACACATACACACACACACGTGTACACACACACACACACACACACACACACACACTTATCCTCCATCTTGAGCTTCCCTCCACCCACCTGTTCCACCCCTGTAGGTCATCACAGAGCATCAGGCTGGGATCCCTGTGTTATACAGCTAAAAATGCTGAGTTCTTAAAAGGAAAAAAAAAGCCCAAATTTAGAGAATCATTTCCCATGACATTGCCTCTGGAAAAACCCAAGAATGAACTACAAATACACTTTATATCATGTTTCTATGCCTGATTTAATGGTTAATTACATCCTACAACGTTTGAGATTAGCTAGAAAAGTGAATGGACCCATGAATATTCAACCTGACTAAAACAGAGGGCAGAAGAAGGCACCCTCAGTATATTTCTGGTAGAGAGAGAGACTGCAAGCTGAATTTCCTTTCTACATCCACCCACTCTGTGAAAGAACTCTTGGTCTTTAATTATAAGCCTTTCTATTTAGCATCCCCTCACCCAGATATGTTTCTCTTTCTCGCAGCTTGACATGATGATGAGAGTATATTGCCTGGATCTTGAGTTACTCCACCAGCCTATCGGAAGCCTGTGGCATGCTTACAGCAGGAATCCAACAACTCTGAGGGGTTGTAAACTTCATCTGTTTAGTCCATCATCTTAGACATTTTCCAAAATCCACTGATCACTTCAAGAGAGGATGAAATGCTCTCTTATCCTCAGTTTCCAAGCCAGAATTTCAATTTAACACACATACACCGAAAGCCTACATTGTGCCAACTAATGAGGTAATAATAATTGACCATAAGAATTTAACATTTAGACATATCTGTTGTCTAAATATCTGTTATGACCTAGGCATGGAAAACCTGATTAATCTGAATTGCAGTTTCAGTTTAGAGTTCTTCCAATAATTCCTAGTACTTCTCATTTTTGGACTTTACATTCACACATCAGTGTGCACTTATTGTTAAAGACCTGTAACAATCAGTAGATGGTGTAGGTCATTTTGCTGTTGTGTCAATACTCCACAAATGTATTTATTCGTGCTGTTTTTGAGGGATACATGAGTGGTTTCCAGTTTTGTCTATTTAAGTAAAATTGAAATGGAGTTGAATACCCCTAAATAGGAATTAGGTTCAGATAATTTGAGGAGCGAGTTCCACCAGACTTTTATGAACCCACAATTTCTATTTTCTATAAACTGCTCCAGCTGTTCTTATACAGGCCTTTTGGAATGGAATTTCTGGATCACAGTGTATGAGCGTGTTTAAATGCTTTTCTAAAGTGGGGTACCATTTAAACTCTCATCAGCACAGTTGTGATATGTTCTTGCCAACATTTGATATTCTTAGTCTTTCTCATTATAGCCAGTCTGGTGGTATATAATAGTTCTTCATTGTGTTTTCATTTATTTATGAATAATGATATTGAGCCCTTTACATTTATGTATGTATGGGTCATCTGGATGTCTTTTGTAATATGTTTCCTTTAGTTCACACACTTTTTTTCATATTCAATTCTAAAACATGTATATTCTAGATGCAAATCTTTCATTCCATGTATACAGGACAAATATCTTTGTCCACTCAAGGTCTTGCCTTTCACTTTGGAGGAATAGAATTTCTTCTTTGTCTTAATTTAGGTCAATTTATCATCGTATTTTTTCCTTTATGGTTTTTGCTATGCTTGTGATTTGCTTAAAATGTCTTTACCTTACACAGGGTTTCAAAGACATTCTTGTATGTTTTCTTCTAGAAAATTAATGTTTTACTTTTCTTATCTATGTAATTCATGCAGAATTGTGTGTGTGATAAAATATTGTCAAGATTTCATTTTCATTTTCTTATGGGCTATTCCATTGTTCTGGCACCATTTATTGAAAAGACAGTCATCCCCCACTTTCTTTGCAATGGTGCCCCTTTCATAAATCAAGTACCTGTATAAGGATGGGTCTGTTACTGAACTCATCTTCTGCGACATATGTTTTACTGTGTGCACCATCTTAAAAATATATATTCAGTTCAGTTACTCAGTCGTGCCCGTCTCTTTGTGACCCCATGGACTGCAGCATGCCAGGCCTCCCTGTCCATCACCAACTCCCAGATCTTATTCAAACTCATGTCCATTGAGTCGGTGATGCCATCCAACTGTCTCATTCTCTGTCATCCCCGTCTCCTCCTGCCTTCAATTTTTCCTAGCATCAGGGTCTTTTCAAATGAGTCAGTTCTTTGTATCAGGCGGCCAAAGGATTGGAGTTTCAGCTTCAGCATCAGTCGTTCCAATGAATATTCAGGACCGATTTCCTTTAGGATGGACTGGTTGGATCTCCTTGCAATCCAAGGGACTCTGAAGAGTCTTCTGCAACACCACAGTTCAAAAACATCAATTCTTCAGGACTCAGCTTTCTTTATAGTCCAACTCTCATATCCATACATGACTACTGGAAAAACCATAGCTTTGACTAGATGGACCTTTGTTGGCAAAGTAATGTCTCTGCTTTTTAATATGCTGTCTAGGTTGGTCATAACTTTCCTTCCAAGGATAAAGCATCTTTTAATTTCATGACTGCAGTCACCATCTGCAGTGTTTTTGGAGCCCCCAAAAATTCTGATGCCAGTCAGAATGGCTGCGATCCATAAGTCTACAAGCAATAAATGCTGGAGAGGGTGTGGAGAAAAGGGAACTCTCTTACACTGTTGGTGGGAATGCAAACTAGTACAGCCACTATGGAGAACAGTGTGGAGATTCCTTAAAAAACTGGAAATAGAACTGCCTTATGATCCAGCAATCCCACTGCTGGGCATACACACTGAGGAAACCAGAAGGGAAAGAGACACGTGTACCCCAATGTTCATCACAGCATTGTTTATAATAGCCAGGACATGGAAGCAGCCTAGATGCCCATCAACAGATGAATGGATAAGAAAGCTGTGGTACATATACACAATGGAGTATTACTCAGCCATTAAAAAGAATACATTTGAATCAGTTCTAATGAGATGGATGAAACTGGAGCCTATTATACAGAGTGAAGTAAACCAGAAAGAAAAACACCAATACAGCATA
>NW_011494808.1:4849230-4850843 GCF_000754665.1 Bison bison bison
CTTTGTGCCATAAGGGTGGTGTCATCTGCATATCTGAGATTATTGGTATTTCTCCCTGCAATCTTGATTCCAGCTTGTGCTTCATCCAGCCTGGCATTTCACATGATGTACTCTGCCTGTAAGTTAAATAAGCAGGGTGACAATACACAGCCTTGACATACTCCTTTCCTGATTTGGAACCAATCGGTTGTTCTATGTCCAGTTCTAACTGTTGCTTCTTGACCTGCAAACAGATTTCTCAGGAGGCAGGTCAGGTGGTCTGGTATTCCCATCTCTTTAAAAATTTTCCACAGTCTGTTATGATCCATACAGTAAAAGGATTTGGCTTAGTCAATAAAGCAGAAGTAGATGTTTTTCTGTAACTTTCTTGTTTTTTCAATGATCCAATGGATGTTGGCAATTTGATCTCTGGTTCCTCTGCCTTTTCTAAATCCATCTTGAACATCTGGAAGTTCATGGTTCACATACTGTTGAAGACTGCCTTGGAGAATTTTGAGCGTAACTTTGCTAGCATGTGAGGTGAGTGCAATTGTGCAGTAGTTTGAACATTCCTTGGCATTGCCTTTCTTTGGGATTGGAATGAAAGCTGGCCTTTTCTAGTCCTGTGGCCATTACTGAGTTCTCCAAATTTGCTGGCATATTGAGTGCAGCACTTTCACAGCATCATCTTTTAGGATTTGAAATAGCTCAACGGGATTTCCATTGCCTCCACTAGCTTTGTTTGTAGTGATGCTTCCTAAGGCCTACTTGACTTCACATTCCAGGATGTCTGGCTCTAGGTGAGTGATCACACCTTCATGGTTATCGTGAAGATCTGTTTTGTACAGTTCTTCCATGTAGTCTTGCCACCTCTTCTTAATATCTTCTGCTTCTGTTAGGTCAATACCTTTTCTGTCCTTTATTGTGCCCATGTTTGCATGAAATGTTCCCTTGGTATCTCTAATTTTGTTGAAGAGATCTCTAGTCTCTAGCATTGTTTTCCTCTGTTTCTTCGCATTGATCACTGCGGAAGGCTTTCTTATCTCTTCTTGCTATTCTTTGGAACTCTGCATTCAAATGGATATAGGTTTCCTTTTTCTCTTTTGCCTTTAGCTTCTCTTCTTCTCTCAACTATTTGTAAGGCCTCCTCAGACAACCATTTTGCTCTTTGCATTTCTTTTTCTTGGGGATGGTTTTGATCTCTGTCTCCTGTACAGGGTCATGAACCTCTGTCCACAGTTCTTCAAGCACTCTGTCTATCAGATATAATCCCTTGAATCTATTTCTCACTTTATCTGTATAAGCGTAGGGGATTTGATTTAGGACATACCTGAGTGATCTAGTGGTTTTCCCTACTTTCTTCAATTTAAATCTAAATTTTGCAATAAGGAGTTCATGATCTGAAGCACAGTCAGCTCCCAGTCTTGTTTTTGCTAACTATATAGAGCTTCTCCATTGGCTACAAAGAATATAAACAATCTGATTTCAGCATTGAACATCTAGTGATGTCCACGTGAGAGTCCTCTCTTGGGTTGTTGGAAGAGGGTGTTTGCTATGACCAGTTTGTTCTCTTGGCAAAACTCTGTTAGCCTTTGTCCTGCTTCAGTTTGTACTGCAGGGCCAAATTTGCCTGT
>NW_011494808.1:4850943-4869659 GCF_000754665.1 Bison bison bison
TTTGTACTGCAAGGCTAAATTTGCCTGTTCCTTCAGGTATGTCTTCTCTTTTTACTTTAGCATTACAGTCCCTTATAATGAAAAGGACATCTTTTTTGGGTGTTCGTTCTAGAAGGTCTTGTAGGTCTTCATAGAACCATTCAGTTTCAGCTTCTTCAGCGTTACTGGTTGGAACATAGACTTGGTTTACTATGATATTGAATGGTTTGCCTTGGAAATGAACAGAAATCATTCTGTCATTTTTGAGATTGCTCCCAAGTACTGCATTTTGGACTCTTTTGTTGACTATGAGGGTATTTCATTTCTTCTAAGGGATTCTTGCCCACAGTAGTAGATATAATGGTCATCTGAGTTCAATCTGCTCATTCCAGTCCATTTCAGTTCACTGATTCCTAAAATGTTGATGTTCACTCTTGCCATCTCCTCTTTGACTCCTTCCAATTTACCTTGATTCATGGACCTAACATTTCAGGTTCCTATGAAATATTGCTCTTTACAGCATCAGACTTTACTTCCATCACCAGTCACATCCACAGCTGGGTGTTGTTTTTGCTTTGGCTCTGTCTCTTCATTCTTTCTGGAGTTATTTCTCTACTCTTCTCCAATAACATATTGGGCCCCTACCAACCTGGGGAGCTCATATTTCAGTGTCATATCTTTTTGCCTTTTCATACTGTTCATGGGGTTCTCAAGGCAAGAATGCTGAAGTGGTTTGCCATTCCCTTCCTCAAATATATATAGATATAGATAGATAGATAGATAGGCCTTGGTTCAAACCCTAGTCAGGGAGCTTGATCCCACATGTGACAACTAAAACCCATGTCCCACATGTCACTTGTGGGATCAAGTTCCCCAACTAGGATTTGAACCAAGGCCTCCTGCATTAGGAGCACAGAGTCCTGGCCACTGGACCCCCTGGGAAGTCCCTGTCTGTACCATCTTAATTCTTATTCCCTTAAGGTAAATTTGGTGCTTGGCCCTAATTGTTTCCCCTCATTGTCCTTCTTCAGTAATGTTTTGGCTCTTCTTGTCCCTTTCCATTTGCATGTAAACTTTAGAATCAGCTTGTCAGTTTATACACACATACCTCTGTGGGGTTTTAATTATATTGCTTTTATAGGCCAATTTGTGGAGACTCTTCCATGAACACCACCTCACTATTTAGGTAATTTTGAAGTTCACACACTTACACCCAATAACTTTTAGTTTGCAACATGTTCTACTTATTCTTAGTTACTTGATTTCTTCTGCTATTGTATATTTTAATATTGGTGCTTTCAGTTTGTAGCTGGTATAAAAAATTTAAATTTATATTCTACCATCTAGCTAAGTTGTTTTCTCTATTTTATCTGTAGTTAGTTGACTTCTATATGTACCTGTTTTCTGATGTGTGAATTAGGGATACCTCTATAATACAAATCACACATAATGTGATAATTAGGTGAGATAGTACATATCAAACACTTAGAATCATTTTTAGCGGATAATAATTACTAAATGTTAGATATTATTATATGTACTAATATAAAGTAATCCCCAAGATATGGGCTTCCTTGATAGCTTAGTTGGTAAAGAATCCATCTGCAATGCAGAAGACCCTGGTTCAGTTCCTGGGTTGGGAAGATCTACTGGAGAAGAGATAGGCTACCCACCCCAGTATTCTTGGGCTTTGCTTGTGGTTCAGCTGGTAAAGACTCCACTTGCAGTGTGGGAGACCTTGGTTTGATCCTTGGGTTGGGAAGATCCCCTGGAGAAGGGAAAGGCTATCTACCCCAGTATTCTGACATAGAGAATTCCATGGACTGTATAGTTCATGGGGTTGCAAAGAGTCGGACACAAGTGAGTGACTTTTACTTTCACTTTCATGGTTAACACAATATCATAAATCAAGACACTATAATTCCATTTATCTTTGAATATCTATGATTATGGGTATAAGTGCATGTTTCCTTAAATGCATACAAAAAGATCTGGGAAGACACTAATTAATATGTTAATAATTGTTACTTCTGAAGATGAGAGTGAGGTGGGGAAAAGCAAGGGAATTTATTATGTATACTGCTATGTCCTTTTGCTTTTCTTTGTAATGAGACCCTATAAGAATTTTATTTGCATCCCCCAAATTCTAATTTTAAAGTAAGAAAGTTTTTAATTAAAATTAATTTAACTGAATCAATTTTTTAAATTGTAAAGCAACTTTCCAATTAGCAGTAGCACAGGGGAGGGAGAAGACTGTGGATTAGGGTATACTGCACATGTGGGATGTGCAGTGTTCGTGTCTCCAGTATCCACGTGTACTGATACATGGATCGTCCAAGGGAGGGAGAAGACTATGTGGTTTAGGGTATACTGCACATGTGGGATGTGCAGTATCCGTGTACCCAGTATCCATGTGTGCTGATACGTGGATCGTCCGAGTACAGATCATGAACAGATCTCAGGTGAGAGGGGAGGGAGCGAGGCGGTCACTGTGAGGTCTGAGTTTCTGGGTTTGGGGACTGTGTGGATGGTAGTGCTCTTCACTGTGGAGGAGGGTAGGCTGGTTAAAAAAAGAGACAGTTTGGGGCGCAGTAAATCTGAGACGTCTACACGGCCCTCCGGTGGACCTTGTCCGTAAGCAACTGGGGACCCAAAAGCAGAGTTCAGTCAAGTAATTTGGGCTGGAGATTATATTTTGGGGTGGTCTGTGTCTAGCTGATATTTAAGCAGCACAGGATGCCCAAACAAAGGTGAGTAGGGGTGGATGAGAAGGCTGGGCTCACGAGCCTTGTTTCACCTCTTTCTGTAAGGATTTGGGGTACAGGACACAAAAGCGAGACGCTCTGACAGCAGGCATTGTAATCTTTTCTCTTCCTTGCAAGACCATCATTCTACACGCATACTAGAATATTAAGTGCCTTTTTTTTTTTTATTGTGGCCTGCTTTCTTACAAAGCTTAATTGCTCTTAAGAAAAATAAATTCTGAATGCTTTCCTGTTTCTACATGAACTAATAGGAAACTCAGTGGCTGAGAACATACTCTTCTTCCTCTTTTTCTCCATAATTAGGTCATAAGGACTCTTGATTCACCAGCCAGCCATTCAGAAATGCGTGTAGGTTCTGAGTCCTGTAGGCAGAGTCCTTTTCCTGGCCGGCCAGAGGTAAAATAAAATGTTGCTAATTTGTCATTTTAGCTAGGTGACACATTTATTAGCTAGTTGACCTATTTATTTTTCCTCTCAATGAGTAGATTGTAGCAACAATTCATTATTCAGGAAATTTTCATTAAATTCTCTGCAAGTTCAGGAAACTGGACTAAGCCTAGTATCTTGGATTTGAGTATTAGATGGTCATTGTCATTTTTATAGTCCTCAGAAGGGCCTTAAACATTTTTTATATGTGTCTTACAACACTTAACAATAGAATAGTGAATTTGTTGTTGTTGTTCCCTTGCTAAGTTATGTTCAATTATTTTGCAACCTCATGGACTATATTTCAGGCTCCTCTGTCCATGGGATTTCTCAAGAACACTGGAGTGGGTTCCCATTTCCTTCTACAGGGGATCCTCCCAACCCAGGAACTGAACCCTCGTCTCCTGCATTGGCAGGAGGATTCTTTAGTGCTGAACCACCAGGGAAGCAGGATAATGAATAGAGCTTTCAAATATTGAATGTGGCATTTGCAGTGTTCATTTAGTTGATACATATGTTTTTATAAATTTAACAAAATGACAGATTTGATAGTTTATCAGCTTAACTCAGTAATATCTCAGGCCTGAAGAGACAATAGGGTTTTTCTTCTAGTTACCAAGAGGAAGCATCTCTGTCTGGTTTAATTTTCTCAGCAAAAATTCAACAGCATTGACATTTCCTGAAAGCTTCCTTTGTGTTGAGACATGGCCTAGGTAAGAGGATTTATGATAATTAGTCAAGCAAATATCAACTGAAGCTATTATTCAGTATGTGTGACCAGGAAACTGTAGTTGGAGGAGAAATATGGCTAAATGATTATTTTTTTTTTTTTTTAAAAAAGAATGTGATAGTGTCTCATAAAATCTTGGCAATGATTTGCCAGAGACGATATCTTAACCCCAAAGAAGGAATCTACTGCGCGATTTCTTTTTTTTTTTTTTTTTTAAACTTTACATAATTGTATTAGTTTTGCCAAATATCAAAATGAATCCGCCACAGGTTCTTGACACCACTTCAAGCAATCAGAATGTCAGAATGAACAACTGGTATCAGAGTGACGTCAAACTAAACAGAACCTTCATTTTATTTGGGGAAACACAGCCTCTAGTATATGTACATAGCGTCATACTTTTCTGTAGGATACTTCCCTGTAGCAGGCTCCCAGGTGGCGCTGGTGGTAAAGAACCCTCCTGTCAATGCAGGGGACACAGGAGACCAGGGTTCAATCCCTGGGTTGGGAAGATCCCCTGGAGGGGGACGTGGCAACCAACTCCAGTATTCTTGCCTGGAGAATCCCATGGGCAGAGGAGCCTGGCGGGCTACAATCCTAGAGTCGCAAAGAGTCAGACATGACTGAAGCGGCTTAGCACACGCGCATTTTCCTATAGCATGACTTCCTGGATTTAACCCCGGGATAAGTAAGAGGACCAGACTGAGACATGTGGGCCCCAACAGGCCACACTCGGCACACCATTCAAGTTGACATTTCTGTATTTTTGTTGAACGCTTATTAGTGAGGAGCTAAGTGCCTGTAAATAAAATTGTATACCTCGTTCCATATATTCAGAATAAGACTTTTATTATATGTAATATAATACAAGGCTATGCTTTATTTGAAATTAACTTTGATGTCAGCATATTCTGGCATTTGTAAACATTACAGATGGTCATTTTTATTCACTATAGACAGATGTAACTTACATGCAGAAAGCAGCAAAATACCTTCTGAAATACTTTCATGCAGGTTAAATGCTTGCCATTTTTCTGCAGTTCCTGTCTTCACTCCACTTTTCTTTTTTGTAACGCGTATGAAATGGCTTGACCTTTAGCTATTAGGATCCATCACTCCTCATCATGCTGGAATGACACCTTCCTTTATGCTTTGCTTTCTGCTTGAAGGTGCCCAACCTCAGACTCTAGTTTTCCAACTGGAAACAGTTTTAGAGGAACTGTTTTCCCTTAAGACGGTGGGCATTTCTGGGAGAGGAGACTATATTTACTCTTTGCCCATTATAGACAACACTGTGTGTGGAAACCTAAGCTACCTAAAGTCATTTTCCTGATTAACTTCAGACTGGTTTAGAACTCCATAACACGACCCCTCTGGGGACTGACATTCAACTCCCACTTCATTGCTGGGATAGTCACCAAAAAAAAAAAAAAGAATGAAAAAACTACTCTTAATAAACTGCTAGGGTAAGACTTGGGATTTCCTAGGAAGACATTCTTGCCTGGAAAACCTCATGGACAGAGGATCCCAGCAGGTCCAGGGGTCACAAATAGTCAGATACAACTGAGCGACTGAGCATGTATGCATAAGCAGGAAGACATTTACAGAAAAGATTATCTAGATATCATTTAATAGTAATATATAATTTATTAAAATTAATTAAATATTCCATTTTTTTCTTGTTTTAAATTCTACTTACAAATCTTTTTATTTTACTTGCAAATTTAGCAAAATTTAACACTCAGTTTTAAAGGGACTTCAACTCATATTCTGTCCTTTAAAACTTGAAATTTTTAACTCTTTTGAATCTTTTAAACTCAATTTATAAATTTAACACATTAAATTTCTTTTTAAGAACTTTAAATGACATGAAAAAGTCTTCTCAAGCACCTAAGTCACTTTCAAATCTAGAAATTAAACTTATAAAAACAGAAATTTTAAATTTGACTGCTCAGACAGTAAAGAATCTACCCGCAATGAAGGAGATGCAGGTTCAATCCCTGGGTCGGGAAGATCCCTTGGAGAAGGAAATGGCTACCCACTCCAATATTCTTGCTTGGAGAATCCCATGGACAGAGGAGCCTGGCGGGCTGCACACAGTCCATGGGGTCCCAAAGAGCTGGACACGACGGAGTGGCTAGTGCAACACAAGTCTCACATTGTGTATATACATAGTGAGATTTCAAACTCAGATCACACATTCAAATCAATTGCCATTACACATTTCACACTAGAATCATAAAGCTGATCTGTCACTCTCAAAGGTAAACTTACTTTAAATATTCCAAATCCTTAAATATCACGCACATAGTTAATACAAAATGCTAATGCCAGAATTCTTTTAAGTATGTCTACATTTATTTCCAGATTTTCTCAATGCTAACAGATTCTTATTTGATAACAAGAGTTATCTTATCAACTAGTGAAGGTTACTAATGAAGTAACTAGTGAAATAGTGAAAGGTACTAAGGTTACTAAGTAACTAGAGATACTGTCTAGGGTTAAAATGTATTTGCAGACTTTTTATGATCTCTGTGACAGAGACTTTAAAAGTTTAACAAGGCAGAGTGCCTACCATCTTGAGTGGGAGTCCTATTGATATCTTATTCTTTTGTCTATTCAAGGAAATTTGCAGTCCATGCTATCTTAACCTTGGATGGATTCAACTGCTTAGTTTTATTCTGAATTATTTTCATCTTCCTAGCTATTAGATCCACACAGCTCATAGTCAGTCCACATGTCTATAGAGTCAGGCATGCCATTATATTGGCATGAACAAAAGGGAATCAGAGGTACATTCAGTAAAAAGACAGAGGAAAAATATTAGGAAAGTAAGGGATCAAATCTAGTTAACTAGTGTGCTCAGGAGATGTCTTTACTGTGTCAAGCTCAGAATCATTGCTATACACTGAAAATCCATCCTCTTTCATTCATACAAACATTCAGTTATCTCGTGAATATCTACCATTGTCCACCCTCTAGAGCTAAGAAAGAAATTGGTGAAAGAGACTGATCCTTTACACATCTGGTCCGTACCCAACAACTCTGTGAAGTCAAAAGCATCAGTTGCACTTTACAGATGAGGAAAATAAGGCTTGGGGGGTATAAAAAAAAATCTCCATTTTCCACATGGGCACAGTTAGTAAGTGGCCAAAACCAATTACAAACTTAGTAATGGCTGAATCTAAAATGTACAGACTTTGCCTCCAGAGCAAGAGTTCATCTCATTTAGGGAATGGGAGTGAAGGAGCAAAAGGAAATGAATAGAAATAATGGTATAGATGAACCTTTTAGCAGGGCAGGAACAGAGACACAGATGCCGAGAACAGCCTTGTGGGTACAGCGGGGGAAGGGAAGGGTGGGATGAACCCAGAGCCCGTTGATGTGTGCTCTTTACCATGTGCAATAGCTGGCGGACTAGCAGGAAGCTGCCGCAGAGACAGGGAGCCCAGCCCAGCACTCTGTGATGACCTAGAGGGAATGGGATCGGGGCAAGGGAAGGAATCCCCAGAGGGAGGGAATATATGTACACATAGAGCTGATTCACTTCATCATACAGCAGAAACTAACACAGTATTGTAAAGCAATTATACTCCCACAATAAATAAAATAAAAAAGAAAAATAGAAATAACAGAGCCAGGGAAATGGAACGCTAAGCGCTTATAGAACTTGAGGCTGAGATCCAGGCTGAAGTGTGTGTGTGTGTGTGTGTGTGTGAGCACATGTGTGCTGAAATGAGGATGTTGGAGGTGGGAGGACTGGGCAAAATGAAAAAAGCTTCTTTAAAGGCAGGCCTCTGTCTCTGAAAGGAATTTAAGAATGTTTACCACCAAAGATCAACGCGAAGTGAGTATGAAAGAGGTAGACAGCACTGAGATAAACTAATTTTTTAAAGTTGCTGCTCATGATCCTCAATGTCTTAGGGAAAGCATTAAACTGTTTCGTGTTATTGCTTCAAAGGAGAGGGTTATTCTATTGACAAACTATATTCGGTATATGACTGTGCATTAACCTCTTAGACTGTTCTCAGATCTGTCTGCAAACAGCCGAACACTGACCACAATCACAGGAAATTCTCTAACCGTGGGGTAGCACCTGCCTGGATTGCAGGAAAGGACTTTGCCTTTTGCTATACTACTTGGTAGAGTAAATGCTCTTAAAATACAACAGACACCATCAATCTGAGCCCAGTCCCATGTGGGCTCCTCCCTTACATTTCAAATCTGTACTCTCAACTTCTTTCTTTTTCATGTCTCTTTTTATGACTGTATCGACCTTGTAATGTCTTTCCTTCTGACTACTTCACCGTTTGCAGCACTTTCCCAGTGAGGTGACGAAGGTGAAAGTCTAATGCATTAGCGCTGTATTAGCTAAGAGTCTCTGTTCTCAGAATGTCTTTGGGGTTTTAATTTGCATGACTGGTGTGGTCACTGATTTGGTTTAAACAGGGTCAACTAGGCTCTCCCCTGCACCTGTCTGGTCAATCTACTCTGTCTGCTTTTCTAATATGTCAACCTTGAAACTATCTCAGAACTATAAAAGTTCTGCTATTCACAAGCTGGTTTTCAGCTGAAATCTATTTTGTTCAGAAAAGCTATATAGCATCATGATTAGACATTCTGAAACTACAGGATCTCAACTCTGCACCTTCATTTCACACTGTCAAATGGGAACATCTCATAATACCCACCTCTTAAGTTGACTGTGATGATTAAATGAGTGAATCTATTTAGAGCCTTTGGAAGCATTCCAGTGGCATAGCTTGTGCTAGACAAATGTTTGTGATCATTCTTATTTTATTAGCGCAAGGGCTGAAATGAGTTGAGTCGAGAATGTAAACTTTGGGCTAAAAGGGCGAGGCAGTGGATTTTCCATTGGCCCCCCTCTCTAGACCCTGAGGCTGTGACTAAATGAGAGTAGGCTGTGGCTTCAGCTGCACTCCATCAGGATGAAAAATGTGCAAGGATTATTTGCATTTGGCCTGAATCCCCACATCCTTCTAACGGTGCCCTTTTTCTCTGCTCGGAGCTCTCCTGACTCAAAAAAGTAAAACCCCAACAAACCCCTGGAGCAACCAAAAGTCAGCTGTGCTCAAGGAAAGAATAGGAGCCAAGTGGCCAAAGGACAGGAGCTGAGTGGCCAGAATACCATGACTTGGTTCTCTGAGTGCCATGTTTGGCGACGCAGAGACAGAGCACTAGGCTGCATTTTCTTCCTAGTTTGCTGCGAAGTTGAGTCTGTGATACTAGCTTCTGTGCACTCAGGCTCCTTTGGACTTTAGTTCTGATAGCATGAACCAGGTTCTAAATTGTGAATTACCCAGCATCAGCTAGTTAAGGGTAGGTATACAAGGAAAAGGGGCTTCCCAGGCGGCCCTAGTGGCAAAGAACCTGCTGCCAACCCAAGAGACGTAAGAGACATGGGTTTGATCCCTGCATTGGGAAGATCCCCTGGAGGAGGGCATGGCAACCCACTCTAGTATTCTTGCCTGGAGACTCCCATGGACAGAGGAGCCTGGTGGGCTACAGTCCACAGAGTTGCAAAGAGTTGGACACAACTGAAGTGACTTAGCATGCACACAGGCATACAAGAAAACCCTTGTTCTCTGAGGGCTGGGTCTAATATCTCTGTCCCTTTTGGAGGTTTGATCATGATGGAGCTTTGGGGATGGGAATCCTGGCGTGCTGTCTGCCAGCCTCTCTCTTCCATTCCCCTTTGGTGGGTTTTCCATCGTGTTTCATGTTGCATCTGCTTGGTGGGTGAACAGTGATCCCAGCCAATCCTTTCCAACCCTGTTACAAATGCCATCCTGATTATCATGTTTAGCAGACAAGGGCTACTGTTTCAGGGCCAGGAGTCCATGCTTTATCATCCTGATTTCCACAGATGGCATGTGGGAATGGATTCCAAAGTTCTGAGTCAGAATAGAACAGACACATCATCTCTACTAGAACTATTCGAAAGAACTTTCTGTAAGGATGAAAATGCTTTACAATCTGTGCTGTCAATACCGTAGCCACTAACCGCGTGTGCCACTTTAAAGTTGACTAGTGTTGCTGAGGAAGGGAATTTTAATTTGATCTACACATGCTTTGTGTGTTGTGTTGTGTTAAATTGCTTCAGCTGTGTCCAATTCTTTGCAGCCCCACGGACTGTAGGCCGCCAGGCCCCTCTGTCCATGGGATTCTCCAGGAAAGAATACTGGAGTGGGTTGCCACGCCCTCCTCCAGAGGATCTTCCCAACCCAGGGATCGAACCCACGTCCTTTATGTCTCCTGCATTGGTGGGTGGGTTCTTTACCACTAGCACCACCTTATGCCTGGCATATTGGATGACTTAGAAGTCTAATTACTTTATAGGGGAGAAAGCCAATGAGAGAGAGAGGAAAGTGAGTTGTCTAGTCACAGAGTTGGTACAAAGCAGAAATGGGATTCGAAATTAGGTATATACACTGGCAGTTTAGTGCTTTCCTCATTTTATCATCCTGAAGTCACCAACAGAGTTTTTCTGACCTCTGGCAGCTCTCTTTTGAGAACATTAGTATTCATCCAATGGTTCATTTTAAAACACTGGAAATTGGCATTCAAGGCAGTTGTAGCTAAGGGCTCCACTCCAGGATTTTCTGCTGCTGAGTGGAGGAATGCAAAACAAATAAATAATTTTTAAAAAGTAATTCCTTCTTTAAAAAAAAAAAAAAGACTCCTGTGCTTAGACACACATCTGTCATGCGGTGGGATATTTCTCATTAATCTACTCTCTGGGACACTGAAACCATCACTCAGGGCCCTTGCTCCTGAAACACGAGCCTCTGTGCTGTACTGACAAGTGGATCAGAACTGGAAGGCACCAGAGCAATCAGTTTACACCTCTCCCCCTTGCTCTCTGCTCTTTTAATGATGCACTGCAACAAAATCAATCATATCCTCCCGCTCTCTCTTTTCCTTGCATAATCTTTTCCTTCTGGGAAACTTTTAAAGGCAAACTTTCTTTTTCCCTTTACATACAGTAAGCTCTTGGTAATGTACTTTTAAATGTTAGACTCTTATGATAATTCTACATATGTTTTCCATCTTTTTCTGGGAATCAAGGATGCATGGGGACTAGAAAATGTGCCTGCGGAATTTCTTTCTCAACAAACACGCCCTTAGCATCATAACAGACTCACTAAGTTATTATTCTGTGCCAAATGGGATCGTCTGCAAAGGCCAACATATGGAGAAGTCCTTGTTTCAATGGGGATGAAGCTTTAGTTATGGAGATGAATACGTTCTGGAGATCTGCTGTACAAATAGCGCCTGCATTTAATACTATATTGTGAGAGGGTACACCTTGTGTCAAGTTTTATCTCCCCCTACACACACAAAGCAAAAAATAAAGGGACACAAGGAAACTTTGCAGGGAATAGTTATGTTTATTACCTTGATTGCAGTCATGCTCCCACAACTGTGTGTGTGTTTATGTCCAAACTGTGTATGATAATATCAATATACATTAACATCCAATATACATTAACATCAGACGGTATGCACTAAATATGTGGAGCAGATTCTTTACTGTCTGTGCCACTAGGGAAGCCCAGACATCAATTTACCTGAATAAAATTATTTTTAAAAAATCTAAAAAGCATGAGGCGAAACATCAACCCACAGTTAAAAGGAAACAGAGTCCTCTCTTCAGTTAAAAAGATGCAGCATGTTTCTCTCCCTCTGAGGTATGAAGGGTAAAACGCTCCTTGCAAAGATAAATCCGTACATACATGAATCTGTTTCTTACATGAGAAGTCAGGGGATTGGTTTTCTTCCTACTTACAATCATCTCACATGGAGATGTAAATGAAGAAGATGTAGATGAAGAGGTGGGTGGATGATCCCATAGCCCCAAGCACCACTTCACTGGGCCAGTGATGACTCAGTTCTCCACAGACCATGGGACTTGGTGAAGCATATTCAATGCGAGATTTAATGGGCTCTTTCAGAAATGCTGTGCTCACAGATCATGAACCAGAAGGCTGAGGAGATTACTGATAATCCACATGGATAAGCAGTAAAAATTGGGCTTCCCAGGTGGCTTGGTGGTAAAGAATTCGCTTGCCAGTGCAGGAGACATAGGAAATGTGGGTTTGATCCCTGGGTGGGGCAGATCCCCTGTAGGAGGAAATAGCAACCCACTCCAGTATTCTTGCCTGGAGAATCCCATGGACAGAGGAGCCTGGTGGGCTACAGTCCATGGGGTCTCAAAGAGTCAGACATGACTGAAGTGACTCAGCACGAATGCAGCTTATATTAAAACTGTACAACATTCACCAGCATTTTGTTCAAAACCTGGGTCTCATCTCCTTATATTCTCAGAGCTTTCCAGCCTGTGGGTGCAGAAGCAGAAAGTAGCCGTGATATCCAAATTCGAATTCCCTGAGCTCCTGCCGCTTTTTCTGAGGCCCTGAGGAGTGCAGATTTCTCAGAGCCCTCGGGAAGGTCGGAAGAAGCCTGCAGCCCCAGGGCTTTCTGGGGCATCTGCCATGTACACCGGGCTCAGGAGTGCTTGGCATGACATGGCTGACAGGACATGACAGGGCTCAAGCTTTCTCTAATGCGTGGATAAAAATAATACCGTGCTTCCCATCCAAGTCACTTAAATCAGTGAAAAATAACCAGTCAAATCATTTTGGAATATAGTTTTACAAAATGATACTTCTTTTCTCATCTGCTATGCTCCCTGGAGGGGTGACATTGCCTCCGGTTAGAATCACCGCCTCTGTCAGGGGGTGATTCACTTACATGTGGAATCTAAAAAGATGATACGAATGATCTTATTCACAAAACAGAGACAGCCTTCAAAAACTAATTTTGATTACCAAAGGGAAGAGGTGGGGCAGGGGGTAAATTAGAACTTTGGGATTAACATATACACACCGTTGTACACAAAATAACAAACAATAAGGACCTACTGTGCAGCCCAGGGAATGCTACTCAATTTCCTGTAATAACCTATATTGGAAAAGAATCTGAAAAAGAATGGACGAATGTGTGTGTGTGACTGATTCACTTGGCTGTACACCTGAAACTAACACAATCCTGTAAATCAACTACTGGAGTGCTGATTTAGTCTCGAAGTCCTTTCCAACTCTTTGTGACCCCATGAACTATAGCCCACTAGGCTCCTCTGTCCATGGAATTTCCCGGGCAAGAATACTGGAGAGGGTTGCCATTTCCTCCTACAGGGGATCTTCCATACCCAGGGATTGAACCCGAGTCTTCTGCACTGCAGACAAATTCTTTACCACTGGGCCATGAGGGAAACAAATAAACTATCAGTTCAGTTCAGTCTCTCAGTCGTGTCCGACTCTTTGTGACCCCATGAATCGCAGCACACCAGGCCTTCCTGTCCATCACCATCTTCCGGAGTTAACTCAAACTCAGGTCCACCGAGTCGGTGATGCCATCCAGCCATCTCATCCTCTGTCGGCCCCTTCTCCTCCTGCTCCCAATCCCTCCCAGCATCAGGGTCTTTTCCAATGAGCCAACTCTTCGAATGAGGTGGCCAAAGTACTGGAGTTTCAGCCTCAGCATCAGTCCTTTCAAAGCACACCCAGGATCGATCTCCTTCAGAATGGACTGGTTGGATCTCCTTGCAGTCCAAGGGACTCTCAAGAGTCTTCTCCAACACCACAGTTCAAAAGCATCAATTCTTCGGTGCTCAGCCTTCTTCACAGTCCAAGTCTCACGTACACATATGGCCACTGGAAAAACCACAGCCTTGACTAGACAGACTTTTGTTGGCAAAGTAATGTCTCTGCTTTTGAATATGCTATCTAGGTTGGTCATAACTTTCCTTCCAAGGAGTAACCGTCTCTTAATTTCATGGCTCCAATCACCATCTGCAGTGATTTTGGAGCCCCCAAAAATAAAGTCTGACACTGTTTCCACTGTTTCCCCATCTATTTCCCATGAGGTGATGGGACCGGATGCCATGATCTTAGTTTTCTGAATGTTGAGATTTAAGCCAACTTTTTCAGTCTCCTCTTTCACTTTCATCAAGAGGCTTTTTAGTTCCCCTTCGCTTTCTGCCATAAGGGTGGTGTCATCTGCATATCTGAGGTTATTGAGATTTCTCCCCGCAATCTTGATTTCTGCTTGTGCTTCATCCAGCCCAGTGTTTCTCATGATGTACTCTGCATAGAAGTTAAATAAGCAGGGTGACAATATACAGCCTTGACGAACTCCTTTTCCTATTTGGAACCAGTCTGATGTTCCATGTCCAGTTCTAACTGTTGCTTCCTGACCTGCATATAGGTTTCTCAAGAGGCAGGTCAGGTGGTCTGGTATTCCTATCTCTTTCAGAATTTTCCACAGTTTATTGTGATCCACACAGTCAAAGGCTTTGGCATAGTCAATAAAGCAGAAATAGATGCTTTTCTGGAACTCTCTTGCTTTTTCCATGATCCAGTGGATGTTGGCAATTTGATCTCTGGTTCCTCTGCCTTTTCGAAAACCAGCTTGGACATCTGGAAGTTCACAGTTCACATATTGCTGAAGCCTGGCTTGGAGAATTTTGAGCATTACTTTACCAGCGTGTGAGATGAGTGCAATATAAAATAAAAAATAAACTAAAAACAAAACAACAACCAAGCAATCAGCCTGTCTGTTCTGCAGCAGGAGGGGAAGATGTGTTTGTTCTTTGGTATACTGACTCACTGGAAAAGACCCTGATGCTGGGGAAGATTGAAGGCGGGAGGAGAAGGGGACGACAGAGGATGAGATGATTGGATGGCATCACTGACGTGATGGACATGAGTTTGAGTAAACTCTGGGAGTTGGTGATGGACAGGGAAGCCTAGCGTGCTGCTGTCCATGGGGTCACAGAGAGTCAGACACGACTGAGGGACTGAGCTGACTGAACTGATCACATGCTGCTAGACAGCGCCTCATATAGTGCTGCTTGGACTACAGAGCTTCTCAGAAAACAGCCAACCCTACACAAGGCTCTGGCATAGATCCGTGGTCCCCAGTGCTGCAAGGCCATTACACAGACGTGCGAGTCAATGCAGTCCTAGGGGTGCCACTGACACGTCAACCTCCCACCTCTGCTGGATGCTCCTGCCCAGGCCCGATGGACAGCAAGCTGCCCTCTTCTTTCTGGGGCCTGCCCCCTGGTACAGGCACACACACTCCTTAGAGTGGCCTCTTCTGAGTGGAAACCAGTCCACGCAAAGAGATGCTCCAGGTCGTCTGCCATCCTCAGTGCATCAGCAGACACAGAGATGTCCCCACCCCCCACCGCTAATAAGGGCCGTGACACAAATGCCCTCCCCTGCCTCCCGAAGAGAGGCATCAGCTGCTGACCCACCGCGGAGTGCGGCTCGTACATGTGCCTTGCTTTGTCGACATAATGTGTTCAGAATTTGGAAACCAGATTTTTAAAGCAGGGCTTAATTTTTACATTTTCACCTGTGCCCACAACTCACTGTTTTCTTATTCCATATGCATTTATGGTGCTTGCCTGGTCTTTGAAAGCCTTGTCTCTCTCTCTCTCTCTCTCTCACACACACACACACACACACACACACCACCCTTCCCCCCCCCTCCCCCCCGGCAATTCTGAGAAGAGGACTGGGTCTATGTGGTCTTTGGTTGCACTATAACATTCTATAAAACAAGAATGTTCACATAACATTTTGAACAAGGCTCCAGTTTTAAAAGTCTACGCTTTTATCAAACTGTTCTTTGGAAATTTTATTTTCATGTTTAGCACTAGATTTATACTCAAAATGTCTCCCTGCAAAGAGGTTTAGAATTTATGAGGATTTTCCAATCCCCTATAGCATCAGAGTATAGAATAATCACAATGAATTTTTTATGAAGCTACTCTTTACTCTGTACTTTTACGGAAGAAAAATAATACTAATGTGTATTGAGTACATACTGCATGTCAGATCTTTTATTATCATATTTAATCTATGAAATAATCCTATAAATACAATCATGTCCCCATTCTATGTGAAAAGAACCTAGTGAACAGAGAATTTATGAGTTTACCTAAGTCCACATATTAAATGAAGGTTCACAAAGACTAATTAGCTTAATTCTAGAATCCATATTCTTAATAAGCACCCTATTTTTATATCATCCCATTTATCTTCAGGATAATTCTGTAAGGTTCATATTACTGTACTCATGTGAGGAAACAAAAGCTTAGGAAAATTAATGTATCCAATGTGTGTGTGTGTGTGTGTATATATATACACACACATCTATATATAGACACACATGTACAGAGCCTAAGGGAAAGGCAACCCACTCCAGTGGTCTTGCCTGGAGAATTCCATGGACAGAGGAGCCTGGCAGGCTATAGTCCATGGGGTTGCAAAGAGTTGGACACGACTGAGCAACTAACACACACACACATGCACACACACACACACAGTGTTGAGTATGTATTGAAGCCTAAGTCTGTCTGATTCCAAAGTTGGCACTCTTGATCACAATGATAGATCCCTTGCTTAATCTCTAGCCCTCTGAAGTTTCTATTTCAAGTCTTCCATTAACTTGAAAGATATTAACAAGATAGGAGGGAAATGCACCCTGTCTCATTTAGAATCTCCTCTAGCATATAGAACCATAAGAGAAAAATATGTTTCTTTGTGCTGCCTCCACAAAACCATTCAACTGGTTGGGCTATGGACCATTCACCTGGTTGGGCTATGGGTGCCTGTAAAGGGCAGTGAAAGAGTAAGTGCATAAACAGGACTTTCTCTTGTTCACACCCCACTGAGCTGTACAGTAGGGAAAGCAATCTACAGAGAGTGTAACAGACCAGGGTGTGAATTTCACTGTAAGCACTTACCACTTGTGTCATCCTGGGAAAAATTTTTTTAACCTCTGTAAGTTTCAGGTTCTGCATCTACAATAAAGCCTTGTAACAAAACTCAGTTACAACAACAGGCATTTATTCTTGTGTTCATAGTTTGTAGGTCCACTGCAGGTTGGCTGATTTGGAGAGGCTCTGTTTCAAGTGGTTGGTGAGCTGGGATCGCCTCCTCATTGTGGGTTTAACTCAGAATTTCTCTACATGGGTCACTTCTGGGGTCTAGAATGAAGGCACTCAGCCGTCTTGGGGAAGCTCTTCACATTGGAATAGGCACAAGAAGACATGTGCAACATCACAAACCAGGCCCATGCCTCTGGTTGCATCACAGACACTGAGCATTCCATTGGCCAAAGTAAGTCACATGAACAACCCCAACATCTATAGAGATGGGCAACATACAAGGGGGATTTAAATATTTGACTATCATGATTTCCTTTTACATAAAATGGGAATACGCATTAATTTTAAGAAATGTAGCTCCTTCCCAGCTAGAACCATAGAGAGCACAGAAGAGAAGAAAAAGAAGGTCCTTGCTATGCCAGAAACCATTAAGAAAAAGAATTTCATAGAGCTTAAGCTCTAGCACCTGAGAAAGAAGTTTGTCCAAAAGATGCTTCAAAAGGCAAAGAGAAAGTTTATCTGTGAAAAAGCTAAGCATTTTCATAAGCAATACAGGCAGATGAACAGAACTGAAATTCAAAAGACTGGGATGACACAAAAAGCCAGCAACTTCTACATACCTGCAGAACCCAAACTGGCCTTTGTCATCAGGATCATAGGTATCAGCTGTGTGAGCCCAAAGGCTTGAAATGTGTTTCAACTTCTCTGCCTATGTCAGATCTTCAATGGCACCTTTGTGAATTGCCAACAAGGCACCTTTGTGAAGCTCAACAAGGCTTCAATTAACACACTGAGAATTGTGGAACCATACATTGCAGTTGTTGTTGGTATTTAGTCACTCAGTTGTGTCTGACTCTTGGCAACCCCATGGGTTGCAGCATGATAAGCTTGCCTGTCCTTTGCTATCTCCCAGAGTTTGCTCAAACTCATGTCCATTGAGTCGATGATGCCATCCAACCATCTCATCCTCTGTCATCCACTTCTCCTCCTGCCCTCAATCTTTCCCAGCATCAGGGGCTTTTCTAATGAGTCAGCACTTCACATCGGGTGGCCAAAGTATTGGAGCTTCAGCTTCAGAATCAGTCCTTCCAATGAGTATTCAGGGTTGATTTCCTTTAGGATTGACTGGTTTGATCTCCTTGCTGTCCAAGGGACTCTCAAGAGTCTTCCCCAACACCACAGTTGGGGTGTGGCATCAAACAATTCTTTGATGCTCAGCCCTCATGATGGTCCAACTGTCACATCTGTACATGACTACTGGAAAGACTATAGCTTTCACTATACTGACCTTTGTCGGAAAAGTAGCATCTCTTCTTTTTAATATGCTGTCTAGGTTTGTCGTAGCTTTTCTTCCAAGGAGTAAGCGTCTTTTAATTTCATGGCTGCACTCACAACCTGCAGTGATTTTGGAGCCCAAGAAAATGAAGTCTGTCACTATTTCCAATTTCCCCCATCTATCTGCACAAAGTGATGGTACTGGATGCCATAATCTTAGTTTTTTGAATGTTGAGCTCTAAATCAGCTTTTTCACTCTCTTGATGCTTTAGTTCCTCTTTGCTTTCTGCCATTCAGTTCAGTTCAGTTCAGTCTCTCAGTCGTGTCTGATTCTTTGCGACCCCATGAATCGCAGCACGCCAGGCCTCCCTGTCCATCACCAACTCCCGGAGTTCACTCAGACTCACGTCCATCGAGTCAGTGATGCCATCCAGCCATCTCATCCTCTGTCGTCACCTTCTCCTCTTGCCCCCAATCCCTCCCAGCATCAGGGTCTTTTCCAATGAGTCAACTCTTCACATGAGGTGGCCAAAGTACTGGAGTTTCAGCTTCAGCA
>NW_011494808.1:4869759-4884375 GCF_000754665.1 Bison bison bison
CTTCAGCTTCAGAATCAGTCCTTCCAATGAGTATTCAGGGTTGATTTCCTTTAGGATTGACTGGTTTGATCTCCTTGCAGTCCAAGGGACTCTCAAGAGTCTTCCCAACACCACAGTTCAAAAGCATCACTTCTTCGGTGCTCAGCCTTCTTCACAGTCCACCTCTCACCATACATGACCACAGGAAAAACCATAGCCTTGACTAGATGGACCTTTGTTGGCAAAGTAATGTCTCTGCTTTTGAATATGCTATCTAGGTTGGTCATAACTTTCCTTCCAAGGAGTAAGCGTCTTTTAATTTCATGGCTGCAATCACCATCTGCAGTGATTTTGGAGCCCCCCAAAATAAAGTCTGACACTGTTTCCACTGTTTCCCCATCTATTTCCCATGAAGTGATGGGACCAGATGCCATGATCTTCATTTTCTGAATGTTGAGATTTAAGCCAACTTTTTCACTCTCCTCTTTCACTTTCATCAAGAGGCTTTTTAGCTTCTCTTCACTTTCTGCCATAAGGGTGGTATCATCTGCATATCTGTGGTTATTGATATTTCTCCCGGCAATCTTGATTCCTGCTTGTGCTTCTTCCAGCCCAGCGTTTCTCATGATGGACTCTGTATAGAAGTTAAATAAGCAGAGTAATAATATACAGCCGTGACGTACTCCTTTTCCTATTTGGAACCAGTCTGTTGTTCCATGTCCGTTCTAACTGTTGCTTCCTGACCTGCATACAGATTTCTCAAGAGGCAAGTCAGGTGGTCTGGTATTCCTATCTCTTTCAGAATTTTCCACAGTTTATTGTGATCCACACAGTCAAAGGCTTTGATATAGTGAATAAAGCAGAAATAGATGTTTTTCTGGAACTCTCTTGCTTTTTCGATGATCCAGCGGATGTTGGCAATTTGATCTCTGGTTCCTCTGCCTTTTCGAAAACCAGCTTGGACATCTGGAAGTTCACAGTTCACGTATTGCTGAAGCCTGGCTTGGAGAATTTTGAGCATTACTTTACTAGCATGTGAGATGAGTGCAATTGTGCGGTAGTTTGAGCATTCTTTGGCATTCTTTCTGCCATTAAGGGTATCCAAATCTGAAGTCTGTAAATGAATTGTTCTACAAGCATGGTTATGGCAAAGCTAAAATAAGTCAATTTCCCTGACAGATAATGTGTTGATTGTTCAGTCTCATGGGAAATATGGCATTATCTGCATGGAGGATCTAATTAATGAGATCTATGTAACTGGAAAGCAGTTCAAAGCAGCCAGCAGCTTCCTGTGGCCCCTTCATGTCTTCTCCATGAAGTGGAATGAAGAAAAAGACCACCCATTTTGTAGAAGGTGGAGATGCTGGAAACAGGGAAGAGCAGATCAACAGACTTATCTGAAGGATGAACTGAGGTATCTACCAAGGTTATTTTTGCAATCTGATCAGTTAATAAACAGTGATTGCTTTAAAAAAAAAAAAGATGTGATAATAGAATGGTTTGTAAGGTATGAAGAACCATCTAAGAGTAAAGTACTATAATTACTTTTTCAAACAGAAGCACTAATAGTCACAGAATGTGTTTCTATTTTGAGAGAAGTTGATATTTTGCAAAACAATATGCCAGTTCTCACCCAGGGGATGATAGCTGCTCAGCCCTTTAAAGTAACTGGTGAAAATGTCATTTGCAGACAATAGGCTGTGTCTGCCAAGCTTGGCATTTTGATGGTTATTTTAATGTCTTGGGCAATTAATTGCTGGCAGTAAATATTCACACATTTCAGTGAAATGGCTAGGTGGCATGAGATTTTAAATTCAGTTTAGGAAGTAGGGAGTCAAATCTGACAATACACATGTGAGTACAAAGGGTGCGACGGAAATAGCTGGAAGGCGAAGACTTAGAACAAAATGAACTAAGTCAAGTCTTAGAGAAGACAGAGTAAGTGAGGATAATCCACTCCTTTCCTCATCAATCACGTGGCCAGGGCTCTTTTCTGAGCTCCAGATCACATTATTCTCACTGTTCTCCTGCTGGATTATGATGTATGTCAGCTGAGGGGGGAAAAAATGGCTCATCAGATAAGGATTCTGTTGATAGGCCACTCAATGCACTAATTTTTTTAGTAGGCTTTGTTGACAATCTAAAGTTCTCTGGATTTTGAGTATAAATCCAGTGCTCAACATGGATTGCCTGTTTTACTAGTGCACTATGACCCAGGAAAGGTTCCCCTTGCTGCTTTTCCCATAAACAGAGTTGTGCTATACAATTATCTACATATATATATATGTATATATGTAGAATATGTAGAATATATGTGTGTATAAATCAGTTCAGTTCAGTTCAGTTGCTTAGTTGTGTCTGACTCTTGGCAACCCCATGGGTTGCAGCATGCCAAGCTTCCCTGTCCTTTGCTATCTCCCAGAGTTTGCTCAAGCTCATGTCCATTGAATTGGTGTTGCCATCCAACCATCCTCTGTTGTCCCCTTCTCCTGCCTTCAATCTTGCCCAGCATCAGGGTCTTTTCTAAAGAGTCAGTTCTTCCCATCAGGTAGCCAAAGTATTAGAGTTTCAAATGAGATATATGTGATATGGGCTTCTCTTGTGGCTCTGCTGGTAAAGAATCTGCCTGCAATATGGGAGACCTGAGGTTGATCCCTGGGTTGGGAAGATCCCCTAGAGAAGAGAAAGGCTACCCACTCCAGTATTCTGGCCTGGAGAATTCCATGGACTGTGGGGTTGCAAAGAGTTGGACATGACTGAGCGACTTTCACTTCACTTCATATATATGTGTATATATATATATATGATCAACTGCCTCAAGACATTTAACCATCACTAATTTTATCGGAGGCCTGGTTACCCATCAAGTAATGTAAGAGACAGCTATCTCATGAAATAACATGTAGGTAATACAGCTAGTAACATTAATAAAGCTTTCAGTGGGATTTAAGCCATGAGCTTCTGGAACCAAATTAACTCCCATAATGATCACCAAGACTAGAAAGTGAAACACTTAAGGCAGAAATCTAATTTTTCATGTGTCATTAAATGTGTAATATTAGAGGATTCTTCTGGTGTGAAAATGCATTCAGTCTGAATTTTAATTCAAATTCAAGTGCCTCCTTGAGATGCTGTAAGATTATGGAGGGCAATGTGACTTTGTAACGCAACTTCATCAAAGAGACTTCAGAATTCAGTAGGCTAATCGCCTGGTTACTATCATTTAAGGGTTTGTTTCTGTTAAGGCTTCAGTGTGGGCAATTACATCTTCTAATTCTACTGAAGGCACAAAAATAGCTGCTAAATGGTCATACCAGTGGAACACAGATCTCTGAGTCCACCAGGCTTGTGCTAATGGCAAATTTGCTAGATTCACATCTAAATTAGTACTCAAGTGGCCTTGAGAACAAGGGAATCCTAAAGTACACATTCCTATCCATCCTGGTGGAAGCCAGGGCTGTAGATAGGTGCTTCAGAGCTATTGAGTTTCATTAGGTGTGATCCTGTATATTTCTGTTGCCTGACCCAATTTGTTCCATACCAATCACTATCTTTAAGGGAAATAAGATTTTGGCATTTTTCGTAGGGTACTCAGGCCAGTTTTCTAGTGTTATTAGACTCATTATTTTTTTCTGGGTGCTGTTCTCAGTCATGTCTGACTCTTTGCAACCCCATGTGCTATAGCCCGCCAGGTTCCTCTTTCCATGGGATTCTCCAGGCAAGAATACTGGAGTGGGTTGCCATTTCATCCTCCAAGGGATCTTCCTGACCTAGGGATTGAACCTGTGTCTCTTGTATCTCCTGCATTGGTAGGCCAATTCTTTACCACTAGCTCTACCTGGGATAGTGCAATTTAATTGTTCCCAACATAGCGGGGTCTTTAAACTTAACCACACCCTGGTATTAGCCATATAAATCCATCCCATAACTCAGGAAAGGTTAACAATAGGAAAGTTACAACTTTCTATTGAAATGTAGCACATTGTTCTGACTGAGATGGAATAATTTTAAAGAAAAGCTCATATTTATGGCCAGAATCAGAGTGAGTATCCTTGATTGTCTGAGTAAGGGTGTCCTGTCTATCAGTAGCATTAGAGGCTTGGATAGAACTTTTTGTTCAATAGTTGAAAAGCAAATTTCATGTATTCATGCCAGAGGAAATTTTGAAATAACTTTCTAATTTCTCTAGAGATAAATTACAAGATCTTTGTCATATGAGAAGGCAATAGAAATGTATATAGTTAAAAGCATTAAAAATGTATTACAGGACCTCACATATATTGGTAAGAATAATAATATAATTACTTTTCTGGGTTTCTATTTCTCAGCTTAATCCTTTGGTTAATGTTTGGAACATTTCCAGGAAAAAAATAAATTTATTGAGCCTCAAAACAACCCTTCTTTCCCACAGAGGGAAACCCTTTTGGTAAATCACTTGGAAAACTTTGGCTCCCCTTTTCACACAGCTTTTCTAAACAGGACAGGCTTTCTCCTTTTGCTCTTCTGCCTTGACCCCTTTCTCTTTATCAGCTTTTAAACTGGACATTTTTTCTTGCTCTTCTCACTGCACTGACCACACAGTCTAGTTAGTATAGACGGTAGTTAGAGGGGGGGAAGCGGGAAATACCATTACCTTTATGTACCAGGAGCTACTGTATACATCGAGCCCGAACATAAATCACTCCTAGGCAGCCTGGTTCTGCCTGCCCAGTGGGGCTGAGGATCTGGCAGACACAAAGAGAGTTGTCAGAGACAAGCAGTAGGTACAGTGGTCTCTGCTGAAGGCTTCCCAGTGGGGAGCCATTCTGGGGAAGAAAATGCACCCCCTTCTCTGCAGTTCAACCCTGAGCATCACAGAATTGCATCCAGTTTCCTTTGGGTCAAAGGTAAGAGCTGAGTTAATCACCCAGTGTAGTCACTCAAAAGCAGTATTTGGCTTCTCCTCCAGGGCAATCCCAAGGGAAGCCATGTGCCCTCCAACACTGCTGTGGGGGGCCTGGAGGGGAAGGCAGAAGGCTAGGGAGCTGCTCACACCTGCATGGGTTTTTATTTTTCAGTGTAGAAGCTTCCCTATGTTTAAAATTCCAAGGGAGAAGGGAGACAGGGTGAAGGCGGGGGTGGGAGCTGGAACTGCAGGCTTTGCTTCCTCCATTCTCAAAGTCGGCAGCATAGCATCTCCAACCTCTGTCGCTCCCTCTGATCTCAGCTCCTGGCATCACACCACCTTCTCTTACTCTGAACCTACTGCTTTTATCACATACGGACCTTTGTGATTACATTTGCTGGTACAAATAATGTGAGATAATCTTCCTTTCTCAAGATAATCCCACCTGGAGATTTCCTTTCTTTTTCTATGCAAGCTCACATATCTTCATGATCAAGATAATCACAATGGTGTGATCACTCACCTAGAGCCAGACATCCTGGAATGTGAAGTCAAGTGGGCCTTAGAAAGCATCACTACGAACAAAGCTAGTGGAGGTGATGGAATTCCAGTGGAGCTATTTCAAATCCTGAAAGATGATGCTGTGAAAGGGCTGCACTCAATATGCCAGCCAATTTGGAAAACTCAGCAGTGGCCACAGGACTGGAAAAGGTCCGTTTTCATTCCAATCCCAAAGAAAAGCAATGCCAAAGAATGCTCAAACTACCGCACAATTGCACTCATTCTCACACGCTAGTCAAGTAATGCTCAAAATTCTCCAAGCCAGGCTTCAGCAATACATGAAACGTGAACTTCCAGATGTTCAAGCTAGTTTTAGAAATGGCAGAGGAACCAGAGACCAAATTGCCAACATCTGCTGGATCATCGAGAAAGCAAGAGAGTTCCAGAAAAACATCTATTTCTGCTTTATTCACTATATCAAAGCCTTTGACTGTGTGGATCACAATAAACTGTGGAAAATTCTGAAAGAGATGGGAATACCAGACCACCTGACCTGCCTCTTGAGAAACCTATATGCAGGTCAGGAAGCAACAGTTAGAACTGGACATGGAACAACAGACTGGTTTCAAATAGGAAAAGGAGTACATCAAAGCTGTATATTGTCACCCTGCTTATTTAACTTCTATGCAGAGTCCATCATGAGAAACGCTGGGCTGGAAGAAGCACAAGCAGGAATCAAGATTGCCGGGAGAAATCTCAATAACCTCAGATATGCAGATGACACCACCCTTATGGCAGAAAGTGAAGAGGAACTAGAAAGCCTCTTGATGGAAGTGAAAGAGGAGAGTGAAAAAGTTGACTTAAAGCTCAATATTCAGAAAACGAAGATCATGGCACCTGGTCCCATCACTTCATGGGAGATAGATGCAGAAACAGTGGAAACAGTGTCAGACTTTATTTTTGGAGGTTCCAAAATCACTGCAGATGGTGATTGCAGCCATGAAATTAGCAGACACTTATTCCTTGGAAGGAAAGTTATGACCAACCTGGATAGCATATTCAAAAGCAGAGACATTGCTTTGCCAACAAAGGTCCGTCTAGTCAGGGCTATGGTTTTTCCAGTGGTCATGTATGGATGTGAGAGTTGGACCGTGAAGAAGGCTGAGCGCCGAAGAATTGATGCTTTTGAACTGTCATGTTGAAGAAGACTCTTGAGAGTCCCTTGGACTGCAAGGTGATCCAACCATTCAATCCTAAAGGATATCGGTCCTGGGTGTTCACTGGAAGGACTGGTGCTAAAGCTGAAACTCCAATACTTTGGCCACCTCATGCGAAGAGTTGACTCATTGGAAAAGACTCTGATGCTGGGAGGGATTGGGGGCAGGAGGAGAAGGGGACGACAGAGGATGAGATGGCATCACCGACTCGATGGACGTGAGTTTGAGTGAAGTCCAGGAGTTGGTGATGGACCGGGAGGCCTGGTGTGCTGCGATTCATAGGGTCGCAAAGAGTCGGACACGACTGAGCGACTGAACTGAACTGAACTCACATATTCACACGTTCTAGGAATTAGGATACAGACATCTTGGGTGTCTTTGGGGGGCTTATTCTTTCAATCACAAAGGGGAAATAGTTTGTGGTGAATATATGGAAGATGAATGAATGAATTAACTATAAGCAGAGGACATACGTTACACGGAGAGAAACGGAGCCCATCTTTGACTTTCTTCAGCAGAGTATTTGACAGAGTACAGCTCCCCAGCAAAGTGATTAAAGGTTTAAACAACTTTAATCTGGACAATTCAACAGTCTGGAGAATTCAAACAAAAATAAAATAGGGTTCCAATTTAGAAGAAATGGGACAAATGCCCAGCTCCTAAAAGTAGAAGGTAATATGAAATTTTCTTTCTATCTTTTATTCCTTCTTCATTTTTTTTTTGCAAGAATAAGGCAGTAGCCAGTTGCTAGAATAACCTTTGCCTGACTCTCTTGTCTAAAATAAGATGTCTCTGCCTCTAAAATTTCTTCTAAGACTCAATGATTTCTATCTGGAGCCTCAAGATCCTAGACTGAAAAGCTAAAAGTCCTCCAGCAGAAGGTCCCCAGAAGGGTAAAATATGGTTAATACTGTGCTAATTTCATAAATCATAATTTTAAAATATTTGTGTTTGCAAATTAGGAAACTTTCCAAACATTAATTAAAATATTTTTATTAACTTTTGGCTTGAAAGTGCTATTCTTAACTTGAAGAAAGCACATTTAGAAGAAAAGCTTGGAAGTATTAAACAAAAATGGACTTTATCAAAACAACAGCAGACTTTATGACTGTGAAAATGTCACATACATTGCACAGAATTGATTACAATCACAGACAGAAGAACTCTAGTTCTCACTCAACTTCATAATATTAGAGATATTACATAAAACTAATTTTAAAAAGTAAAACCTCTTTTCACCTTTTCCAAAAATGTTTTCTCAAATCTGAATTCCATGGTTCTTTTTCATTCTCATTAGGGTGTTACGATGGAGTAGTCTTGGTTGAGGTTGTTAGTCACTGACAACAGAATCCACTATAGCTATTAATCAGACAAAGATGTGATTTGGTACAAGAAGTTCATGGGGATTCAGTCCTAGATGCTGCTCAGCGAAGAACAATGCAGCCAGATGGAATGAAGCTCTCCACTAGAATCATCACTGCTGACCCTGCCTACCAGATGCCAGAGCAGAGCTACCCTTTTGTATATGCCATATGCCTAGACCTTAGAACATTCCCTGTGGTCCAGAATAACCGTACCCATGGTTGCCAAAAGCTGGATCTTCTCGATGTTGGGCTCTGCTTCAGTGTTTTCCCTTCCCCACTAAGACATGCGAGAATGTGTCTGTGTGTGCAATTCCGTTTCCTTGTAGATTTCTACCTTTGTAAGAGTTCTGGTTTGTTTTTGGCAGCACCATGAGATGTGCAGGATCTTAGTCCCCTGACTAGGGAGCAAATGCAGGACCCCAGTGAAAGTGCAGAGACCTAACCACTGGACCACCAGGGAATTCCTCAATAATTTCAAATTATATTTTCTAGTGTGACAGTATCTATAGCTCTGGAAGGCAAGCTAGGATCTGTTGAGTCAAGCAGCTATAGTATTTTCCATAAGCATTAGACTTTCTTCTTTGGAGTTTTTCCCCCCGACATAGAAATGTAGGGGCATGTATGCAACGCGCAGCACTGTGCACTTTTGCTAAGACAGAAGGTCAGTATTAAAAATTACACAGACCCTGGGTACTCTTGACCTCTGCCAGACTCAGTGATCCTAGACTGTGAAACTTAGAGACTTACTGCTGCTCCAGGCTGGGTGATTCTACTTTCAATTCAGTGCAGTATTATGCTTGTCTCAGGCCTGAGCTTCAGAAATCAGGAGAAGTTTTGACCCCAAATGTTACAGAATCTATGTGTCAGGATGGGCTTCCCAGGTGGCACTAGTGGCAAAGAATCTGCCTGCCAATGCAGGAGACGTAAAAGACGTGGGTTTGATCCCTGGGTCAGGAAGATCCCCTGCAGGAGGGCATGGCCACCCACTCCAGTATTCTGGCCTGGAGACACTTGTGGGCAGAGGAGCCTGGTGGGCTGCAGTCCATAGGGTCAGCAGAGTCAGACCCGACTAGAGCGACTTAGCACATGCTCGTGTGTCATGTGGTGATTGATTACAGAGGCCCCATGGCAGTGCATACTTGGAGTCTGGGTGTGATCTTTTCCCCTCTGATCTCTTGTGGCCAATGAGGACATGAATCAAGCATGAAACCTGCCAGGAGGAACGGAGGTCAAAAATTGTCCTCATCCATATTCATTGAACACTCATACCTTCCCAAAGCACTTCTTCATACAGTCTTAAAAGTCTTGGAAGTCAAGTAAGTACAAGGCAGGAGGCATGATTATCTTCATTTTAAAGGCAGAGGAAGTTCAGCTTAAACTGAGATGTTTCACTTCATAAAACTAACAAAAAGCTAACCTAAAACTCAAATCCATATCTTCTAGTTACAAGCACACCACTCTTCGGACCACTCATATTTGCATTATATTGAAGACAACGGTTAGAATCCGAAATACTGTTTCTGTTCTGTGCGATGGACCCTGTCACACACTTTCATTTGTTACCCAACATTTCTTCCTAACCGTTCCCTGAGGGAGGTGTTATTATGGGTAAGGACACAGGTTCAGAACCGCATCGTTCAGATGATAAATTCTGGAGAATGTGGAGATGGACTAGGGGTGGGGGAAGTGGGAATGCGATGTAGTTCAGACTCAGCCCCTCGAAGAGGACTCATTGGTGACTCCTGCCTCTGCTGAAGTTTCCTACCCCGCTGGCATCATCTCAACGTGAGTGGGGACCAGTCATGGTGAGGCTTCCCCATCATTCTACATCATTCTACTCACAGCTCAGACCCAGGGCTCCCCTCAGGGTCCTGCTACCGATCAAGTGTGTCACTAAGCTGCTTGGTTGTAAGAGTGGAGGGAGAAGCCAAGACTTATCATTTGGGAGCAGCATCATTAAAATATGGCTAATAGTCCCCCAGTATCTCAGTTTTGGGGAGTCGCTCACTAAGTTAAAAATTAATCATCTGACCCAATTCCCCCCCAACTACACAAAACCTAAAGATGTTCACAGCAGCAATTTGGCTGTTATTCAAAATAGCCAAAAAGTGGAAACAACTGAAACACCCATCAGCTGATGGACAAACAAACAAAATGTCCATCCACATAACGGAAAATCATTCAGTTGGAAAAAGCAACGCAGTGCCGATCCATGGTACAGACGGATGGAGCCTAAAAACACGTGAAAGAAGCCAGACACAAAAGGTCACGTTGTGTGCGACGCTATTACCATGAAACATCCAAAGCATGCAAACCCAGAGACAGAAGGCAATTAAGGAGCTGCCGAGGTCAGGGAGAGATGCAAGGCAGACTAACTGCAGGTGGATGTGGAGCTGATTTGGGGGGTGATAGCAATGCTCCAGAGTTAGAGAGTGATGGTAAATATACAATTCTGTGAGTATATTAAAAGCCGCTGCATTCTACCTTCTAAAAGGATAAACTTTATGGTATGTGATTATATCTCAATAAAGCTGTTATTTAAAAGATTAAAAATAAATGCCGCATGCAAAAACATCCAGTCTCAGTCACTTAATCATACAGAATTCATCAAGCATGTGGGTATAACCTTCTGGTAGCATTTAAGAGCTTTTCATCATCACCTTGGATATACAGAATTCTTTCTGGAGAAACTCACGTTTAAGTCTTAGAGACTGAAGTAAAAATAAACTCTTGAAAAAATTCACTGTGGAAAAATAAAGTTGTGTATTTCTTTCAATGTATGTTGATTTCATTTAAATGACTGTCTTCAGAACTTTTCAAAATTTAAGTCTTTTTAAAATGTTTATAAGTCATACAATACAGAACATACTGTTTTATCTGCGTTTAACTGTGCAGATCAGTGACACCTTTATTCATTCAAAATATCTTAACAGAGTAGCTCCTACGTGTGTGATACAGAGCAAAGGCCTTCAGGAGAGCCCTTGTCAGAGAAGAACCCTTATCAGAGAAGAGCCCTTTCAGAGAAAAACAAGGCAAAGAAAATGTCAGGGCTCACAGGAAAGATGATCCATGCCCAGATACTCCCGAAGTTTAGTCCTGGGTCTAGCGCTCAGATGCGATTCCTACTCTGGCCACAGCGGATGTTGCAAACTCAAGTCTTTCCCACTAATCCTAAGGACTGTATTAAAAATCTGTACAGAACCCTGCTCCAGATGGATCTGATCAATCAGTAAGCACAAAGGTTGAAACTTCTTTGGGGGCAAGGTTCATCTAATCCCCTCGTTAGAGTCAGTGAAGTAAAGACACTTATTCATAATTTCAGAGCTGGATAGTACTGGCTTAGGACAGGAATCTGAGTCTCCTGATCTCTGTACTTTTCCCTATGAAGTGTTTAAATATTAATAAATAAACCCTGGATGGTAGCAGTCAGTATATGACTTTAGGAGAGGCAAGATGAATACAGGCCTGGAGATTGAGAAGCTTTCAGGGATGGTACAGGGCTTGAGAAAAAGAGAGACAGAGAGAAACAGACCCAGAAAATGCATGAAAAATAAAAAGAACTGAGAATAAAGGAAGAATCTTTATACATAGGGTATACAGGCACCCAGGATATGAGCCTTCAAGCATATCAGTAGACTTCCCTATTTTTCAGAAAAGTGCCTGCTACTGCTGCTAAGTCGCTTCAGTCGTGTCCGACTCTGTGCGACCCCAGAGATGGCAGCCCACCAGGCTCCTCTGTCCATGGGGTTTTCCAGGCAAGAGTACTGGAGTGGGTTGCCGCCTGCTAGTTACTGGTATTCAGAAATTTTACAGCAATTTTAGCCTTCGTGCATCTCCACTTGATAAATGACCTTGGGAAAAGCAACATATTGAATTCTCTCATTTTACAAGTATTTATTGAGCACTTAGAAAGTGCCAAGCTCTGGGCTAGCTTGGGTACCCAGTGAAGGGAAAAAAAGGCTGACGTCTCACGAGGGACTTGGGGTGGGGTCAGCAGATGTCACAGGATTTGTGAACCTGTGATGGTCTTCAAAAAGGATAACCATACACATCTCTCCCCTTTCTTCAAAAAAAACCCAAAAAAGCTGTTTTGGAATATATCATCTCAAAATGTACAAACAATAAATGCTGGAGAGGGCGTGGAGAAAAGGGAACACCCCCACCTCGTACTGTTGGTGGGAATGTAAACTGGTACAGCCACTAGCAAGAACAGTGTGGAGGTTTGTTTAAAAAATTAACAATAGAACCACCATATGCTCCAGCAGTCCCAGTCACGGGCATATATGCAGAGACAGCCACAGTTCTCAGCCTCTTTAGAATGGGTTGTGCACTGGGTGTGCACGGAGGAAGGAGCCTGAGTGCAAGTTGGGGCCAGGTGGCTGCACGGCATATAAAGCCAAGCTGATACATCAGAACTCTGTCTCATAAGCCGCAGAAAAAAGATGGGACTTGTGAATGAATGAATGAATGAATGTGAATGAAGTCTCCACGGCCTCTGCTAAGGGAGGAGACCCCAGAATGACTTTGCCCGAGTCTTTGTTTCATGGAGGGGCCACTTGGCACACAAGCCAATTGTTTGTCTGAAGCCACCCAGCTAGTGAAAAGGACCCAGAGCGTCTGGTTCCCGGGCTTCCTTGTCCTGTGCCCTTCACATTGCTTCCCAAAGGCCTGATGGGCTGGAGCTAGAACTACAATGAGGGGCGATGTGTCCTAGACAAAGCCGGACCTTGGCTCCTCACTGCTAGGGTCTGTTTACTTTATTGGCTTTCTGTGTTCTATCAAAACAAGCAAGGACTACGGCCAGCATATGAACTGACACGTGAGTGAGTCTGGAAGGGACTGTGGCCACACATGGAGCCACCGGAAACTCGCCTGTCCCCCTGCCTCCAAGGACTGTCTGGGGGGCAGTGGGCTGGCCTGGGCAGCAGGTGACCCGGCTGGATACGGCCAGTTCAGTGGTGCCGTTCGTCGTGAATATCAACACACTGCTCTGTACTAGAGGAGGACCCTCCTTAGAAAAGAGATGCTGTGTTTTTGGTGAAAGAGTGGTTCTTTTTCATTTTATTTATTCTCAGAAGAGGTCATGAGTTGGGGAGAGTGAAATGGGCTCTCTTTTTCTCCTTGATCCTATGAAACTCTGATAAGCATAAGTGGGATTTCTTGAAAAGTGGTCAGGATGGGCAGAGGGTATAGAGTTCAGCAACAAAGTTAGAAGTAAGCAGAGTCTAAACTGAATATCTAAAATACACAGCAGCATTTGCAAAATAAGGGCTTCCCTGCTGGCCCAGGTGGTAGAGAGTCTGCCTGCAGGAGACCGGGCTTCGACCCCTGGATCAGGAAGATCCCCTGGAGAAAGAAATGGCAACCCACTCCAGTACTCTTGCCTGGAATATCCCCTGGGCAGAGGAGCCTGACTGGCTATAATACATAGGGTCGCAAAGAGTCGGACATGACTAAGTGACTTCATGACAAGACTTTAAGCAGACTGACTTTTATCTGGCCACTGTGCATTTTGTTAAACTTCTAAAAATGATTTATCATGATTTTCCCAAAACTTAGTAACAATTATAGTCTATGATGCATAACAGCTTCCACACCTGGCACCTTTTAAAAATGCACATGTTATTCCTGTGTGTGTGTGTGTGTGTTTTGCCACACCTCACAGCTCCCTGCCAGGGGTCGAACCCATACCCCCTGCAGTGGAACTGCAGAGTCCTAACCATTGGACCGCCAGGTAATTCCCAAGGCAGTTCTGGAAGCAGGTTTGAAGGGAGATTTCTGTGCCTGTAGAGTGTTAGATTCTTCCATCGCACCCAGGGCTCTGGCCCCATGGCTCACCCCATCTAGAGGTGCATCTCCTTCAAAAAGAATGAATTAAAAAAAGAACTTAGTGAAATCCCAACCTGAGACCTTCTGGGCAAAATTGAGAAACAGCCATGAGACACAAGCACCTAGTTAACACAATGTAACACAGTTAAAATTTTCCTCCCTTGGAGGAGAAGAGTCAATTACCTTTTAAAGCAGTAGCAGAATTCTGATATATCCATTGGGCCTTAAGTAGGTCTTAGCTTCAGTGAATCCAGTGTAGGAAGACCCTGAATGAAGTCCAGAGGGAAAAGATCACATGGTAATCTTTCAGAAGACCTATCAGTGGCCCAAAGATGCAAGGATGATAGAATGAATGGGGTCGTGATGAAGTGGAGGGAAGGCAAGCAGAGGGTGGCTTGCTGTTGCCCCTGCAGCCACATGGAAACCGTCATCTGTGCTCTTCATCAGAGATTTTGAAAAATGTGACTCTCCTGAGATCTCTGAAGTCAAACACCCTCCATGCTGACCCTGCATTTTTGATGTTAAATTTAGACCCTACTTATTTCTAGCTTTGCTGCTGAACTCTACCTTCTGCCCATCCTGACAGCTTCTCAAGAATGCCAGCTTACATTTGTTCGAGTTTTGCAGGACCACAGAAGGAAGAGGACCCATTCCACACTCACCGTCTCGTGACCTCCTCTTCTGATCGCGTGGCCCATGCCACCTCCTCTCATGCCATCTACCATCTTGTTTCCAATGAGCTGCCCTTCCTAGGAGACAAGGGAACCCACAGAGAGGAGGAAAGGAAGTTAGAGAAATTTCCTGTTCAGTAAAGGAGGCACATTCATTTTATTTGATGTAC